>NC_137791.1:73909968-74087468 GCF_963383645.1 Muscardinus avellanarius | reverse complement strand
TTTTATTAATCCCAGTGCTTACTGATTCATTCAATTTATTTTTTATATGACTTTGGACTAAAAACTTCCTTGGATGTTAGTTTCTTCACTTTTTTTTTTTTTTGGTGGTGATACTGGGGTTCCTGAAAACTCTTCTACCTCTGGGCTACACCCCCAGACTTATTTCATATTTTTTTATTTGGAAACAGGGTCTCTTAAGCCAGCAAGGCTGGCTCCGAACCAGCGCGATCCTCCTGTCTCCACCTCCCAAGTGCGGGGATTACAAGTGTGCCCCACCATACCCAGCAGTTTCTTCACATTTTAACACAACAAGCTTGAACTAAATTATCCTGAAAGTCCCCCTTAATTCCTCATTTTATAAATGGTATGTTTCATCAGTATTTATAGATTTCCCATCCTACTTTGTTACCATTTCTTTCAAATGGTAGCAGCAGTGGAAGGAGCTTCTGCTTTGCCACTATACACACAGGATAATATTAATCTTGTGAGATACTGATACAGTGTCTCGTTAGGTGACCTTGCAGGGCAGAGAAACACTTCTATGTTAATTGTCAAGTTGTTAGTGGTGGCTAAGGTCCTTTGTTTTCTGTTAATAGTTAAAGTTTAATATGATATTTTTTAGCCCACCCATAGATTTAATATGTAAACCTATAAAAGCCTCTCCTCCCCTCTGTATAAAAGTTGTTTTCTTTTTGTATGTGTATGCATTCTATCACATGGAAGTCATCTTATAGTCTTCTGTACCTTATCTTTGACATGACTGGATTTGATAAGGCTCCATTGGGAGTCCTTGAGCCTTTTGAGAGTTCTATGTTGACTCATATTGGCTTCATCTTAACACTATAGAATTCTCCAAAGCAAAACAAAATTAAATATACTTTCTAATATTTGGGAGAAAGATTTTTTATACAGTATTTCTGCTGTTTTCTAATCAGCAAAGGCACTTTCCTCTGGGTGATAAATATGTTAGTTTGCTTTTACAGAGTCCGTAAATCAGGAACAATAATAATACTAAAAAAAAAAACCTGTCCATAGTAACTTCAGATTGCAATTTATGTAATGACATCAAGTCTCTCTTTTAACTGCTGCACAGAAGTCTCATTTACCTGCTAGTCTGATAAACAGTGGATATTTTTTCCAGGGTGAAATTTAATATAGGCACATAATATATGGCATTTGTATTCAAACAAGATAATGAAGAGAAGATTATGAACTGATAGGGCAAATGGCATGATAATATATGTTGTCATGGGTAAGACAGAGGGTGGACAGATGACAAAACCACATTTCTTTTTCAGGTGCCTCAGTCTCTGAAGTTTTCAGCAGGTGCGTTTCCCCGCAATGGAGATGGATCAAGACTCAAGTGGTTATTGCTCTGGTTTTAGTATCTTTCACCCTGTGAGTATTGATCACAGCAGCACCGCACTGAACACTTCTTCCTGTTTATTGTAGTTACTTGCCATCGACGCCGCCACTGTTAAAAGTCTGTACACTTTTCTCTTAGGATTGCTCTTTTGTGACTTGAAGTGTCTCTGTGCTTTAATTCATGCTGCTCTTAATTTCAGTTGAGACAGTAACTTTTCACTTTTATAAAACTAGCTGTGACTTTTAAAAATGGTTGTTCCTTTTCACTATGAATGTGGATATAAAGTCAGTTTAACTGTTAATAGTAATCTCTTCCTAGTGTGCTCTACTTTTTTTTTACCTAAAGTGTCTATAGTCTTGTGTATATTACTATTAAGATACAGTTGTTTTTTTCACCTCCAATTGCCATTTAACATCTAACTCTGATTTTATAAATCAAGGTTGACTTAATCAAACAAAGGCCCCGAGGAAGAATGCTACAGTAATTGTTGTTGTTGTTATTATTATTATTATTATTATTATTAATTATTGTGATGCTGGGGGTTGAATCAAGGAGCATTCTACCTTCAAGCACACCCCATTCTATTTTACTTTTTGTTTTGAAACAGGGTCTTGCTAAGTTGCTAAAGCTGGCCTTGAACTCAGGATCCTCCTGTTTCAGCCTCCCAAGGCCTGGATTACAAAAATTTGCCACTATGCCCATTTGGAACAATTATTATATATTCAATTGCTGTCCATATATTTCTCTCTCTCTCTCTCTCTCTCTCTCTATATATATATATATATATATATATATATATATATATTTGATTGCTATCCAGAACTGTTTTAAAATTTAAATTTGAAAGCTTTATTTAGAATAAAGACGAGTAAATAGGGTCTGTGTTGATTCATGCACGAATATTATTTCTAAATATGCATTAATAAAAATATCTAAGTCAACCTCATAAATTTTCCTATTTAAAAAACATTGATTATTGACATTCTAATTGCCAAGTATTTCCCATTATTCATAATCACATTGCACAACAAATTGATTTTTATAGAAGTAGCTTATTTTGGCAGAGGTAATAAAGACAAAAAACCATTGAGGGGATTATCTAATGTAGAAGTTTCTTCAGCCTTTATAGAGATGTAGTTATTTATAGTAATTATAAATAATTTTAAATGACTTATGTTGATATTATATTATTTTGGGAGGTATAGGTTTAAAAAAAATGTGATATTTCATTGGAACCAATACTGAATCAGAGTTCTTCCTAATTTTCTTAATTTTTTTTTTTAGGGAAAGAGATGAATTTTTTTAAAATTACAATGATGATTATCCAGCTATATCATGTTTCTAATTTTATATGATTGTGATAATTATCTTTTTCTCAACATGCTAATTTATTAAACAAATATTAACTCATCACTGGAAAGAGTGAACTCGTGAATGTTAAAATCATGGAGAAAAGCCGGGCATGGTGGCTCATGCTTGTAATCCCAGCATTTGAGAGGCCGAGACAGGAGGATAGCAGTTCTCGGACAGCCTCTGCTACTTACTGAGGCCCTCTGCAACTTAGTGAAACCCTGTTTCAAAATAAAAATTCAAAAATAGGGCAGAGAGTGTAGCTCGGAGGTCAAATGCCCCTGAGTTCCATCCCCAGACCCACACACACACACACACACACACAAAAAAAAAAAAAAAATTCATGGAGAAAACTAAACTTTCTTAGCAAAATAAGATATCCTGAGTCAGGCAGAAAGTAATCCCAAGAGGACAGGGAGTGTGTCTATTCTCTTCAACTCTATTCACTGCCTAGCATAGGGTCTGGCAATACCAACTACTGGTTCAATGAAATAAAATAAAATATACAATTTTATAATATACTTTCAGGCCACATACCACCACTATTTTATGCTCCATAGTTTTATGCAAATTACTTATCTCTAGAATTTTCTTTCATTGTTACCTATCACTCATCATTCAAAAGTTTGAAGTGGCATTATCTTATCTAAGAAGTTTTTTGATTGCATAACTAAATAAAGCAATTTCAAAGCTGAATACTATTTATTTATTTATTTATTTATTTATTTATTTATTTATTTATTTTGGTGGTACTGGGGATGGAATTCTTCTACCTCCGTGCTACACTCCCAGATCTATTTTATATTTTATTTGGAAACAGGGTCTCTTAAGCCAGCGCGTCTGGCTTCGAACCCGCGAGATCCTCCTGTCTCCACCTCCCAAGCGTGGGGATTACAAGCATGTGCGACCATGCCCGGCCAAAGCTTAATACTTTTTAAAAAACACATTCTATGTGATTCTGTACATAAAGGATGGATTATTAATTACTTTTAGATACATAATGTCTAGTAGAATGCTGGTCACATAAAATCCACTCAAATATATCTTAAGGGGGAGGGTTGATTTTGTTTACTTATTTGTTTTTAATTATTCTTAATTAGTATAGTTTTAGTATTTCATATAAAGACTTTTTTGTATACTCCCATGTAAATTCATGGAAAAGCAAACTTTTTACCTAGAAATATTTTGCTTATGATTTTCACAATGTTTCTAGTGAAGAGTCAGATATGTGTCTGGCATATTATTATGGCTATTTAAATAATTTATCTGTGTGCCCACACAACTATAATTCTGTCTATAAAACAAATGAGACATGACAAACATTGTCCATATTAGATATAAAACTTTTACATTTTTTTCTATTTTTGGTGATCCACAAATCCTCAAATTATTCATATAATTTCCGAGAATCTCAAGTGGTCAGATTACAATTACTTTTGAATAAAATATAAGATGGTTATCACTAATAGAAACTTATAATCTTAACATGTGACCAATTGGATATTAGTACTCTCAAAAGAGGGAGGTATGAGAAACCAAATAATTAATGTCATATTCAGTTTACCCTCATCCTATTGTCCCAACATCTTTTTCCTTTGTGTGGTAGAAAATCTTTATCATTTTACAATTTATGAGTAAGATAAATGCATAATAATTTGCTTGGATAACTTATATATGTTTGAGGATGAAGGGGTTTTATGAAATGCATGTATTAATTAATCAGGATTTATTTTTATTCTCATGAGTTAAATTATGATCTATGATCTATAATAGGTGACAAGTTAAATGATAGAAGGCCATTTAGACTACTGGGTCACTGACCAACATCTTGTTATCTGTTGCTTTTACCGGTAGTTAAACATGGCCCTGTCATATTTGGGTTATAACTAATTGTATGCTTTTATTTTTTTCCCCTCATTGTACTTAGGGAAAAGCAAATTCTTGAAAATCAGAACTATAGTCATTCCTGAACAATTACAGCCTTGTTCACTTCTAGAAATTGTACTACATGTTTTGAAAATACTGTATTTAAAAATTTTTTATTTATTTTTATTTTTTTATTTTTTGTAGTACTAGGAGTGGAACCCAGGGGTTTTTCTACATCCAGGCTATACTCCCAGACCTAATTTATACTTTATTTGGAAACAGGGTCTCACTAGTTTCTGAAAGCCTCACTAAGTAGCTGAGGCTGGCTTTGAACCTGTGTCATCTTCCTGTTTCAGCCTCCCAACTCCCAAGCATTGGGATTACAAGTGTGTGCCACCACGCCCAGCTCAATTAATTCTTTATTTTGATACAAGGCCTCACTAAGTTGCAGAGGGCCTCACTAAGTAGCTGAGGCTGTCGACGAACCTCAATCCTCCTGTTCAGCATCCAAAGTACTGGGGTTACAATTGTAACCACCACACCCAGCTCAAAAATACTGTTTTTAAATTTAATTTTTGTCAATGGGATCCTTGTTTCAATGTATTGCACATTTATTTTCACATTTATATGGCAGGAAACTCATATTTTGAAAGTGATTTTACATTCTCATCTCTTGAAATATGCTCTAAAACCAAAAGAATATGACTCAGCTCTACTTGTTATCTTTCCCAAAGAATTAGAATAATAGTGTGATACATGAATAACCATGTTTATTATAGCAAATTCACAATAGCCCAAGTATAATACCAATCCAGATATTGATCAACAGATGAATGGATACAGAAAATGTGGTATATACATACAATAGAATTTTACTTGGTCATAAAGAACAACAAAACTATGTCTTTTCCAGGAAAATGAATGGGACTAGAGAATATTGTGCTAAGTGAGATCAGCCAGTCTCAGAAAATCAGTGGTTAAATGTTTCCTCTCATATGTAGAATTGAGAGGGAAAAAAAAAAAAACAACTAAAAAGACTTCAGATATTTGAGAAGAGAGACCAGTAGAAGTGGAAGGGGAGTGAGTGAGGATGAGGTGAAAAATAGAAAAAGGAGGACTGATGAAGAAACAGAACAAAGTTATACTCACATGTGAAAATATCACAGCCAATCTTACTAACATGTATAGGAAGAAGTGGGGGAAGCAGGGTGGGGTCCAAAAGGAAATATACCTGGTTGTCGGAGCCAGCTGGCAAGAGTAGGGGTTCTGAAGTGAGGCGTGAGGATGAAGAGTTTTTAACCCTAATGTGGGGGAGCCACCAGCCTACTATCTCTACTGGTCGACCCCTGTTCGTGGGTCAGTATTTCCTATGGGTCGGCGACTATGCCTGGGTCAGTATTCTCTATCGCGCTGACACTCCTGGCCAACGCAGCTTCTGGGTCAATCTCATCTTTATTGTGCCGACGCCGACTTGTTTTTCCAGAGGTATTTATACACAGCTACAGGTCAATCAACATTCTCGTGCTACCACCACCAGAATACAATAAAGACCAATACAAAACACATATTACAGATAGGTCAATCAGTACCCTCATGTCATCACCACCTGATCTTCTCTCAGACCTTTTTGAACTTTCCATAACCCCAAACCTTGTTGACTCTGGGCAAAGGACAATCAGCTGAGTCAGAGACACACAATCTAGGGAAAGCCTTAATGGCTTCCAACACCAGGTAATATATATGTTTGTATCGCTTTGAAACTCACTACAATGTATAATCACATTGCACCAATAAAATTTATATATAAAAATAAAAGCTGGTACTGGAGACGAACCACAGGGAGTTCTACTTCTGAGTCACACTCACAGCCCTATTTTACTTTTTACTCTGAAGCAGGGTCTCACTAAGATGCTGAGAGGAGCATCATTCCTATAATTGTCCTTGTCTCAGCCTAAGTACTGCATTTATAGGCATGTACCACTACAGCTGGCAAAAGAGAGAAATGTTTATAATATTTTTGTTTTTTTAATTTGAAATATACTTTTATTGGTGCATTGTAGTCTCACATCATAATGTAAATCATATTGACAGTTGTTTTTAAAAATATTGATCAGATAGCTCTTTAACCCCCCTGTATTTGCCTAAGAAGACTCACTCATCATTCATTTATTTTTGCAGTATGTCCTTTTACTTTCTAGATTCAAACTTCTTCATGGGAGAAAAGTTTATAATAGAGTAACATTACAAAATACAAAAGAAAACAAATCAGGGAGAGGTGGCACATTCCTGTAATCCCAGTACTTAAGAGTCTGAGACAGGAGGTTTGAAGGTTTGAGTCCAGCCTCAGAAACTTTGTGAGACCTTGTTTCAAAATAAAATAAAGTAAAAAGGGTTGAGGTAAAAGGTTGGAGGTAAAATGTCCGTAGGTTCAGTCCCCACTACCAAACAAGCAACAACAATAACAAAACAATAACACAACACACACACACACACACACACACACACACACACACACACACACAGAAAACACAAGAAAAACAATACATAGAAACTAGGAGTCATTTCTAAGTCAAACAGATTGGATAAATGACAAATGATTTAGCAAAATTGGAAAATCCTCTTCCTAAGTGTCCCACAGCTGAGTATTGCCAAAAAATCAAGTGACTTACCTAGAATAAGTCCAGAAAAATTCTAAAATTAGGGACCACCTGCTACTAGGAAGTGAAGAGTGAAGAAAAATGCTGAAATAAAAAAACATTTAAACCAGGTGTGGTGGCAAATGCTTGTAATCCCTGTGCTTGGGAGGCTGAGACAGGAGGATCGCACAGGTTTGAAGCCAGCCTCAGCTACTTAGTGAGGCTCTCAGCAACTTAGTGAGACCCTGTTTCCAAATAAAATATAAAAATAGGTCTGGGAGTATACCCGGAGGTAGAAAGCCTCTGGGTTCCACCCCCAGTAACACCAAAAAAAAAAAAAACCAAAAATTTTTTAAAGTCAAGCTAAGGTGTAATAAGTACAGGGTTTTACCTTACGCTCACACAGCCTTCCTTTGTCATATAGTTAGGCAATGAACACTTATGGAATTCTCTGGAATCAGGATATTTAATCTCTTGAGAAACAAAAATTACCTAGAAATTAAAGATATGTGGCTTTTTTTGAAATAGAAGTAGGAACTAGAATTTCAGTGATGTTTTAACCAGTGAGTAAATATATAGCTTCATCTTTATCTTAGAAAGAAAAGTGAAAACTATATGAATTTAGTAATAAAACAACTTCAGCAAATAAAACCATTTCTTATATAATTTTTATTTTAAGAAAACTCATGTTAAATTTGAATATGCACACAGAAAAGGGTACCAAAACCCAACACTTTTAGTGAATTTTCATGAAGTTCTTTGTGTTATTTTGTAAGCAGCATGTCTGTAACAGTAGAGAACTAAAGAATGTTATCAGCAGCCACTAACCAATTGTTTGTTATATACAATGATTTTTGTGTTAGTTTTGTTCTCCAACTATGTTGAATTTATTAGTTCTAACAAATTATGTGTTTGTGTGTGTGTGTGTGTGTGTGTGTGTGTATGTATGTGTGTGTGTGTTTAAGGGTTTCTACATATAAAACCAAATCATCAGTGAATGGGAATCATTTCACTTTCTTCTATCCAATTTAAATGTCTTTTCTTGTCTACTTGTTCTAGCTAGGACTTACAATACTAAGTAGAAGTGATGAAAATAGGTGTCCTTCCTTTGACATTAGAGGAAAAACTTCAGCTTTAACCACTGATTATGATGTTAATTTTGGACTTTTCAAATATGGCAGTCACTATTCTGAGGTGGTTACTTTCATTTCTATTCTATTACTGAGAGTATTTTATCATGGAGAACTGGTGCATCTTGTTAAATGCTCTTATGCAACAATTGAGATGAGCATGTGGTGTTTGGCTTTAATTTAATTAATGTGGTGTGTTATATTGATTAATTTTTATCTGTTGAACCATCCTTGCATTCAAGAAATACATTCTACTGGATCATGATATTATTTTAATATATTGTGAAATTTAGTTTCATAGTTTGTTCAGGATTTTGGTAAAATGTTCATCAGTCCTGGTCTGTAGATTCCTGTTCTTTCCTTCTCTGTGGTATGATAATACTCATCTAATAGAATGAGATTGAAAATATTCCTTCCTCTTCAATTTTTTTGGAAGAGTTTGAGGAATATTGGTGTTAATTTCTCTTTATGTTTGTTATAATTCTTTAATAAAGCCATCCTGTGCTTGGTTTTTATCTTTCAGTAATTTTATTATTACAATAATGACTACTATGATCCAGTCTTCATACTGGTCATTGGTCTATTTAGATTGTCAAATTTTTCATGAATCAGTCTTAGTAGGATATGTTTCTAAGGGTGTCTCCATTTCTTCAAGGTTAACCAATTTGTTGATATATAAGTGCTCATAGGATTCTATAATTCTTTGTATTCCCACAACATCATTTTAATGGCCTCTTTTTCATCTCTGATTTTAGTTATTTTAATCTTCTTTTTATAGCTAAGAGTTTTTCAATTTTGTTGTTATTTACAAAATCTATACTTTGTTTTTAAAATGTATTTTACACTTTATCTTTGTTCTAGTATCTAATTTTTTGTCTTTTACATGCTAGCTTCAGGGTTAGTTTGTAGAGCAGGTTTGTAGAGCAGCATTTTTTATTTTAATTTTTTTATTGGTGCATTGTAGTCATACATCTTGATGGGATAAAAGATGGTGGAGACATACATGCAACACAATACCCAATTAGCTTTTTGTTTGTTTGTTTTTTAAATCTTTTCATTGTTATGCCACAAAATTTTTTTAAAGGTGAAACTATCATACACTTATTTATTTATTTTTCAGAAAGAATCTATGCTAACATTAAATATGAACTCTAAATACCCAAAACAATCTCAAAAAAGAACAAAGCTAGAAGATGTACATTTTCTGGTTTCAAACCTTATAAAGCTACAATAATTGGAACAGTGTAGTACTGCTATAAAGGCAGATATATAAACCAGTGGAGTAAAATAAAAAGCCTAGAAATAAATTCTTCCATATATGGTCAAGTTATTGTTGACAAGATTTTTAAGAACATTTGGTGAAGGATATAATGATCCTTTTACTAAATATTATTGAAAAATAATAATTACATGAAAAAGAATAAAGTTGGACCCTTACCTAACACCATATACAAATATTAACTCAAAATAGATAGAAGACCTAAATGTAAATCTTAAGACTATAAACTTTTAGAAGAAAACCTGGGTCATAACACTTCACAACATTGAAATTGGCAGTGATTTCTTGGATATGATTTCAAAGGCACAGGCAACAGAAGGGTAAACAAACTTCCTAAAAAAATTGTACATCCAAAGACAATGTAAACAGTTAAAAGTTACTTATAGAATGGGATAAAATATTTCCAAATGCTATATCTGAAGGTATATTAATATTTCAAATAGAAATCCTAAAAATTAGCAACAATAAAAGCAAACAATACAATTTAGAAATAGGTAAAAGAATAAAATAAATAATGAATCTCCAAGGATAACCAATCTTAGTTGTCTTCTGGATAGAAAATCTTGTTTCTCTGGTTCTGGTGTGTGGTACCTATTTCTTCTTTGTAGTTAATCTCTTTGAGTATTTTCTCTAGTGCTGGTTTTGAAGACATAAATTCCTTCAGTTTCTGTTTGTCATAGAAGCTTCTTATTTCCCCATCTAATTTGATAGAAAGTTTTGCTGGGTAGGAAATTTTTGGCTGAAGTTGTATTCTTTCAGAGATTGGAATATGTTATTCCAAGCCCTTCTGGCTTTCATGACTTGGTTTGGGA
The DNA here is from genome assembly GCF_963383645.1 of Muscardinus avellanarius. Lineage (NCBI taxonomy): Eukaryota > Metazoa > Chordata > Mammalia > Rodentia > Gliridae > Muscardinus > Muscardinus avellanarius. The sequence goes on along the minus strand of NC_137791.1, from coordinate 74,077,029 downwards.
AGTCTGGAGTGATTCTAATTGGTTTGCTTCTGAATGTCACGTGGCCTTTTGTTTTTGTTGCCTTTAAGATTCTCTGCTTGGCTTCCACATTGGTCATTTTGACAATTGTCTGGTGTGGGGAACCTCTTCTTTGATCCTGTCTAAAGGGAGTTCTATAAGTTTCCTGGATCTGTGTATCGACCTCTTGCTCTATGTTTGGAAAATTTTCTGCTATTACTTCCTTGAGATTATTGATCCCTTTGGTTTTACCTTCTTTTCCCTCCTCTATACCAATTATTCTTAGGTTAGCTCTCTTAAAATGGGCCCATATTTCTTCGTCAGATTCCTGCTGTCGGATTTTTTTCTAAGTTATAAATTATGCGTTCATTTTTTGAGTGATCATCTTCTAGGAGCGAGATTCTATTCTCCATGTGGTCTAATCGATTGTTTATACTTTTAATTGAGGTCTTTACCTCATTGATCACATCATTTATTTCTTTTAGACTCTCTCTAAATTCTTTTAGAAGGTCCTGTATTATTTCTACAGTTATATTCCTGATTTGTTCTTCTGGAGATCTCTGAATTTCTGTGTTATCATGTTCTGATGATATGGGGTTGTAGGCATTCATTGCTCTATTGTTCCTCTTTCCCATGATTTCAAAATTTTGTGCCTTCCCTGGGACACTATGACTTCATTTAGGGTGCTCTATATCTTGACTCTGTGGTAGTCTCAGCCACCACTATCTCCAAGGAGATTATCAAAGCTGCACAAGTCCCTGGGAGTGCAGTACAGGGAATTCTTCTTTAGGGCCCGCAATTTTACTCACGGTTATTGTGCGCACTGATCAGGAGCTGTCGCAGGGCATGGTGAACTCACTGTCGCTGCTGGCAATATGGCGCCGCTGCCATGCACTCAGCTGTGAGGTTGGTGTATTTCTTTTCTGGTTTTGAGCTCCGTTCTGAGTCCCTGGGAGGTGTGATGAGCTTGAACACTGGGAGTTTTAGGCATTCTTGTGCTGAAAGAACTGCTGAATTACACCCAAATGATCCACAGCTGCTCACTTCAGCTCCTTGCTTACCTTTCCTCTCTGGGAGCCTGGTGCTGTGAGGGAAGATAGCGCTGGTGTGGCTCCGCTGCCGCATTGCAGGCTTGATTTATTTTCTGGTCTCTGGTTGTTCTTCTAGTCTTTTTTTCTCTGTCCCTTGTATTTACATTTTTTCTCTCTGTTGCTAGTGTTTTTTGGCTATGAAAAGCGCTGATTTTGTGGCAATAGAGATCGAGTTTTTAGCAGGACTCGTAAATGCTGCTTTTCTCAGTCGCCATCTTCCTGGAAGTGACAAAAATATTTTTATTGAAAGTTTTTTTTTTCTTTCTTTCAGATCTTTGAATGTCTCAACCCAGTATATTTTGGTTTCCAAAATAATTTTTTCAGTTGGTTTCTGATCAAAATCTGGTAACAATTTACAGAAGCTGCCTTTTTAAGTGCTGAGTCACTTTTCTCTTGTTGCTCTGAAGAGTCAGTATTATTCTTTCACTTTAGACAGTTTGATTATAAAATGTCTCAGTATCGTTCTGTTGGTGGGGTTCCTTAATATCCTCTTAGATATTGAAGGCCATTTTTTCCCCTTCTATTTTGTAAGTTTCCTTTCCAACTTGAAGTTTCTGCCAAAACTTTGCTTCTCTTAAGCAGAAGTAATAAAAAAAAAGAAGCTTCATTTCCCTTTTCCTTCTGTGGATTTCATAATGTATATATTCATTTTCTTCATCGTGTCCCTAGGTCTCTTAATATCTCTTAACATTTTAAAATTATTTTTATTTTTTATTTCAAATTGCCTGTCTTCAAGTTTTATTGCCTAAGTAAGTCTTCTATGAACCTGTTAGTAATATTTTTGTTTAGTATTTGTATTTGAAACTCCAGAATCTCTCTTTGATTATTTTTTCATAATTTGGTGATATCATCATTGTGTTTATTTATTGTTTTAGTTGTTATTTGAATAATCTAGCTTATGATCATCTTTATGACAGCTATTTAAAATTCTGTGTGAGGCAGCTCACAGATTGGCATTTCTATAGTATCAGTTTCTGGGATTTTATTTAGTTCTTTTAACTTGTTCATGTTTTTCTATTTTGTTATATACACCTTGTAATCTTCTTGCCAAGACTTGGGCATTTGAAAGAAGAATCTCATATCTCTCTCTCTCTCTCTCTCTCTCTCTCTCTCTCTCTCTCCTCTACCCATCCTCCTCAGGTCACCTTATTTGCTCATTTATGGTTTCTCATTCCTTCTTAGAAATCAGTTTCTTTGGCAGCTCTTTTGTTCATGTCCTAATGGAAGAATCATAGTATCTTGACCATTTTTAAAGTTTATAGAAATAGAATTAAGCATTATGTACTCTTTTATGCCTGGATTTATTTTTTATTTTGTATTATGTTTTGAGATTCACCCATATAATTAATTTATTTTCAGAACTTTATATTAAATAGTTTATTTCACAGCTGAAAAATAAATGGTAATTTACTTATCTGTGTGGTTGATTTATATTTGGATTTTGTACTTTTTTAAAAATACCATTGAACATCTTATTTTGTGGATGTATGAACAAAATATTTGGCATATTCTTAGGAATAATATTTCTCATTCATAGATTCTGTTACTTTAGATTTAGCATGTAATATTAGAAATTTTTCCAAATTTAAATTTATAGTAGCAACATTCTGGTTGCTCCATATTTTAAACAAGTTTACTAATTTTCATATGCTCTGTATAATCTACTCTCAAGGCAATTTTCTGTATTTTTCATATTTTATATTTTTGCATATTTTATATCTTATTTTGTTAATTTATTTAATTTTCACTATTTATTACATGTTGCACTTATCTGTGCTGATTTTTTATTCTAGTCTTTTATTTAGCATAATTATAGTTATTATACTAATTTTTACTGGAAATTTTAATATGAGTATAGCTTTTGCTATACATATATCATTAGAATTAAAATTATTTCTTTGCCGGGCGTGGTGGCGCACGCTTGTAATCCCCGCGCTTGGGAGGCAGAGACAGGAGGATCTCGCAGGTTCGAAGCCAGGCGCGTGTGCTGGCTTAAGAGACCCTGTTTCCAAACAAAAAAAATACAAAATAGGTGTCTGGGAGTGTAGCCCGGAGGTAGAAGGGCTTCCAGGAACCCCAGTACCACACACAAAAAAAATTATTTCTTTAAGTTTCATATTATATATATGCCTCTTTTATTTTTTTAAATTTAATTTTTTATAAGTGGAACATATTGAGAGTGGTGTACATTTTACATTGTTTTTCATGCCCTTCCTCCTCCCTTTCCCTCCCCCCCAACAGAGAGTGTCCAGGTTAATCATGTTGTATTTATGCTGTTACACATATTCGTATGTAGCTCCTCCATTGAACAACCTCAGCTTTCTTCTTGTCTTATCCTTCCGTTCAAGCTTTGCTGAGATTTCCCCTCCATCATCTGGAGTCCCTCTGGTATTACCATTACTCCCTAGCTTGGACATATTAGAGAAAACATATGTCCCGGCTATACCAACTCCTGGGTATCTTTCCAAAGGGATTGAAATCAGAGAACTACGTTAACATATGCATACCCATGTTCGTAGCAGCTCAGTTTGTAATAGCCAAAATATGGAACCAACCTAGATCCCCATCAACAGATGAGTGGATTGTAAAATTATGGGAAATACACACAATGGAATTCTATTCCGCTATAAAGAAAAATAAAATAATAGCATTTGCAAGAAGATGGAAGGAACCAGAGAACATTATGTTAAGTGAGATTAGTCAAGCACAGAAAGAGAAGGGACATATATGCCTCTTTTATATAAGAGTTCTTTAAGGGTATGCCTTTTAAACATCCTGAAGATGTTTGATATTTTTTATATTTTTGTGCATATATATATTTGTGTGTGTGTGTATGTGTGTGTGTGTGTGTGTGTGTGTGTGTGTGTGTGTGTGTGTTTTACTGGGGACTGAGCCCAGGGGCATTATACCTCTAAGCTACACTTCCAGCACTTTTTAAAAAAAAATAAAAACAGTGCTTCACTAAGTCACTGTAGCTGACCATGAACCTATGATCTTCCTGTCTTAACCTCCCACGTACAGGTACTACAAATGTATGCCCTCATGCCTAGCTTGTTTATATTTGTAAAAATTAACTTTTATATTTTAAAAATTTTTATCAGTGGTAATGAAAATCCATAGAAAATTTTCTTTAAAATATAATAGCAATTATTTTATTTACCTGTCTCAAAGTTTAGTATTAAAGACTTTTATTATGTGTCAGATCATTTCCCCCATCATCAATAAACAGATTAAAGAGTAACTATTATTATCTATGTCCCTCAAGCTCACACCATGTATATGGCATACTTTTCTTGTTTGTGTTTCCTTCACATTTTAATTTTGTTCATATATTCTCATATTTCAGATCTATTATTATCAGACCTACTATATTCATATCTATTATTCCTAGTTTGACGTCTTATATTTTATTTTTAAACACTCATTATATTTACTGAGTTATTATTTTTATATCTTTGTTGACTTAAGTATGTATTTAAATTATTTTTATTTATTTTATTTTATTTATTTTATTTTTTATTTTTATTTTTTGTGGTGGTACTGGGGGTGGAATCCAGAGGCTTTCTACCTCCGGGCTATACTCCCAGACCTTTTTTTATACTTTATTTGGGAACAGAGTCTCACTGAGTTGCTGAAAGCCTCACTGAGCAGCTGAGGTTGGCTTCGAACCTGTGCGATCCTCCTGTCTCAGCCTCCCAAGTGCAGGGATTACAAGCGTGCGTCACCATGCCCGGCTTTTAAATTATTTTAAACAAATAATTTGGATGGCCTTACTTTTAAGTCAAGCTTATCTCAAAACAACTTTCTGCTTATCTGGCATATTAACATAAATTTTATGAGTGCATGATCCTTGGGTCTCAATTTTTCTCCATCAAAACTTTATACACATTATCTCACTTTATTTCTTAGAATTTAGTATTGAAAATAAAAAGCCTGATCTGAAGTTAATATGCTTTTTGTCTATTCTATAAAACAGAAATGAGGTCTTAGTACCAGAATATGAAACTCTAACTATGCTTCTATGGCACAAAAATTATTTCGAATGAAGCTATTAAGAAAATTTACACTTATAAATCTGTTTTTGTTTCCTAACTAGAGAACCTAATATGTGTAGAGTTTCCAGTAGAATTTTTTTCTTCTTCTCCATAATACCTAAATGCAAGTCTTTATAATTAGCAATTGTAGTTTTTATCTTCAGACTTTTTAAGTATCTTTAGTTGTTTATTCCATACTGTGCTCCTCATATTCATCTTTTTTTAGTGATGATAATGATAGAGGAATTAATTGATTACAACAGTTTTTTTTTTTTCTTATTTTATTCACTTGCTCAGCCAGAAAGCTAGATAACCATGCCGACTCTCTGGTTGTCTTGACCATCTGCCTAACAGATAAATGGGCATCATTTGGGGATTTGAAGGACTATTCTAAACCCCCAGAATACTTTCCTCAAATACTGATTTTTGATAGGTAGGACAAAAGAAAGCTGGACCTCTGGGTCTCCATCAAACCTTCCACAAGAATATAAATTTTTTCTAAATGGGGGTGACACTCTTTATAGTTTTCAAAGTTGATGCAATTTTTCTTAATTTTGATAATTGATTAGTCATCATTTCCAAATAGAAACACAGAAACTCTAGTGCTCAGATTTTCAGTCTACCATAATCCCAACACATAAGGGATCTTCTTTTTAAGTCTTAAAAACTTTAGAAAAGAAAAGAGAAAAGCTGTTCTTTGTGCTTTCTGAGTCAAGGATGCCTGAAGGAAATGAAGAGCCAGGATGTGGAGGGATGAGGTGGTGCACCATTAGTATGTAAAGCCTTGCTCCAGATGAATGGCTGGTGGTGTGATGCCAATGAGAGGCAGGTCTCTGTTTGGACCAGGCATCTTTGCCACTCAGAAGAAACCTTTCATCCAGATAGTCTGAGTCTGATTTCACTTCATTCTCCTGGCGAGATGCACTATGGCTTGTACTGTGCAGCCTCCCTTTTTTCCTATGGCTCTTTGACACCCCCACCTCCCTGCCAGCCTGGTGTGGCTGATCAAGCTGTTCAAACAACTGGAAGACATCAGAAGTTAAACACTCATTATTTTAATTTGATGCTAATCATGTGTTAATGAGACTAATCCTTGCAATGATTCAGGTAATTTGCTTAATGGCTGCCCAGAGTACAGATTACAGCAATCAGTCACGTCTGATAAGATGTCTGTTGTGGAGAAGGCTGTCAGGTGAATGAGGTGGGAAGGGGCTCAGGAGTCAGGGGCTGATGTCAGGAAGGCCCTGCATTGCAGGGTGTGGATTGAGGGAAATTGTGTGCTCAGAAATCCAAATTTCAACCAGAAATGAGCATCCTTGTGTTCTCTTTAGAAAGAAGTAGTTAGTGTTGACAGGCTTTCTGATTTTATAGTAATACACACTGTACAATGATGTTAAGCATGACATTTTGGGAAGAATTGACTACAAAATTCATTTTGCCCTAGAAAGGTGATTGACTCAGTACACTGTCACAGGTAGGCATACTCCTTCACGGTTAAAATAAAGTTAAAATATATTTTCCTAATGAAAAGCCAAAGAGGGCGTGGTGGCACATGCTTGGAATCCCAGCATTTGGGAGGCTGAGACTGGAGGATCATGGTTCAAGGACAACCTCAGCTACTTAGTGAGGCCCTCTGCAACTCAGTGAATCCCGGTTTCAAAATAAAGAATAAAAAATAGGGCAGGGGGTGTAGCTTGGAGGTAGAATGCCCCTGGGTTCCATCCCCAGATCCGCAAAAAAAAAAAAAAAAAAAAAAGTCAAAGAATGCAAATGAAACCCCCCAGAGCAAAGAAAAGATTTCTTCTCATTCATAGGTAATAAAGGCTAAGTCAAAAACTTAAACTGAAGCATTATCATGTTTTTATTACATCTAAGAATTGTGAGTCCACTAATCATATAAGTACCGTTTCTGATATGCTGATGCTCATCATTGAGTCCTAAATGGGGACATTGTACTGTCTACAACATCACTGAGTTGAGTCATAATGCATCTTTTTATCCCCTAAAACACTGGAATGAAGTAACTTAGATAGCTATAGGTATAGAGATAACAAAGCACTTAGAGAATAACATATTCAAAAAATCTGCTTATTATTAGCATTGACTTAATTTCTTTTGTAGTGAGAAAATTTAAAATTTTATAGATACCTGACTTGTTTATAGATATCTGGTTTCATTTACTCTAAATATTTTGGAGAGAAAAGAAAAAGGAAAGTAGATTTATGTATGAGGGGTGCTTTGCAGTTCATTTTATGTTTCACTTAGTCATGTTGGCACACTCGTGATACCCTCTTATATCTTCTGTCTACCCAAATTTAGTTCAATTCTACAAACATTTCTTCACTATCTATCATCTTCCAGGAGCTGTTTACAAGGACATTAGGGATGAGCAGAGTGAGCACAAGATTGTGCTCATCTCTGCAAAAGGGAAGGGAGAGCTGGCCGAGAATTGGGCTCAGCTACTATGGTTAAGAAGAGATGATACAATTTGAGGAGAAGGTTTGGACTGAGAGCAGCAGGGGGGTTACACGCGTAGAAGGATACCATGCCTTTTAAGAGATACATAAACCAAATTTTATGTGAATTTGAGCCATGTGGGTTCAGACTTGTAGTTTTTTCTTAGGAAGTCATCCTGTCATCATGAGTAGAGTGAATTACCAATTTTAGACCACATACTTTTTTAAAATGCACTTTTATCAATTTGCTTTTGATGAGCAATTTTTTTCCAAGGGTCAATATGCTTTTATATGGTTCCAGGGATTGAACCCAGGAGGATTTTAAATCCCAAGTTACACTCTCAGCCTTATTTTCTTTTTAAACAGAGTCTTGCTAGTTTGACTCTGAAACAAGAGTCTTACTACTTGCTGAATCTATCCTCAAATCTGCCATCCTCCTGTCTCAGCCTCCAAAGTACTGGGATTACAGGCATGTACCACCACACCTGGTTCAAAATGCTTTTTAAATAAGCATCCAACATTTAAGAGAACTATCTGTGATGTGCTCTTAACAGGTGCCCACTCCCAAGAATTATGAAAGTCAATGTGAATAAAGCAGGCAGATAATTTTTGTTGTGATAGTTGTTGGCTTTTGTTGTTAATAATTGGTTTTAGTTCCATTTATTTGAAGGACAGGAGAATGCTTGAATGGCATAAAAGCATAAGTAAAACAATATGCATAAAAGCATAAGGCAAAATCCTTATTACACTAGACTTAAACTCCATAGTTCCTTTAAAGCACATTGTCTTTTCCATTAAATTGAGGCAAGAAAGAAATAATATAGAGGATGTAAAGTGAAAACTATCAAAAATGCATAGTGATGTAAAAACAGTTTGGGGAAGATAAAGTGAGAATAAGAGATATTTATTTGAAAAATTCTTTTATGTGCCATATGTGTATTAGCTGTATAACACCATAAATGGAATAAAAAAAACAAACATTTATTTCTCACAGCTCTGAGGACTGGGAAGTCCAAGCTCAGGAGGCAAGCCCAGTCAGGCTCCCATGAAAGTCCTCTTCCAGATTGCCAAACTGCCAACTTCAAAGGCACTGATACCTTTCATGAGGTTCTTACCTGGGGACTGCATCACCTCTCAAAGACACCACCTCTTGATACTATTATATTAAAAATTAGGTTTCAACATATGAACTTAAGGGTGGGAAAGTACAAACATTCAGACTATAGAAGTCAGTCAGTGCTGCTTACATGAACTAAATTAATTTAGGTACTTCTCTAAACTATCTGGTTCTCTTTTCTAACATAAGTATGCTATATTCTGGCATATTTTTATCCCCTCCTATTTTTATTTTTTTTTTGTTTTTAAACTTTAGAATCCTTCATAAGCTAAACTAAAAATAAAATCAATAAGGTTACTTGCTCTAACCTATCAGTGTAAAGTGCCAAGACTGGGCTGAAATCAATCCAGACACATTTATTTGTATTTTAGGATGACTTTGAAATAAAACTGGTAAAGGAACTGAGAAATTATGCACTCTGTTTAGAGATTATACAGTTTGTAGAAGAATATTTTATAAGAATACAAATCTGATAATAAATTAATATCTGTCACAAGAGACATAAATTATTATTTTGCTTTCTTATAATGGAATTTACCAGACAAAACAAGTTCACTGAAAAACTAGATTTTCATAGTATTGGGATTTACATCTATACTGTAATTCAGAAAATATATCTTTGCAACACTTATACTGTTAAACCTTGTAGATACAAAAATATGTTATTTTACTTAAGTTATGTATATGTTGCAAATAACAAAGAATTCAAAGTTTGAAGAATAATTTTTCGTGTGATAACTTGGTCAGATTGATGTTTTTTACTTCTAAATTTCAATTTAAAAATAAGATATTAAGATACTGCTAAAAATATCCCAATTTCAGGATACAAAAATTGAGTAATATGAGTTATAAACATATATATCACTATTTGGTATATATACAATACATATGTGTACTATCTAGAAAAAAACAGTAAGAAAGTTATACAATGAGTGCTAAGATTTGAATATGGCTTTTCCCCCCAAAATTCATGTTCAAATTTAATTCCCTAATAAAGCAGTGTTGGGAGGTGGAGCCTAGTGTGAGGTATTTGGGTTAGGGGGATAGAGCCCTCTGGATGGACTAATGGCTTTTTCATGGGAATGAGCTAGATGGTTCCATAATTTAGCCTCTTTTTCTCTCTTCTTCATATATAAATGTGTCTTTCTGTTTTTCTGTCATTCTAGGAAGCAACCTAAGACCCTCATAAGAAGCCAAAGAGAATGAGATGCTTAGTATTGGACTTCTCAGACTCCATACTCTGAGCAAAAATAAGCCCCTTTCCTTCATAAATTGTCCAGTGCCAAGTATTCATTTATAGTAACAGGAAAGAGATGAAGACAAAGATATACATTCAAACATTTTCTAGAAAAATTAACATGGATTTCTAAAATATTTTCTGGTAACTCTGATAGATAGGATAAAGAAGATCGTGGCACTGAAAAGAACAAAAAGAACAAACAGAAAACAAAAAATAAGATGGTAAACTGAAGCTCTCACCCTCAAATAATTACATTTAGAATAAATTGTCTAAATAAAAATAAATAAAAGACAGAGATTGCCAGAGTAGATTAAAACTATAAATCAATAATATCATACTTATATAAAACTCAGTGCAAATAAAACAGTGTTAAGTAGGGCAATGGTGGAAGAATGAAAAAAGGTATATCATGCAAGCATTAAGCAAAATAAAGCAGGAGAGCCTCTATTAATAAAAGATAAAGTAAATATCACTGCAAAGAAAATTACCAGAGACAGAAAGGGACACTACACAATGATAAAACAGTCAATTTATCAAGACAGCATGGCAATCCTAAATGATTATGAGTTAAACAAGTGGCCTGAAAAATATATTAATAAAAAACTATGGCAAAAAAAAAGTACAGCCAAAGTTGTAGTTACTGGTAAATGAATATTTTCCTTATGATTTGTACCGAGTGAAGAATATCTTCTTTCACGTCTCTTCTTCTACAGTACAGGAAGTTCTATCCAGTGCAATAAAAAAAAAAAACACAAACAAACAAAGGTGAGGTGGAAAGAAAATTCAAACAGATTGGAAAGGAAGAAATAAAACTGTCCATATTATCAGATAGCACAGTGGTCTATGAAGATAAGCCAAGTAATATGCAAAGAGTTGTAGAATTAAAAAGTGAATTAAACATGATAGTAGAGGAAACTTACAAAAAAACCTAGAAGTTTTTCAGAAGTTGAATGCTTAAAGAATCTGAAGCAGTTGGATGACACTCAGATCTTGTACAAGACCTGCTTGAACAGCCGCTGGGCCTGCTCCTCCAGTACATGAGTGAGCCAGTGCCCTCCATTTACGTGCTTCATCACCAGACAGATGTGGTCAGTGGTGTCTGCTATCTGAAATATGAAATAGCTGGACCACATTTGTACTACGCACCAGATCTTGAATAGTTATAGGGTCTCTTCGTGGAGTACATTGGAAGCCAGTGCCCTCTGCGTACATGCTCTATGACTAGACAGACGTAGTCGGTTGTGTCTATAATCTAAAACAGCTGGACAATATTCAGCCCCCGCTAAGGATCTGCTTCAACAGCTGTCGGGCCTCCTCTTTCCATATGTCAGTCATCTAGTGACCTCTGTACACATGCTCCATCACCAGGTACACGTAGTTGGTGGTGTCTACAACGTAAACAGCTGGACAACATTCAAATCCTACACAGGATCTCTTTGAACAGATGCCAGGCCAAATCATGGAGTATGTCAGTAAGCCAGTGCCCTCCTCACATGTGCTCCATCTCCAGATAGACATAGTTGGTAATGTCTACAGTCTGAAACAGCTGGACAACATTCAGACTGTGCACAGGATCTGCTTCAACAGCTGCTGAGCCTCCTCCTCTCATACCTCAGTGAGCCAGTGCCTTCCACACATGTGCCCCACATCCAGATGGACTTAGTTGGCAGTGTCTACCATCTGAAACAGCTGGACAACAATTGTACAGCACAAAGGATCTGCTTGAACAGCTGCCAGCCTCTTTGCTGAGTATGTCAGTGAGCCAGTGCTCTCTGCATACCTGATCCATTTCCAGGTGGATCTAGTGGGCAGTGTCTATGATCTGAAACAGCTGGATGACATTCAGGCTGTGCAGGGGTCTGCTCGAACAGCCACTGGGCCTCCTTCTCTCATACCTCAGTGAGCCAGTGCCCTCTGCACTCGTGCTCCAGCACTAGATAGAGGTACTCTGCGGGAAACTGTGCTAAGTCTAAAAAGTATTGAGTAAAGGATTTGTGAACTTTTTGTTTGCTTTGGCAGAAAGTTGCCTTTCTTGAGGGAACTGAAGACAGTGATCTCCATGCATTTCTGCTAAGCTATTTCACTCTGTTCTGTAATTGTTTGGGCTTGCTTTGTTGAAGGACCCATTACCACCCTAAGGAAAAACTTCAAGACAGCGATCTTTGAGGTGCTTGCAAAATTGCCAGACAAAAGCTTTACCTTCTGAAACATTCTTAACACAACGCCCTACTTCTATAGCTAGAGACAAACAAGAACTTATAACTTTGTAAACAAAAGAGCAGAGTTTCATCTGGGGAGTTGATGTTCTTGCCTTCTTCCCCCTTGCCTCAAGACAAAACAAAGTGTCAAGAGCATTTTTTCATTGTGTTGTTCCATGTGCTGCTGGTACAGAGCCCAGGAAGCCATGCCTTGTATGAGGAGGAACACTCCAGAGAATTCAGCTTGCTACCTGCATTCAGAGAGAAAGTGAAACCAATTGGTCCCATTTACTTCATTTTCATTAAGGAATAGGGATGCCTGCTTGGGATGGTCGCCAAGGAGTGAAACTTTCAGTGAGAGGTCACACAGACACAGTCTAGGATTACCCATGGTTCCCAGATAGAGGAACCTTAGCTTTAGAAGTATGGGAGCTGGTTAAAAATTTTCAAAGTGCCAATATAAGCCAGGGAAAAGATTGAATCCAGGAGTATTCTACCTCTGAGCTACACCCCAGCACTATTTATTTATTTATTTGTCTGTTTATTTATTTATTTATTTACTTATTTATTTTGGTGGTACTGGGGTTCCTGGAAACCTGTCTATGCCCGGGCTACACTCCCAGACCTATATTTTATATTTTTATTTGGAAACAGGGTCTCTTAAGCCAGCGAGGCTGGCTTCCAACCTGCGCGATCCTCCTGTCTCCGCCTCCCAAGCACAGGGATTACAAGCGTGTGCCACCACGCCCAGCTTATTTTTTTTACTTTGAAACAGGGTCTCACTAAGTTGCAGAGGGCCTCACTAAATAGCTGAGGCTGTCTGTGAACCTGTGATCCTCCTGTCTCAGCCTCCCAAATACTGGGATTACAAAGGTACGCCACCATGCCCAGCTTACCGATTTTAATATTTTGTGTGAGAAAGGGGGAGTGAGAAGGAGCCCGGAGAAGTCTCACCAAGTGCTGTGAGCACGTATGTTACTATCACTATGAATTGCATTATAATGTGAAACTGTAATGCACCAATAAAAGTATTTTTACTTTTAATTTTTGAATTTGAAAGATGGAAGTAAAATCTTAAGTACCCAAATAACAAGTCCAAGAAAACACATGTTTTAGACTGAATTAACCATTTAAGTGCTCTTCTATCTGCATTTTCTAATACTACAAAATAATACTTGAAATATAAAAAATATTCCTCCTTTGGAAACATTTAATAATTTAGACATCATTTTCTCTTTATGATGTGTGCTACTGTTAAGGTTTGGGCTTGGAATGACCCCCCCCCCAAAGGCTTGTGTGCTAAAAGTTTGTCCCTCATGCAGCAATAGAAGTGAAATAATTGATTAGGGCTCTAATTCCATCAGTGGGTAAGTCCACTGAAGGATTATTAATAATTTGTGTGAATTTACTTAGGCAGGTGAGGCATGGTTGGGGAGGTAGACCTTGGAGACTATACTTGTCCCTGGTGGCTCCCTGTTGCTCTCTGTGCTTCTGACCACCAATTAGTTGAACTTGGCTTTCCTCCACTGTGCTTTACATCTGATATCATCCTTGGAGGCAGCCAACTTTGGACTTTACCTCTGAAACTGTGAGCCATACAAACTTTTCCTTCTCTGTGTTGTTCCTATCAGGTATTTTGGTCACAGTCATATAAAAGGAGACTAAAGCAATTGTTTTTCTATATTGCAAACTTGATGAAATTCTATATCTTTTATGCATGTATTATTCATGTTGATATTTTGTTCTTTAAAAAACTTCAAAGCCTCTATTACCTGCCAGTTATAAGACATTGGATATTCTATGCTTTTAAACACAGGGTAAAAGTCAAACTTTTCAAAGCTCGACAACTTGGTTCCATTAAGATAATTTTAAATGATTTGGGGAAATTCCCTTCACATGTGTCACAAAGGATGGAAAACTTTAGTCTCCAATTACTCCAGCCTTTTCTATCAACTAACATTTCTTTTTTATCCTTTACACTTCTTTTTGGTCACCTTTCTGCATTGTTATATTCTTTCTCTAAATTTTATAAGAGGAAAAGACTTGTTCAGTCTCACAAGACTAACTCTAAGTGTCCTTGAGAACATTAAAAGCCACAGATATAAGTCAGAAGTGTTTGTGTTTCCTGAGTAAATGTAACAGAAGTTTTTGCAGGATGTGCCCGAGAGTGATAGATGTATTTTCTCCATACAGTGGCAGCAGGGTACAGATGCAGAGTGAATACCAGAGGACTTCTGAGGACAAGTATATTTACATAACCTCAAAACATATGTTAGTCTTTATTTTCAAACTGATGCTTTGAAAAATAAAACTTCTGTTTTGAATATATTTCTTAGGGCCAATTTTGCTTATTCATGTGTATTTAAATGGGGGAAGTGTTATGCAATGTGCATTTGGAATTCAAGCTAGCATGCCATATATCCTATAAAAGGAGTGGTGATACCTTCCAAAGAGGAGAAAAGGGAGCTTGACATGTTTTACTTAAGGTCTATGGCACTAAATAGAAATTTATATCAGTATGAAACTGCTGTAGCTCTAAAAGGTTTGTAGTCCCCACCTTCCTTTTAGGAGAGACATTGTCAGCTTAAAATTAATTACTAAAATGTGAAACAAATCAAAAGACAAAACAAATCAGGCTCTTAAGACAAACATTAAAAATCAAATTATGCTCTCAAAATAGGCAATTTACAGCTTGGAAGGGTAATTGGCAAACCTGAAATGCATACAAATAGTTGAAATTAGTGACTCGAGCAGTATATTACCTATTGGAGGGTATAATTTGACAATGACTCTTGAAAAAGGGTAGCAATTCTATCATCTTTCATGATTTAACAGCAAAATATGTTATAGCACTCTGCCTGAAAGAGACTAAAGAAGGATCAAATTGAAGAAAGAGCTTTAGCAGAAAGACAAAGGGGTATTGAAGCTATGTCAGGAGGAAGCATAGATTGGTTTTAAAGTTTACAGTCCTGTTTAAAATGTACACTCTCTCCAGAGGCAACCACTGACCACAGTGTTTTAGTAAATAATTTAAATAGGTTTAACTTACTGATTTTGGGAAGGAGGAGATGATGCATTTGACTTGACAACTGAGTGATCACATGTGGTGTCTAGAATCATGTACCAGATAAATTTCCCTGAACATTTACACGCTGACTCACCAAATCCTATTTTAAATTCTAAAAGAAGTCAGTATCTACACATTTCGAAATGCTAGTATGGCCACATATTGCTTTGCAAGTTGGGAAACAAAATAACCATGTTCTTGAAATGGCCATATTTGCATTTTGATGGCCGTCATGTGAGATGGGAAGCGGAAGCTAAAGAGAGTACAGTAGAGAACATTAAATGTATAGATCTTTCCTTGGGTGCATCCTTCCTGTTATTGTGGGGGAAAGATTTAGAAAGTGAAATGGTTGTCTCATTTGGTGGTTATATTTCTTAACTAAAAAATTAAAGAACCATTTTCTTAAGTAGTTCCATTTTTTTTACATTTCTACCGGCTGTGCACAAAAGTCCTAGTTTCTATGTATCTTTCTCAAGATTGGTATGGCCAATCTTACTTGTAGCCACACTGATTGCTATGTGTTTGAAGCTCACTGTTATTTTAATTTTCATTTCTTTTTGATTAATCATGTTGAATATTTTCTCATGTTCTTGTTTGCCATGCTTACATTTTCTTTAATAAAGTGACATTTAATTTTTTTGCCTGTTTTAATTGTTTTTTTTTTAATTTCTTACTGTTGAGCTTAAGAGTTCTCTATCTAATTTGGATACATTTATTTATCAGATATATACCTTACAAATATTTTTTGTCAGTTTACAGCTTGTCTTTTTTTAAGTTGCTTTCAATGATCAAGTGTTTTTAGTTTTGAGGAGGACCAATATATATATATCAATTTTATTTTCATGATTCATTTTTTTGTGTCATATAAGAAAACTTTGCCTAACCCAAAGACATTTCCCCTCAAGTTTTCTTCTCAAATTTTATCGTTTTTAGTTTTAGACTTAGATTTATGATCCATTTTGAGTTTTTTTATGTGTCTTTATAATGTAAGGTAAATCTTAAAGGCTTTTTTAAAATTCGCTTTTGCATATGGATTTCCAATTTTATCAGCACTACCTCTTGAAAAGACTGTTTCTCCCTTGAATTACATTCATAGAAAAGTTCTTTTCTTAAAATTTTATTGTAGTTTTACATCATATTGGGGTACAGAGTATCAGGAAAATACACAACTGTAACTCTTGAAGCACTCCCCACAAGTCCCTTCTTGCCCCATCCTGGCTTATCTTTGAGACTGGAATTGGTAATTTTTTATACATTCATAGCATTGTTTCAACTATTGAATCCTGTATGACTTTATCCTCCTCCCTTCCCTAATCCTCTTAGTCATGTCTCTGGAGTCTCTATGCATTTATTTGATGTTGCCCATTTTTCTGAATGTATCTCAGCTCACAGCCAAAAAAAAAAAAAAAAAAAAAAAAAATCCACTAAACAGTATCTGAATGATAGGGTAAATTCAGCAATCACATTAGTATTTATTTCAGCAAAGTATAAAATAATTGTTTATGAGTGTACCATGCTAGAATAAGTTTATTGCCAAAGACTGAAAATGTTCTCAAATAAAATCAGCCTTGAAAATGTTTATCTAGGTCACGCATTCCTTTATCTTCTTATAAATGTTGACTTCAAGTAACATTTTATTTTGAGTTTAAGTTTTCCATAGACACCGAGGGTCTAGGGAATCTTTAGGATTTTATTACTCTTTTTGTAGTTTTTTGACTCCATATTTTACAAGTTTTTTTTTTTTTTTTTTTTCCCGAGTCTGGGGCTAGAACCCAGGGGGATTCGACCTCCAAGCTACACCCCTGCCCTATTTTTATTCTTTATTTTGAAGCTGGGTCTCACTGAGTTGCAGAGGGCCTCATTAATAGCTGAGGCTGCTGGGATTACAAGCGAGCCCCACCATGCCCGACTCTACAAGGTTCTTATAAGTGTCTGAAGAGGAACTGGATCCCAGCTACTAACAATGGTGAAAATTTATTTTGTGTATATATTGATTTTTTCCCACTGTTTCCTGATCATTTTCTCATTTGCTAACATTTGCTTCCTGGATCAATCTCAAATAAGCCACTTGAATATAAGTTCCGGTCTTGATCTTCTTTGAGAAGAATTAAAAATGAAGACATGGGTGAATTTCTGACACAACCCCTCTGAAAAGATCCTAAGTTTCAACAAAAGAGAATATAAGGATGAAATATTTAATTCTTTGGTATTAAGTTGAACCTATAGAAACTTTTACTTCTTTGTTTGTTTGTTTGTTTGTTTGGTGGTACTGGGGTTCCTGGAAACCCTTCTACTTCCGGGATACACTCCCAGACCTATTTTCTTTCAAATTTTTATTTGGAAACAAGGTCTCTGAGCCTGCACAATCCTCCTGTCTCCCAAGCGCGGGGATTACAAGTGTGCACCACCATGCCCAGCATGAAACTTTTACTTCTAATGTAGTCTAATTTTATAACATTAAATTTATACAGAATTGAGAGTTGCTTCATAAATTATAATGATAAATTTTTAGTGCTATTTCTCTGTGAGTTTATAACAAATTTTATATACAATACTATAATGGAAATTTGTCCACCTGAAAACTCCAGCATGTAGACAATTGTTGAAACATACCCTTTGACCATCACACATGTTTAATTTGCATATTAAATGCAAAATTTTGGCATTCTTAAAATAACTATTTAAAACGTAAGACTTGGAACAAAATTATATGTTGTATACAAATGCTATATTGTTCTTTATTTTTCCTATTACTATTAGATCATAAATGATATCTTAAATAAATTTAATATAGATTTAGCAAAAACCAGGCCTAAAGAATATGAAAAAATAGTAACAGAACCTCTGGAGCACATTATATATCTTTAACTGCTTTAATGTATAGTACCTTTGGCTTATCTTTTATTTTTAAAGATTTCTGTCTGGCTTTGATACCAATGTTACAGTTTCTATTTTGATTCTGTTTAAATAATTGGATTTGATTTCTTGTGTCATCGTCCATCATTGTAACAAGGAGATATTCTCCAAATTTGAATTTCAACCTTTTTCCACTCAGGGTCTCATGTCTTAAATATGACCGTTGATATTTTGGCTGTAGTTTTTGCTCCTCATATGCTATTTTCTGTGTAGTTGGATAATATAACAGTGCTATTGGTTTGTTCACGCCTCAGTTTTTCCAGTTATTTTTATGCACTTTGGGTTTAATAAATTAATTTTCCCAGTTGTAAATTATCCATCTTGAGATTGTAATTTGTTTGTAATGTATGTCTTAACACCATGATTTGTTTCATGTTTGTAATTAATTTTGAGCTTTAAAAATAAAATTGCACGACAAATCATTATGGGCAGTGCTACTGCCATAAACTGCAAAATGAAATTTGTTACAAAAGCAAACTTTGTTTTTATTTTGATGCTTTTAAGGATAGTCTTAACAGTTAAAAATGAGTGGGATTAAGTTATAGCATACCAGAAAAATAGTGAGCATATTTTCACATTAGTAGCGTTACTAATATCTAAGTAATTGTAATATGAGTTGTATCATATTATCTCTACTGCCCAACAAACCTATCCAAAGTTTAGATCTTTTAAGCAAGCACAATTTATTATATTTCACAAGTCTGTGGATCAGATGGGCTTTTCTGCTCATCTGGGCTAGGCTGCTGGTCTTGGCTCAGCTTGCTCATACATTCATGATCAGCTGATGGGCCAGCTGGTAGCTGTGCTCCTGGGAGTCGGCTGCTTGTTGGGTCGGGTGATGGGGCTGCTGGGCCACGTCTCTGATAACACACAGCAGCCCAGCCAGGGCTTGCTCATGTGTCTGGCTCAGGGCTTGAAGAGCCAGAGTAGGGTCATGGAAAGCCTCTTGAAGACCAGGGCCAGAAGTGGCTCATCACTCCCATCACATTCTAGGGACTAAACCAACTTACAAGGGTTTATTCAAGAGATGGAGAAACTGAATTCTCCTGAAGGAAGGAATGGCAAAGTTATTGGGCAGAAAATTCAGAGTCAGGGAGAAGAGTTGTGGCCACCTGTTTAGTCTACTTCTACCTTAGTCTGAACTCTCAGCCTTTCGGTTTTCAAGGTTTTAACTATGATGGATATTCTTTTCCTGCCTTATCTAGATATCATTCATAAAATAAATCTGCGGAAATAGATACATTGTGCATGCAGATATGCTGTTATTTTTAGATATTCTGGAGATTCCCAAACTATTCAGCTGTTCATTTTTTCTTGTGAAAATTATGGCAGTCAGAACAGTATATTATAAGAAAGTTTAAACAAAAGTTATGGCCTTTTGGTGGGTTATAAATACATGTTACCATCTATTGAAAAAACAGAACTTGTCATTTAAACCTGAAATGCTAGTTTTAAGTTTGTTAGCTCAGTTTAGATTTCATTGATTCAAATTCTAACTCTTGCCACTCACTGTGTGATCTTGAGCAAGTGAGTTTTCCTTTATGTGCTTGAATTTCCTCACTGTAAAATGAAAATAATAACAATATCTGACATTTTATTTGAATGATAAAGTGAGAACAAATTTGTAAAACATTTAGAAAAATTTTTGACATATAAAAATACTAAATAAATAGCAGGTCATATTTTGATTATCAACCTAAGATCCATTGTTACAATCAGGGTTTTTTGGTTTTTTTTTTTTTTTTTTTTTTGTGTGTGTGTGTGTGTGTGTGTGTGTGGTACTGGCGGTGGAACCCAGGGGCTTTTCCTACCTCTGGGCTACACTTCCAGACCCATTTTATATTTTATTTGGAAACAGGGTCTCACTAAGTTGCTGAGAACTCACTAAGTAGCTGAGGCTGGCTTCGAACCTGTGTGATCCTCCTGTCTCAGCCTCCCAAGCGCAGGTATTACAAGCGTGCGCCACCATGCCCAGCAACTATCAGGTTTTTTATTTTGTGGTCTTTTTACTGGAATGTGACTAATTGAAGTAGGAACTGTTTTAGAATTTGTTAGCAATAGTGACTAGGAAAATTATATTCATGAAATGCTCAATTTATATTTCAAAATAGAAGTAAAAATTAAATTAGATTTGTCACAATAAGTATTTATCATTGTGTTAGCCCTCTAAATAGATGGTAAGGATAAAAGGATACTAAATTTCTGTAATCATCTTTTCCCATTCTACCAGGTCGATCATTTTCTTTCCAAGGTGTTACCTGGAAATATTTTATAGTCAAATGTTAAAAGCATTATTTTAAATTTTTCTGTTTACCAACAGGGGAGAAAAATATATTGTAAAATGTAGGCTAGATTATGTCATGGGGCTGGAGGTGGGTTGTGTGTTAAACATAATGCAAACATCCTTTTGAGTTCTCTGTATAATGCCCTCCTAAATCTCTAGAGTATATCACAATGAAGAAATTTAATGAGGGAAAGAGAAACAATGAACTAAAAAAAAAGAGCGAGAGAGAAAGGAAGTGACAATAAACACCTGGGTTTGAGCTTTTGGGGAAGGGAGAAGAAGTGATGGCTAACAATGAAGATGAGTCCATTTTCTAGGAAAAAATAAGAAAAATATAGTGTTCTAGCCTCATTATGTGTGAATAGACTATCAACAAAATATTAGATCATTTCCCCAAAAAATCTAGGGAAGTAAAGTTAGGAACTAAGTGAAGCGCATTATTCTAGACCAAGAAATAATTATTAAGAGCACCGAACTTTGAAAACCACTGAAGTTCCCAAATATTCATTTAGTTGTTGATACTAATCACAACAACAATGTGTTACTAATATAATTAACGTAGTACATTGAACACCAAACAAACAACAAATAAAATTTCTATAGCGGTCCCTAGGTTACGAACCAGTGAGGGATAGATTGAAAAGGAAAGCAGATGGATGCGTTTGCTTGAAGAGAGGACCCTTATCACTAATTTCAAGGGTAAAATAAACTCACGATGTAGAAATATATCATAAATACATACTAGGCTTTATAATTTATAATCACTCTCAAACATGTGATCTCATTACTTTTCAACAAACAAATCATGGGCAAAATAGAATCCAGGATAATATAATCATTACAAAATGTAAAAAGATTGCAATAAAGATTTGTTTCTACTTGTTGTTACCCTTTGATTTAATAATGAATTAAGATATAAAATTTGCACATAGGAACAATAATACTCATTTAGTCTTTGCAAAATTAGTCACTTCTTGGATCAATGAGAACTTTACTTAAACATCTTTAAATAATTTGAACATAAAAATTTGATAGATTATTTATTTGACAGGTGACAGCATATTTGGAGACATTAGAAGGTGGTTTTTAATAAGATCTATATTATTATGTTAATATTTCCAAGACTCCATTAGGAAAGACTTAAAAATAGATAAGAAATAGGAGGTAGGAGAAGTGAGTAGAGGGGTACATATCTAATCATAGCTCTTAGATGTACAATTAATGTTTTTATTTTGATAAAATGCTCTCTTTAGTATTCAATTTTTCCTTCAACAACCAACGACAGTGTTCATTTTGCTACAATTCCCTCCACTTGCCTTATCACTGTTATCTTTCTCTACCACACATTTATGCTAGTCAGCTCAGACTAACTACAAAATATAAATACACTTCTTAGCAGCTGTTACCATAATTCTAAAAATATACTTTTTCTTACAGAATTTCAAACCTTCTGGGCTTCTTTCCAGAGTTAAATCCTGTTGACTGGATTTACCAGGGTGAAGAGAAAAAGAGGTATTTCATTTTAAGATAATTTCTTTTCTAAACACTTATAAAGGTAATAAACATGTTTTTAATTGCTTATTTTTTACCTTTTTCCAAGTGTTCTACCAAATATTTGTTTTCTAGTTCTGTCTTAGCGTTTTGCCTTCTTGCATATTTATATTTTAATCGTTGCACTCATTGGAAAGAGCACCTTCAGAACTATAAAGCAGGGAACATTTTTGAACAGGGAAGATCTGAACAATATTACACTTAGTGTATATTAAACCGAGCTTCTAATCCTGCTCCAAAGAGGGAGTACCCTCTGCCCAGGAGAGGTTTGGCCTCTCCTGGGACTCCAAGCTATGCTACCAAGTTTAGAGCATTTCTTCACTCTTCCAAAATGGGATATGTCTTTCCAATTATCTAATGATAATCTAATGAAGAGTTCTAGTGAAATAACATTATTTTATAGACTTTGTTTATTGCCATCAGCCATGCACAGGATTGTGGGAAAGAAAGAGACGATCACATTTACCCCTCCCAATAAAAGCCTTTTTCCCCAACAGGCATTCTGACTATATTCATGTTATGCATACTTTTTCAAAGACTGTGTTTACTGGTAGTCAACAAATAAGCTCCTATTCTCCAAAGAGCTTCCCTTCTTTCTTTCTACTTCCTATCAGTTAATCTGAGTCCATTTTTTTCTGCTAAAGGAAATAAGAAAAAAATAATTTCTTAGCTCTGTTTAATCACTGGCAAGCAAGCATTAGAGCTACTGATTCATGAAGACTGCCAAAAATCTTGACCTAGTTACTGCTCCTTTTTGTGATATCTTACCGTGTAGTTGGTGGCATTTGGGAACACAAATTCACAGTTACCAGAAGTTAGGCTTATCACTGTTGCAAAGCCATTGAGTTCTGATCCAGAATCTCACAAACTAGTGTGTGCCCATGCACACTGAGCTCGTCCAGATAGACTGAACAGGAGGAAAAACACAATGCCAAGAGACAGAAACCAGGTCCTCGTTAATTGGAAACAAGTCATTTTATGGTGATGTTGAAGGAGATAGAACTGCATTCTTACTGGAACCCTATGTTCCACCAGGATGACACCGTGAAATGAGTATACTGCCAGTTATTGCCACTAAGTGATAAAATACTGAAAAAACAAGTGAGTCATTTGGAGTGTGTTCTTATTTTTTTGTTGCTGTTGTTTTTATACTTTGACACACTTTAAGCTTCATGGTCTTTTTTTTTAATCTTTCATTTTCCTTACATTCAGTCTTAAAATGATTCCTGATTAGCAGATGGATGGCTATAGAAACATCAATGTATCTGTGGAAATTGGTTATAAAAAGGTGGCAAAATACATTCAACACCCAAAAAATTCATAGTCTAAATTGTGGAAACTCAATCCAGCGCCAAAAAAGAAAGCTAGATTTAACTGTCAATAGGACCATTTAAATCAGTAAATATTTATTAAGCATTTGCTTTTCTCTAATTTTATTGCTCATTTTATTGCTGTTGCCTAAAATATTCTCCTCACTACCTTTCCCTGAAGATCACATCCAAATGTAGTCTATGTCTTGAAATTTTCTTTAATTGCCAGCCTATGGTGCCTCATCAGCCCTTCTGTCTGTCTACCTTAAACAAATTTCTCTGCCATTTTATGTCTGCAGGACTTTGAAAATATCCCATACTGCCATTGTTGAAGCCTTCTCCACCTTGGAGAGTTGGGCCTGTCGTAGTCACCTTTGTGGTTTTTTTTATAGCACACCGAATCTTGTAGTGACTTGAGAAAACAGGGTGTGGAATTTACAAATCAATATCTTATTTCTAGTTTTCTAGCATCTTGCTGAACACTTTGGCACATACTAAAAATAGATCACATATTTTTCTTGCAAGTTTACAATTTGCATTTTCAATGAGTCCAAGGCTGATGGAATTATGACAGGACAAGAAATTGGTGGGTTCAGAATAAATCTATTAATAGCTTTTCAGATAACTCATTCTGAGTGACTGAAGGAGCTTCACTAAGTAATAAGAAAGTTGAGAATTTTCAGATAAGGTAGTAATAGGAAGTAAGATTCCTGATGGACTGAGAATAACAATCTCCAGGAAAGTTTAGCACAGAGATTTTACTGCAAATGCTCAAATAAGGTCAATTATTTTTTCCCCTCTGCAGTATGCTTTGAGATTGGTCACTTTTAATTTTTTTTTTAGACTTCCACTGGAACAATGTAGTTAACAATGTTGAGGAATTTTATGGAGAAATCTGCAAAGTTTTATCTTTTTATTTTATAGTAATATACTTGTATCAGTTTTCAGATTGCTCAAAAGAAAACATAGCTATTTAGATAAAAGTAAATTTAAAAATTTATCTTTGGAGAAACTGTTAGTAAAAAATACTTGAAATTAGAGAATATAAATGTAGTATAAAATGATTGAACCGAGCAAGTTTTTTTTTCAAGACAAATGAATTAATGGGTCACTAGGAGTTGTTTAGTGAAATATTTGTGTGTGTGTGAGAGCCGGGTCTCATGGTGCACACCTATAATTTCTGCTGCTTGGGAGGCAGAAGGATGGCAAATCTGAACCCAGCTTGGTGATTTAGTGAGACATTGTCTTAAAATGAAACAAAAAGGGCTAGGGATGTAACACAATGGTAGAGCAGAGTAGTAGAGTGGCTTCAATTCTCAGTACGGCAAGAAACAAAAAAGATATTTTTAATTTCTAGAAATGAAGCTGTTGCACAGGACACCATGACTAAATCTAGTAAGTATTTGCAACTATTGAATAGAATCTGGAAATAATTGGTTTTGAAGTTTCCATAATATTTATAAATTATGCCAACTGTATTGTCAGGCTTATAAAATATAGTTGTTAAATAACAAAATAAATGTGTTAAAATGAAAAGAATTTTAAAATAACCTTGGTATTCTCTAAATATACACCATATCATGTTTATTTTTATATGTTCATTTGTGGTTCTTTTTGTTTTGTTTTGCTTTGTCTTCTGTAATTGCTGGGGATTGAATCCAGGGCATTATATATGCTAGTTATACACCCTACCACTAGGTTACATCTTCAAATCCTTATTTCTACATTTATTTTTATAAATCAATCTCTCTAATTTTATCTATGTATAGCATTGCTTTTTGTAGCATTTACAAGACACATGCATATGCCATTTTCCAGCACAGTTTATAAGATAAAAGTACTCAATGAAGTTTAAATTAATAATACTGAGGAATATTGAGACAGACATAAATAAAGCTGCACATCAGAAGGTGAGCTGTATGAAAATGTGTAAAACGTAAGATCTGAAATAAGTTTTTTATTTTTCTAATAACTACTTTTGTATAACGATTTGGGGAGTTGTTAAGGAACAGCTAACATGAGTGAAACAAATCTCAAGATAAGACACAGATTAAATTGCCAACATCCTATGTCTGTTTTTTTGTGCCTAAACTAATGATTAAAGTAAACACTAAAGTGCTTGGGTACAGTACGGTAACATTCTAACTTTATTATAATTTGCATCATGAATAGACATTTCAGCTGCATAGGAGACACATACCTTTTGCTCTATTACTATCTTGTTGTGTTTAACAAACAAAAAAGCCAAAAAATTAAGACAAAATGTGCCCCCAAATAACTTTAAATTCAGAATTAAAATGAACAAATCTTTAGTACATATAAACTAGAGTATATATAAGCTTGATGTTCTGAAGATTCCTGTAGACCAACCTTCCTTCTTTCTCTTGAACATATCATGGATCTTAGAATAACTATCCTATTCTACCTTCTGAATGGATGCATTTTAACCAACAGGTGACATTATATTGATATAAATGCTAATATATTATCTTTCCTATAAAAGCTTACTCTTTATATGGCACGTGCAGTTTAGAACCCCAAGAAGACATGTACAAGCCATAGGGGAACAACAAAAAATTTGTACAAGAATTTTGTGCTGAGTTTTATTTTGGCTCCAAGAAATTGTGGGAGTAATAAAGAATCCTGACAATGATTTAATAAGTAATAATTATTATTTTTATTATATAAAGACTTTAGTAGCTAGGCGTGGTGGCACACACTTGTAATCCCAGCATTTGGAAATCTGACACAGGAGGATCGTGGTTCATGGACAGCCTCAGCTACTTAGGCCCTTTGCAACTCAGTGAGACCCTGTTTCAAAATAAAAAATGAAAGAAACTAGGGCTGGGGGAGTAGTTTGGAGGTAGATTGTCCAGGATTCCATCCCCAGTACCGCAAAACAACAACAACAACAACAACAATACCTTTACTGTGCCCTGGAGTTGAGACCTAGAGTGGCAGTGAGACTCATAGAGCTTTGACTTTGCCGTGATTTTCTATATCAGTGCACTTTGGATATCAACCTTGTTTTTGCTATTTTTTAATAATTTTATTGCTATATTATAATTTCACATCATAATATAGTTCAGAGTGATAGGGACATACAAGTACACACTTGTTGAGCTTTCCTCGAGCTCCCTCTCCATTCCCTGACCTTCCCCACACTTGCCACTGATAATTTCAGGACCTGCTTTTAGGAGATTTAAAGCCAAAGCATAATGTATAATTGGAGTAATACAGTTGAAAAATATGAGTAGAAGATGAGTAGAAGGCCTGAAAACATTTAGGCAGAGGATGAGCTGAAGGCAAATGATGAAAACTATTTTTTTCCAACTCAATCACAACTCTTCTGCATCGGTCTACCTTTGCTGTCTTTCAGGCAAAGGGCAATCAGGACAATGTTGGCGTTCATGGCTTGTGGTCTGAAGCAGTTACTCTGTCAGGAAAGTCTTATTCTGCATAGGAAATATCTTATATGTCATATCCATGCGTATCTCATCATTGTGCTTTGTAGTGTATCATGTAAACTGACATGGAAATTGGTTAGATAGCATTAATAGCCAACAGGTTTAAGCTGTTGACTTAACCTACACTTCTATCTTCCTTTCAGAAATTGCATATTAACATATATTTTATATGTTTGGTTTTTTGTTCACTCACCACTGTTTTATACACACAGATAAAGACACAAGAGGAATATCTTGATAAGTCATGATTAGAATCATCACAAAGACTATGAATGTCAAATTTCTTTTCTTCATTTCTTTTGAAGTTCAGCACTCTGTGGCTAAGCACTAATATCATTCCCCAGTTAGAATTCTACAAGATACGTTTTGTATTTAGAGTTGAATACTGAGTAGCTTTGATTAATACAAATTCTCCTCACTTTGCTCTGATAAACAGCCATGTCTGACCATGTAGTGGCATTTTATATACATTAGGGAACTTGGACTTACTATTGGTCCTTTCTAACCCTCTTTTTCCTGAGTGTGAAAAAACTTTTATGTTCCCCTTAGCCTGCTGTTCTCCATATTTTCTTTTGATACTGCTATAAAATGAGGAAATAACTGGTTTCTACTTTCACTTACTTTCCTGGTTTTGAAGGATATCCAATAGACAACATTACCACTTTCCCTCTGTCTGGATTTTTGAGGAGTAATGGGATCATACAGTTGGGATGAACAAGAATTAAGTGACCAGGGTCATTTTGAGAGCCATTTTTATTTCTACAGAAACAATATATATGCTTTACATGCAAAATGTATTGGAATTCCAAAATGGAGACTGTGCCTTTTAGTAGGAATACTTCAGTCAGTCTCAAAAGAACACACATTATTTGTTCTCCCCTGTCTAGGCAATTGTGACATCTCTGCCAACCTGTTGATGTTTGGCATGTATCCTAATGTCAGTTCCATCTTATAGGTTACCTTAAGATTTTCCCTGATTAACCTTGTATTAAATATTGTGATATGATATGGCTTTACTTAATTCCTGCCCTTGAGGCATTTGTTCTGTGTAAGGATATGTATTCAACATTTTATTTCAATTACCACAATATAGGTACTAGGCAACATGCACACATACACACACACACACACACACACACACACACACACACACACAGAGTATAAAAATCGAATTAATAAACAAACCTATTTTTAAAAAAGCAATAGGACATATAATGAAGTATGTCCAATTTGATTAAATATTTTAAGACTATTTTATTGTGATTCAGATACCTTATTAAAAGTACAACTACTTATTGCTAAAATAATAAAGATATAATTTAGAACCAGTCCCCATCACCATATCTCCCTCACCCCACATCATTGAATCAAAAGGCCATTTGTTGAAGATATAAGTACTTTATATCAAACTGGAATCTATAATAATTTTTAAAAAGGATAAAATTGATAGTTAATTTAAGAATTTTAAATTAATAGAATATATTTGATAGTCATAAAGATACATTGAAATTAGATTCCTTTGATAAATATGAATTATTTTACATAAAAATATCTTTACAGTATTGAAGAGGGAGGAGGTAACTGCAAAACATAATAAACACATATTTTGTACTTAAAATATTTGCTTTTCATTGCTGTCTACTTGGATTCTGAGAAGTATAAGACCAAGGTACCAGCAAATCTGTTACTTTTTGAGAGCTCTCCTCTGGTTTATAGATATTTGTCTTCTTGAAATATCCTTGCATAGTTGAGAAAGATAATGTTTCTCATGTTTCATCTTATATTGATTGTATCTTTATACACTTTCTTATCAAAGTCAACATTCTTTATGGTCTCACTATAAGGTATGCACATTGTTCTCTAGATTTTATCTATTTGGGCAAGAATTATCTTCACTGTTCTGTTAGGGAGGCCATATTAGTCAGCATTATCATGGCTATAATCTAAAAGACTTGACCACATAACTTAGAGGAAGGAAGATTTATTAACTCAAGGTTTCAGGGTTCAGTGCATGTGAGGCCAGGGGCTGTGAGTTTTGGGACATGGCAGTGGGAAACAGAAAAAGAGAGATTTCAAGATTTCACTCTCACATCATAGAGGCCAGAGCAAGAGAGCGAGCATGGGGAGAAGGCACCATATATAATCCCCAAGGCCACAGTCCCAAGGATTCACCTCCTCTTGCCACATCCTAGCAGCTCAGGCCACTATAAACCCATAAATCCATTATAATGGATTTATACACTTCTGAGATTACAACTCTCGTAACTGAACTGAATCAACCCTGAACATTAATAAATGAGCTCTTTAGGGAACATTGTGCATTCCACTATCACAAAGGCACACTGAGTACCTATGTTTTAGTAGATCATGGGGAAAGAAAAACATATAGTCCCTAATTTTCATCAGTGTATACACTGTTCTAACTTTTTCTATATAATTTATTTTCTATTTCTTGTGACATAACAGGATGAATTTCTTAGAAAGAAACAGCCCTGAACATAGCAAAGAACAAAGTTTACAAGTAACTAACATAAAAACTGGAAGGAGGTTTTCATATAGAGCCTAAAGTGGTTCTATTTACCTTATCTTGTGAGTGAGGAAATTTCTCTGGATGGGGTCAAAGTTTGACAAAAAGTATTTTGATAATATGTATATACCAAAAATGCTTAAATATTCTAAGAAATTAGAAATCTAAGGAGCAAACAGCTTAATAAGTGTGAATGTATGTCCCCATCACTCTGAACTTCATTATGATGTGAGATTCTGATGCACCAACAAAATATATTTTAAAAGAAAAAGAACTCATATCTACACATTCAGCACCAGTTGGTCTATGTGATTATATCAAGATTAATTAGTTTTAATGTAGACAATCAAATGTTTTCCATTTTTATAATAGAATCACAACATATCTGAATGTATTAATTGCTGAAATTATGTAATGAAATATGATGATTAACTTAGCAAACAATTCTTTCACATTTTATCAAACTTCTCTAAGTTTGTACTATTGCAGTAAATAAAAAGCAAATGGGGTGGATTGAATAATAAACAGTTATTTCTTACAATTCTAGAATCTTGGAAATAAAAGACCAAAGTACCAGCAAATATGTTACGTGGTGAGGATTCTTTTGCTGGTTTTCAGATGTCTGTCTTCATGAAATATCTTGCATGACTGAGAGGGAGAGAGATCATATCTCTCATGTATCATCCCAAAAGAGCAGTAATATCATGCATGAGGGCTCCAACCTCATGACATAATTATCTCTCCTAAACCCGGGTCCCAGATTCTACCATGCTGGGAATTAAGATTTCAACATATAGACTTGGGGGTATATACACTTTCAGTCCATGTTAAGAACTGTGCAGTAGGTCCACTGATAGATGTTAACTAACTTACCCAGTGAGTGTTAAGGGTGGACAAAGAATGTCTCCTGAAGAGCTCATGTATTAAAGTTCAGATTTGATATAATTGAGTCATGAGGTTGTTACCTCATGGGTAAATCCATTATGATGAGTTTACTGCTTGGCAGTAACCTAGACTGATGGGGTGTGGCTGGAGAAAGTGGATCCCTGGGGATGCGACATTAGAAATTGTGCTATTGTCTTTGAATACCCTGGCTTGCTTGCACTCTCTGCTTTTGGCCTCCATGAAGTGAGAGCAGAGCCTTTGTTCTCTTCCTCTGTCTGTGTTCTGCTGTCATACTCTGTCATTTGTAGACACTGGCCTCACATGAACTGAACCGAAACTCTTAAAAAAAAAAAAAAACTGTGAGCAAATAAACCTGCCTTTCTCTATGCTGTGTGGTCAGTTGTTTTAGACCTTAGCAGAGAAAATGCTGAGACAGGGTGTGACAAGCAAATGCTTAAGGTATTTATAAAACAGATACTCAATTTTTTAAATTTAACATTTAATATTTGAGAGAAAACAACTCTATGAAAGCGAGTGTTTTGGAGTTTCTTCATACACATTTATCATTTTGCATTGAATTTTTAATTAAATATTTTGTAGGGTAGTGTTTCATTTTCTCTTCCATCTTTATGACTTTTTGAAAGTTTCTACTGGAACCCTAGTAAACAGTGTGGATCCTTAAGGCTTTAGGAAGGCAATAGACACACACACCAAAAGAGCTCAGGAGGGCTCAGGCATGTACAAAACTAGAGAAACAGCACATGAACAAGGGAGAGATTGTGTTAAATAAGTGCCAAAAAATGGTTATGTGTGAAACAACTCTGAATACACCCATCTTTTTTTAGTCCCAAATTTATCAACTACTTGCTCTATGACCTTATCAAGGTCTTTTAATATCAGAGTCCTCATCCATAAAATAGGAAAACGACATAAAGAGCCATGTTCAGAATTAAATAAAGTGCTGTGTATAAAACATTAGTTCTTAGCACATAATTAGTGTTCAACGCTGTTTCCCTACTAAGCTTTCCTGGTTCTGTCCTCACATCCTTCTTTGTCCATAGAAAACAGAGTCCCTGTTATTTGAAAGGTTATTAATTTTTAAAATAAAAATGCTGCTGTGTTAGAGTAAATTACCTTCTATCAGCAGTAGTTTCTTAATTGAAATTTTATTACCTGATCATTTGCTTATTTACATGTAAGTGCTCACTACTGTTCCTATCCTGTCCTCCTGTTCATATCCATGGAAGTGGGGATATAAAATATTTAAAAGTATGAAAGCCAGAATTAATACACAGCCCTTACTTTAGTTAGTAGGTGTAATCATCTTCTTCCAATTATATCTTTTAGTGAATATACCTCTGATTAAGACAGACACTGTGTCTGCCCTCCTTGAGTTTATGTTGGAGGTAAATAAAGATCCATCCATCATAACATTACAAGCGGATATTGTGTGCAGGTTTCCAGAAGATAGTATGAAAAATAAAATAGTCAACTTAACAAAATATACTTTAGGTTTCAGTTTCCTAATTATTTTTGCAATTCATAGTTCCAAAATGTAGAAAAGTTAGCACAGTTTCAAAGACTCTTCTCCTTTTTTTTTTTTCCTCCAGGAATCTTTCTGGCAGTGGCAAGTTGAGAATGCGTCTGTGCATGCTGAGCAGCCTTGCCCAGATTCTGCCACCTGTTCCATCATTCTGGGTATATTTAGGGTATATTTCTTTTCCATATGGGCAATGTAATTCCATTAAGTAGCAATCCAGCACAGTTACTTTTTTTTTAACGTTAAACCTCGAGAGTTAATCGTCCATCTGTGTGTAATCATCGATTCCATTAAGCCTTATGGCCTTGTCAGATTATCAAACATTTTCCACAGTACTCCTTTCTTCACAGGAAACACATTTGATAATTAAGGGCATGATGGAATCTAAGTTTTTGAGTCTGACTCCAAGGACCCACAGTGGCTTATGTTAATCCTGAATCAAACTTCATCTCCTCCCAATCACTGAGCTTTCACTATGGTAGCACAGAATGATAGGGTTCAGGCAGATTTTGAAACAAGTCGGATTCCATGTTCAGATGGCAGTGACAAGTCAAGTGATTCGCTGGGCTTGTTTTTACCCATAGGGCTTATCTTCAAATTTCTGTTCAGAGTGGCTGGGCACCATGGGTATGGGTGAGACACAACCTGTGTGCGAGCCAAACCTTGCACACTTCTCTTACTTGTTTCTATTTATAGGTTTTTGTCATCTCTTATTGAGACTAGCTTTCAAAATCTAGACTATCAATGGGGAACTTTACAGAGGAGATCAAGTGGAAAGATATCTTGACAAGTTAAATTTGAATTTTGATTTTTATAAGATTAAAAATATTAACAAATATCTATAAAAATAGTACCTACTTTCAGTATTTTTGTTCTTATTTTGTTAACTAAGCATGGGTAAGAATGAGTCAAATGAATAGGGCCTGGGGAAAATTAAAATCAAGAATTCTACTCTCTAGGTTGCAAAGTGCAGGAATGTGGTGAGACTAGGGTTTTGAGAGAGTTATTTTTTCATTCCTTGATATTAAACCATGCTAATGTATTTCTTATTATCCATATTTAACATTACATATAATCAACACATCACCAATATTTCATTTACAAATGATACAAATAATAATAATACAAATGAAACACTGTGCTAGGCCACTGGAGATATGATGTGTTGTATAGTTAAC
The DNA here is from genome assembly GCF_963383645.1 of Muscardinus avellanarius. Taxonomy (NCBI): domain Eukaryota; kingdom Metazoa; phylum Chordata; class Mammalia; order Rodentia; family Gliridae; genus Muscardinus; species Muscardinus avellanarius. Next base: position 74,044,171 of record NC_137791.1, on the reverse strand, counting down.
TGACAATGAGAGTTTTTTAAAATTAAGAAATAGAAAATCCCATGTCTTCCATAGTCTGAATTTCAGAATATAGTTCTGTGTTCCATTTCACTTGTTTTATTTTGATGTGAAATGTTTGTCTTTGCTCTACCCAAATCCAAATAACCTAATTAGATTGTGCTGTTGTATATCTTGAAACAACACAGACCCTTTCATAGTTCCATAGGGCGTCTGGACCAGGTGAAGCAAACAGGCTTTGTATGGTCTGCTGGCTGGAGAGTTGGGCTCACAGAGAGACAATCTTGGCCTTTGTGGAACAGCAGGTCTGGACAGCTTAGTTCACTGCACAGCCAACTTAGAAGCCCTTCCGGAGCAAATCTGGCCCAGAAGGCTGCACATATTTTTGCCTGGATAGACCCCTTCACGTTCAACAGGAGCCTCTGCAGCGATGATGAGGTCCTCCATATTGCTCATACAAAGCTACAGTATGGGGCAGGAAATCTGGCTCTTTAACCCTCTGGCTGCTGCACATGACTATTTGGCTAGCAGAGCAGAAAAATGTCGACAGCCTAAGGTTTAAATGATTAGTAACAGGTTTTTGAGTGATTTTCCCAGAATGTGCTAGTATAAATAGAGGACTGTGAAAGTGTGGTTTGTGGGATTTTTTTCTTCCTTTTGGTATTGTGATTTGTTTGTTTCTCTTTCTTTTCATGACACATTTCCTTTTGTGACTGCATAACCCAAGCCAAAGACCCAAATACAGGCTGAAAGGGGAGGTGCTCACCTCCCAGCACTTCTGAACCAGGTGTCTGCATCCTGAATGTGGGTCAGCTTTTTAATCTCCAATATCTCTCCGTTGTGGTGAGCTATTTTAGCTTACCCTACTCTAGATTTTGTGTATTGGCTACAAGAGTCAGAAAAGAGGACTAGAACATTACTATTTCATGCAAGATTTGAAGAATTCCTTTCTAATGAGTAATAGACCACATATTAAAAACTTGATGCTCTACTTACAATGTTGTGGGTTTTTTGTTTGTTTGTTTGTTTGTTTTGTGTGTGGTGGTACTGAGGATGGAACCCTCCTACCTCCAGGCTACACCCCCAGACCTATTTTATATTTTATTTAGAAACAGGGTCTCCTAAGCCAGTGAGGCTGGCTTCGAACCTGCGCGGTCCTCCTGTCTCCGCCTCCCAAGCGCGGGAATTACAAGCGTGCACCACCACACCCAGCACAAAGCGATGTTGTGTTTTAAATTTTTCTTTTTCAAATGTATTTTTATCACCCTTAAAGAATCATGACACCAACAAGTAAATTCATATCCTAAGTGGTTCAATAGATGTTACTTATACCATGTTATTAAAGAGTTAAAAAGATGATCTAGTAAGTATAGCTGTCTCCAACTATGCAAAGTTCTGAGCTTATTTTATTTTATTTATTTTATTTTTTTATTTTTTGGTGGTACTGGGGTTCCTGGAAGCTCTTCTACCTCCGGGCTACACTCCCAGACCTATTTTTACATTTTTTTATTTGGAAACAGGGTCTCCTTAAGCCAGCACGCGCCGCTGGCTTCGAACCTGCGCGATCCTCCTGTTTCTGCCTCCCAAGCGTGGGGATTACAAGCGTGCGCCACCACGCCCGGCGTCTGAGCTTATTTTATTAAAATAAATTATCTTAACTTCAGCTAATACAAACTTTTGATGATCAGAAACAGTTTTGTTCAGTAATAAGTATTTTTTAAAGATAAACTATGTTGCTTAAAAATTTGTGAATGGGCCAACTCCTGTTTGTGTTATGTTAAGGATAAATGGTATAAATTTTGACTTCTCATGTCTTAGTATGCCTGTTTACTGCTTTTTTGAGATGATACATGAGAGATATGATCTCTCTCCCTCTTAATCATGCAAGATATTTCATGAAGACAGACATCTGAAAACCAGCAAGAGAATCCTCACCAAGCAACATATGTTGTTGGCACTTTGATCTTTTATTTCCAAAATTCCAGAATTATAAGAAATAAGTGTTTATTATTCAAGATTTTATGTTTTTAGTATGAATGAAAATTAAAGCATCAAAATATAGGAAACCTCTAGGGCTTATTTAAGCAAATAAAAGAGGCCAACAGACCTCAGATTCCATATTTGCTAATGATTCTTATGAAGCTGGTATTTTGTATTTTATGTTGGTTGAATAACCACAATCTTTTGCCACAGTAAAAAGAACCATATTTAAACAACAATAAAGCAGGAGGACATGGTGCTTTTTGTTAGCATATATTCAGGTACCACCTATACCAACTTAAAAAGAAATCTTTGCTCTCTGACTAGCTTGACGGGCTGAGGCGGCGCGATTGGTGTGTCCATTTAATACAAGAAAATGGAAACTGAACAGCCAGAGGAAAACTTCCCCAACACTGAAACCAATGGTGAATTTGGTAAGCACCCTGCGGAAGATATGGAAGAGGAACAAGCATTTAAAAGATGTAGAAACACTGAGGAGATGGTTGAATTATACATTCTGCCTCAGAGCAAGAATGCTGGGGCAATGATTGGGAAAGGAGGCAAGAATATTAAGGCTCTTCGTACAGACTACAATGCCAGTGTTTCAGTCCCAGACAGCAGTGGCCCCAAGCGCATATTGAGTATCAGTGCTGATATTGAAACTGAAGGGGGTCGGGGGTCTTCAGGACCAATGAAGGGGGGGTCGGCACAGGAAAGACCCAAGGCCAGCCATCTGAGATAAGCAAGCAAGCAAGCATGCAAGCAAGCAAAAGCTTTATTAAAGGTTGGGCACCTTGTCTTTATGCCCTGGCAGCAAACCACCTTCTATAAAAAGAAGCTCACAAACTGGCTTTCGGAGCACCCTTAACCATTTTATCTCCACATCATCTCCGAAGTTTGCTTGCCTATAAAGGCTTACAGACTTTACCTCCCTCCAGAATCTTCTCTCTCTTAGTCTCATTCCTCCAATATCTGTCCCTTTCTTTTGAGGCCTGCCCACCTCTAAATCCTGCCTCCTTACTACCAGAAGCCACAGCTAACCATCCTTCTCCTATACATAATTATTGTGATATTCTGGAAGCCTTTCTCCCTTGTTCCTCAACCTCATCATTAACAGATCCTGATTTTACTTGGTTTATTGATGGGAGCTCAAATCCTTTTGGATGGGATATGGAGGGCGGGCTATGCAATAGTCTCATCCACCGAGACAATTGAGGCCCACCCTCTTCCTGTTAACACCACCAACCAACAGGCTGAGCTAATGGTGGCTATTAGAGCGGCACAGAAAACTCTCACCCTGTATACAGACTCCAAATATGTTTACCATATCTTAGTTTCACATGCTGCAATTTGGAAGGAACGTGGTCTTTTCAATTCTAAGGGATCGGCTATTATTAATTCTAAACTGATAGCTAAACTTCTCCAAGCTTCTATCCTCCCACAGCAGTTAGGTATTGTTCACTGCAAGTCTCATCAGACTGACTCATCCCCAATAACCCAGGGAAATTCTAGGGCTGACCAGGCAGCACGGGAGGCAGCCCAAAAAACTTATCAACCCCTTCCCTTTGTACTGTTATTACACAATGCTGATGACATTCCTTCGCCAGCCTCTAATAATTTGGATTCCCCCTCTGATTCCAACCATTCCCATTCTGATCTTTTACAATATCTACATTCCTTATTTCATTCAAACTCACAAAGCCTTGAGTTATTCCTACAATCGTTCTTTGTTCTCATACCCAAGGACAAAAAATTCCTTCATCAGATTACATCTAATTGTATCATTTGCCAAAGAACAAACCCAACCACTCCCCTTAGACATAAGGCCTTTCTGGCCCACCAGGCAAGGGGACATACTCCAGCTGCTGATTGGCAAGTAGATTATACCAATCTGCCCAGGGTTAAGAGATTCAAATACCTTCTCGTCTTCGTCGACACTTTCTTGGGACGAATCAAGGCCTTCCCAACCTCCAATAAAAGGGCCTCTACGGTCTCTGATCTCCTAATTTCTCAAATCATCCCCCACTTTGACATGCCTTCCTCTTTACAATCTGTTAATGGCCCTGAGTTCACTTCCCAAATAACTCAATCTGTAGTCAAGCTCTATCTCTGTCTTGGCATTTTCATTGCCCATAACGTCCTACTTCCCCTGGCTCTTTTACGTATTTGAACCTTACCAAAAAACCCTCCCTTTTATCTCCCTTTGAGATTATGTTCAGCCGCCCCTTATTCCCCCCAGAAATTTCTCCTCATTCCAATGTCTTTCCTCCACAAATAGCCTTTCTGCTCTTATCCCATCTCAGATCAGAACTCTGGAAATATCAAGACTGGCTACTCCCTGACCCCAAGCAGGCACTCACCATCTCCTCCTTGAGCATCACTTTCCCAGCCCTTTTGAGCTGCAGTACCTATAAATGCCTCTCAGTGTGCCTTCACCTCTCAAACTAATTCATTTCATACTCTCCAAAATATTCCCTTATGGGAACCCAATGACGACAATATCACCCAGCCAGAGTTTACATTTTTGTGGCATCACCTTCCTCCTGAGATCCCACTTGTCAGTAGATTATCACTCTTGCCAGTCCCAGTTATACCCAACCAGGCCATTTCTTCTGGTGCAATGGGACTCTCAGCAATGTCATATATCCCAACTCCACCACTCCCTATTTCTTGGTCAGAGTGGTCCCACAACTGACTCTCTACAGCTATGCCGAACTACAATATCTGATTACCCCACCCAAGCTTACAAAAAGGACTGCTTTTCTCCCTATTCTGGTTAGGGTATCCTTAACCTCCTCCCTCGTCAGAAACAAACTTTCTTCAGAATTTCTCCAATAGTTTCAGAAGGGGGTCGGGGGTCTTCGGGACCAATGAAGGGGAGGTCGGTGCAGGAAAGACCCAAGGCCAGACGTTGGAGATAAGCAAGCAAGTAAGCAAGCAAGCAAGCAAAATCATCCCTACCTTGGAGGAAGGCCTGCAGTTGCCATCACCCACTGCAACCAGCCAGCTCCCACTAGAATCTGAAGCTGTGGAATGCTTAAATTACCAACACTTTTTTTTTTTTTTTTGGTGGTACTGGGGGTGGAATCCAGAGGCTTTCTACCTCCGGGCTATACTCCCAGACCTTTTTTATATTTTACTTGGAAACAGGGTCTCACTAGGTTGCTGAGAACCTCACTAAGTAGCTGAGGCTGGCTTCAAACCCATGCGATCCTCCTGTCTCAGCCTCCCAAGCGCGAGGATTACAAGTGTGCGCCACCATGCCTGGCTTAATTACCAACACTTTAAAGGAAGCGAGTTTGACTGTGAGTTAAGACTGTTGATTCATCAGAGTCTGGCAGGAGGAATTATTGGAGTCAAAGGTGCTAAAATCAAAGAACTTCGAGAGATCACTCAGACAACAATCAAGCTTTTCCAGGAATGTTGTCCTCATTCCACTGACAGAGTTATTCTTATCGGAGGAAAGGCTGATAGAGTGGTAGAGTGCATAAAGATCATCCTTGATCTTATATCTGAGTCTCCCATCAAAGGACGCGCACAGCCTTACGATCCTAATTTTTATGATGAGACATATGATTATGGTGGTTTTATAATGTTTGATGAGCGCCGTGGATGTCCTGTGGGATTCCCCATGCGGGGATGAGGTGGCCTTGACAGAATGCCTCCTGGTTGGGGTGGGCATCCCATGCCTCCCTCTAGAAGAGATTATGATGACATGAGCCCTCGTCGAGGACCACTGCCACCTCCTCCTCCTGGTTGAGGTGGCCGGGGTGGTAGCTGAGCTCGGAATCTTCCTCTTCCTTCCACCATCACCACCCAGAGGGGGAGATCTGATGGCATATGACAGAAGAGGGAGACCTGGAAACTGCTATGATGGCATGGTTGGTTTCAGTGCTGATGAAACTTGGGATTCTGTGATAGATACATGGAGCCCATCAGAATGGCAGATGGCTTATAAATCACAGGGTGGCTCTGGAAATGATTATTCCTATGCAGGGGGTCATGGATCATATGGTGATCTTGGTGGACCTATTATTACTACACAAGTAACTATTCCCAAAGATTTGGCTGGATCTATTATTGGCAAAGGTGGTCAAAGGATTAAGCAAATCTGTCATGAGTCGGTAGCATCGATCAAAATTGATGAGCCTTTAGAAGGATCCGAAGATCGGATCATTACCGTTACAGGAACACAGGACCAGATACAGAATGCACAGTATTTGCTGAAGAACAGTGCGAAGCAGTATGCAGATGTTGAAGGATTCTAATGCAAGATATTTTTTCTTTTTTATAGTGTGAAGAAGTATTCTGGAAAGTTTTTCTAAGACTAGTGAAGAACCCGAAGGAGTCCTGCATCTTTTTTTTTTTTTTTTATCTGCTTCTGTTTAGAAAGCCAACATTCCTCTGCTTCATAGGTGTTCTGCATTTGAGGTGTAGTGAAATCTTTGCTGTTCACCAGATGTAATGTTTTAGTTCCTTACAAACAGGGTTGGGGGGGAGGGCATGCAAAAACTAACATTGAAATTTTGAAACAGCAGCAGAGTGAGTGAATTTTATTTTTTGTTCATTGTTGGTGGTTAAAAATAATTCCCCCATGTAATTATTGTGAGCACCTTGCTTTGTGGTCACTGTAAACATTTGGGGGTGGGACAGGGAGGAAAGTAACAGTAGTCCACATGTCCCTGGTATCTGTTCAGAGCAGTGTGCAGAATGTAATGCTCTTTTGTAAGAAACGTTTTATGATTTTTAAAATAAATTTAGTGAACCTATTTTTGGTGGTCTTTTTTTTAAAGACATTTTTCAAATGGTGGCTGAGTTTCCCAACCCACCCCTAAACTAAACACTAAGTTTGTTTTCAGCTCCTCTGTTGGATGTAAGTACATATATATCTTGGATACAGGCAAAATATATTGACAGATTCAATTCTAGTGGTTTCTTGATGGTTTGAAAATCTATTGTGTGGGAAGAAATTCCATCATATTCATATTCATGCTTATTATAAGCTGGGGATGTTTTGTTTTTGCAAATGCTTGCCCCTACTTTTCAACAGTTTTATATGTTAGTAGTTGTGAAGAACCAAGGTGGGGAGCAATACTACAAACTGGGTGATGATATATATCAAAAGCCTGATTGGCAGCAAGTTTCATTAATCAGAATAACACTTGGTTATGGAAGTGGCTCATGCTGAATAAATTCTGATTATTTTTATTAGATAATTTCAACTATAGACTTAAAACTGTCAACCTGCTAGTGTCTATTAGTTAAACTTTTTTGAAAAATATATAGTTGTTTTTCCATTGTATGCGAATCGAAAGAAAAGATGTACCATTTCTCTGTTGTATGTTGGCTTATGTAGGAAATGTTTGTGAACAATTAAAAAAAAAATAAAAAAATTCCTGTGGATGTCTTGTGTAGTGTGTTGGCTTTTGTATTGATAGTTTAAAATTTACTTCCAAATAAAACTCCCATGATGCTAAAAAATCAAATAAAAAGAAATCTTTATTCTAGCTTTTATTCAAGGTTCAATTTTCAATGTCTCACTTTTCCCCTTACAAATAATCTTGAGAGACAAATTCAGTCCACTGACTTGGCTGGCTTGCTTGCTTCCTTCCTTCCTTCCTTCCTTCCTTCCTTCCTTCCTTTCTTCCTTCCTTTCTTTTTTGAGGCACTGGGAATGGAACTTAGGGGCATTCTACCTCTAATCTATATCCCCTGCCCTATTTTTTATTCTTTATTTTGAAACAGGGTCTCACTGAGTTGCAAAGGGCCTCACTAAGTAGCTGAGGCTGTCTGCGAACTGCGATCCTCCTGTCTCAGCATCCAAAATGCTGGGATTACAAGTGTGCACCACCACATATGGCTACTTCCTTGTACCTATTTGATGCTTTGTGCCCACCACTCCACTAAAATGGCTCTTACTGAAGTTATCTATACCTTGATGTATCTTTACCCACTTAACAGAACCTCATCTCTTCCCTATGAAGCTCCATTATTCTGGATGGTTTATTTCTTTGGTTTTTTAGCATGCTAACCTTTACTAGGCATCTTAATTGATCTTTCCCATGTTTCTTTATGGGACTCTTTTCTTTCATCTACCTTGTAATTTTCATCTTGTTTTTATTGAAAATGGTATACATTTAAACTGTGCTTGGTGCCCTCCACGCCCATTTTCCATTGCCCCCTTCCAACAATGAGTGTCCAGATTAACCATGCTATATTCATGCTTTTACACATATTCAGATATAGCTCCTCCATTAATCAACCTCAGCCTTCTTCCTCTCCTATCCTTCCATTCTAGCTTTGATGAGATTTCCCCTCCATTATTTGGAGTCCCTCTGGTATCTCCAATGCTCCCTAGTTTGGGCATATTAAAGTAAATATATGTCCCTTCTCTTTCTGTGCTTGGCTGATCTCACTTAACATCATATTCTCCAGATATTTCCATCTTCTTGTGAATGGCATGATTTTATTCTTCTTTATAACTGAATAGAATTCCATTGTGTGTATTTCCCATAATTTTGCAATCCATTCATCTGTTGATGGACACCTGGGTTGGTTTCATATTTTGGCTATTGTGAATTATGCTGCTATGAATGTGGGTATGCATATGTTACTGTAGTTCTCTGATTTCAACCCCTTTGGAAAGATACCCAGGAGTGGTATAGCCAGATCATATGGTGGATCGATTCCCAGTTTGCTAAGGAATCTCTACACTGATCTCCAAAGCAGCTGAACTACTAGTTTGCACTCCCACTGACAGTGTAAAAGAATTCCTCTTTCCCCACATCCTTGCCAGCATTTGTTGTTATTTGGCTTCTTTATGCTTGCCACTCTGGTTGGGGTTAGACGGAATCTCAGCGTAGTTTTGCTTCGTATCTCCCTGATGGGTTGCCCATCATTAGAGCACCTTGTTCTCTCTCTCCCTGCTTACCATGCTCTGATCAGCACTATGGTACTCATTTCCTCAAAGTGAATTGCAACTCAGTTGATGAAAACCACTAAATTAGTTAGGATTTGTTTACATGCCCCCCAGTATAAATACACATAAAGGATAAAACTGAAAATTGGCATATACAACTAGAAGATTCAGGAGAACATTAACTAATGGCTTTGGCAGGCTCCAGCAAATCCTTTTATTCACTAGTGGTTCAAAAATGGCCTCAATTTCTCTTCTTATTTTAGTCTTTTAACTTCTTTATTGGCTTCATGCGCAAATATTACCTGCATAGAGACAAAGATAGCCTTATTTATTATGGGCTAACTTGTTCTCGCAGCTAGTGATCTCACTGAAAGGAATATGACCCTCTCTCTTACCAGTACATATTTCTGTTTTCTGATTGGCTGGTTTGAGTCAAGAATTTTCCACTCTCAGCAAAGACATGTGAGGTGCCTTTCAGATGGTCACATCAAAATTAGAAATTTAGTTTCATAAAAGCAGGTAAAGAGCAGATTTAAAATAAAATAAAGCATGGAAACTTCTATCATATCTTCCCAATCCTGAACTTCCTCCTTTACCATGTTCTAACATCTGGTCACATACAATTATCTTCATTTCAAAGTTGCATCCTTGAAACTTAAGTCAGATTTTTTTCTACTCTTAACCCAAACATGTATTTTTCTTTTCATGTTTTTGGTAAGGCTGCACTACCTAGAACATCATCTGAAGTAGAAGAAACATTGACAATATCTTAAACTTCTAACTGGCAATTCTGGCTTTCAGAGATCGATTAAGAATATTTTGTGTTTTTCTCTCCTCTCCATTGCTACCACATTATTTCAATTGTACATTATCTTTTAAGTAAAGAATTTCCTATTGGCATTTATCTCCCTCTTATCAACTTTTCATATTGCTACCCCGTTTTCTTTCTAATGAGTAAACATAGTTACTTTAATGCGCCTAACTCAAAGCATGCACAGGCTGATATATTCTCCAAACTCATTCGCTCTTACTCCATGCTCAAAGCCAAAACCTAAGCCAAACTAAGCCACAGATTTCCAAATATGCCCTTCTCTTCTTGCCTTTGAACACAGAATTTCTTTGTTCCAGAATAACCTTGTTCTTCCACCCTTTTTTTCATAATTGTCTCCAAAGATCTATTTGAGTAGCTTCAAGTAAAATGGAAAACTTCCTCTTTCAACCATGTGCCTTTTATCTGAATTTATTTTTGCATTATAAAAATAGGTTTTTTCACATAGCATATAAGTTTCTCTCTCAAGATTGAACTCCTTAGGGAGGTATATGCTTTATTGGACATATTAAGAGTTTATTGCATTCTATCTAGGGACTATCACAATGTCTAGAATATTATGTGAAAGCAAATTTGTATTAAATAAATATATGTAGGTATGAGTGAATAAATGAAGGCAATAATGCATTTGGTAATATGAAAATGACAACTATCACCAAAAAGGCAAAGAGGATCATCATCACTTTTTGGGAAAAATTTAAGAAAAAGCTTTGAATTCTGATATCAGTACTTTTGATAATATTCATAGTTTAGAATTTATATAAATACTCCAAGCACTTTCATAAATCTTTGTATGGAAAGCCACAACAATACCATTACCATTAGTAATATCATGTTTATATCAGATAGAGAAACTGAGAGATATAGTACTGTGTGTCCATCTCTGGTTCCTGGAACATGTTAATGGTATTACTAGATTTTTTAAAAAAAGGGAAAAAAAAGGAAAAAAAATATACAGTCAATTAAGAGCATAAATGAGAACTATTCTGTCTGATCAGTGGAGGAGGCCAGAGCATCCTATTTTAATCAATTATAAAAGTTCTCCTTCTCCAATCAAAGAAAGGTATTAGTGAAATAAATGAGAGTAATTAAATCTAATTTAGTCATGCAAATGAGTTTAATTAAAAGAAATCTACCCTTTAATAACTTCAGGGGAAAATGCAGTTCCTTATGGAGTTTGAAATTTAGTTAAGCTCACAAGACACAATAGCTGAACTGATGAGCCCACACTGTTGTAATCTGCTTGTGTAAATATTGACACATGTAGCATTTAGTTTGTCTCACAGTGATAATACTTGCTCTAGGCTTCTGATGAAATCTGGCATTTATAATTATTAAAAGATGCTTGTTAAAAATGCTCTTATCCATCATGTTAATTCTATGAATGAGATCGCTAGTGCATTGACCTCCAGAAAAAGAATTTTATTTTGCCTGGAGTTTTAAAAAATGAATTTAAATTTATTACTTATTGAGTACATGCTCTACAGAGAGCATTGAGCCAGGACTCTGGTAGGGAGGCCTGGCCTGAACAACAGAAAGGTGCCTGTTCTGAGAATGCTTACAGTCTAAGGATGGTAATGTCTTCTGTCTATGATTACTTAATGAAAGTACAAAACCTGGGAGCTGGGCCTAGTGGTACATGGCTATAATACCACATGGAACAGGAGGATTGCCAGTTCAAGGCCAGTCTTGTTGTTAATTTTTAGGATTTCTAGTTGGAATATGAATATACCTTCAGATATAGCATTTGGAAATATTTTATTCCATTCTATTAGTAACTGTTAACTCTGTTTACATTGTCTTTGGATATACAATATCTTTTTTATATTTTAGGGAGTTTGTATACTCTTCTGTTGCCTGTGCCATTGAAATCATATCCAAGAAATCACTGCCAATTTCAATGTTGTGAGGTTTTATGACCCAGATTTTCTCCTAAAAGTTTATAGTCTTAAGATTTATATTTAGGTCTTTTATCTATTTTGAGTTAATATTTGTATATGGGATTAGGTAAGGGTCCAACTTTATTCTTTTCCATGTAATTATTATGTTTCAACAATATTTAGTTAAAAGATTATTATTTCCACCACCAAATGTTCGTGGAAACCTTGTCAAAAATAACTTGACAATATAGGGAAGAATTTAGCTCTAGTCTTTTATTTAACTCCAATGGTTTATATATCTGCCTTTAGAATAGTACTACACTGTTTCAATTATTGTAGCTTTATATGGTTTGAAATCAGAAAATATATATCTTCTAGCTTTGTTCTTTTTCAAGATCATTGTGGGTATCTAGAGTCCATTTTCCATATTAGGATAGATTTTTTTTTCTGAAAAATAAATATATAAATATATGATAGTTTCACCTAAAAAAAATAGAAAAAAAATTCTCTGGTAAGAAAGAAAGTAAAAAGAAATATTGAAATGTTATCTTTAAGTCATCAAAAGCTTGATATCAGACAAATGAAACTGTTATGTGAGATTATCATTTTTAATTTTGGATAAATTGTTATAATACTAGATGTCAACCACTAAGCCAAGCATGGGAGGGAGGGATGGGGAGAGAATGGGGTGGGGATCGGGTGGTGGCTGACTGGGCGATGTGTGCATGTATGTCTACAAAAGTTTGTATCCCACTATGATGTATGAATACAGTGCACCAATAAAAAATTAAACACACACACACACACACACACACACACACAAGCAAAGTGCAGCTTGAAGATTTTTTTTTTTTTTGGTGGTACTGGGGTTTCTGGAAGCTCTTCTAACTCTGGGCTGCACTCCCAGACCTATTTTTACATGTTTATTTGGAAACAGGGTCTCCTAAGCCAGTGTGCGAGGCTGGCTTCGAACCTTGGCGATCCTCCTTGTCTCCGCCTCCCAAGCGTGGGGATTACAAGTGTGCACCACCACGTCCGGCCGGCTTGAAGATTTGATCTTGTAAAGCATAGCCACATCACAGTAGACCAAGCCCATGATGCCATTGTGAAGTTTGGAGAAACCTGGGATTCAGGGGGACACATATATCCACCCTGAGAAACAATAGATCTTTATAGGGTTGGCATATATATTAGTTTCACTACAGTGATACCATTTACCAAATAAATTGACTTGACCCTATTGTAAAAAAAAAAAGAAAGAAAAGAAAAAAAGAAAAGTGCTTGGTGAATAATAAGTACTTGATAAATAGGGTATAGTACTCTACTGTATTTTACTACCTGTGGATTAAATTTTAATAAGAAATATATATCTGTATATATACATATAGATATATCTATCTATATATTTATAAATATACAAATATTTATCTGTAATCTTATCAATATACATATCTCTTGTATGTTAGCTCTCTTTTGTATTATTATTATTATTATTATTATTTTTTTTGTGGTACTGGGGTTCCTGGAAGCCCTTCTACCTCCGGGCTACATTCCCAGACCTATTTTCCTATTTTTACATTTTTATTTGGAAACAGGGTCTCCTAAGCCAGTAAGCGCGGCTGGCTTCTAACCTGCGTGATCCTCCTGTCTCCGCCTCCCAAGCACCGGGATTACAAGAGTGCGCCACCACGCCCGGCCTCTCTTTTGTATTTTTATCACTGCCTCTTTTTTATTTTTGGTACTGGGAATTTAACCCAGGGACATTCAACCTCCTAGTTACACTCCTAGTCCTTTTTATTTTTATTTTATTTATTTTATTTTCAAACAGTATCTCACCAAGCTGCTAAGGCTTGCCTCAAACCTGCACTCCTCCTATTTTAGCCTCCAAATTCTGAGATAATAGAGAGGCATGCCACACCCAACATTCTCTCTTTAAAAAGAAATAAATAGCCAGGCGTGGTGGTGCAGTTTGTAATCCCCGAGTTTGGGAGGCGGAGACAGGAGGATCGCGCTGGTTTGGAGCCAGCCTCGCTGGCTTAAGAGACCCTGTTTCCACATAAAAAAGTTAAAAAATAGGTTTGGGAGTGTAGCTTGTGGGAGTGTATCCCGGAGGTAGAAGGGCTTCCAGGAACCCCAGTACCGCCAAAAATAAATAAATAAATGAAATAAATAATAATTTTTTAAAAAACATACTTTATCCCAAATAAACAGAAAGCAGGATTATCTACAACCCCATCAGGATGGTCAGAAAAGATACACTGGTACAGATAGATGTGGAGATGATGAGTAGCACAATTTAGCTCCTGAGTCCAGGAAGACCACAGTGGGTAGCCTGCCATATAATTACTAAAGCTCAGGCAATCCTAATAGGTGGCCCCTCTGATGTTTCAGAAGTAAGCTCCTCCCCCCAGCTTCCCATCATACTGGCTACAAATTACCTTATTATGGCTCCCAATTTCTGAGGGCCATTCTAGGGGTCAAAGAAGAGAAGAAGAGAACAGAAGTAGATAATACAGATTATTTTTATTGTGAATTTATTTATAATTTCATGCAGTTCAACTATTACAAAAGAATGATACTACTGGCTTCTCTTGAATTAACTGAAAAATTTGTAATATACCTTTTCTCTTTTGATACATCTTTTAAGTGGATTTTACCTACCTCTCAGTCTACAAATGTTTGATTTGGTACATTATCATTCTGTATGAGAACTGAACTGATGATATTGGAAATTTGATAATTCTTACATACTTTTTTGTTTAAGAAATAATTTTACTCATTCTAAGAGGAAACTTTACCATCTATAGTAAAATAAATAAACAAAAATATGAAACCCTTGCAGATAAAAATAATTGGCTTAATTCCAATTAATTTTAATGTCTATTAAATTTGCTACTTTGTCACTTGTGTTGCTACCATTCCTGCATAGTAACGATTGATAATGATAACGTGTGTGTGTGTGTGTGTGTGTGTGTGTGTGTGTGTATTATTTCCTTTCCCCTTTTCCTGGGCAAACAGATAAACTACATTTTCTGATTCCTTATAGTTAGATTAGGGATACATAATCCATTTTTATGTAATAAATATGGCAGCAATGGCAGATGTTGCTTCCAGATCTACTCCATAAAAATCTCTCACATATAATGTTATGTTCTTCCTCTTGTGCAATGATTCTGGGGACCTGTTAAATTGGAAGAAAGTTTCAGAAGAAATTTGTGTTTCTTAATGACTCCTTGGAGCATATATACCATTATCCTTGCCCTCCACTAAGACCATTGGACCACTAAATAGGTAAATTAAGGAATTTCAGGCTCTGTTACTGCAGCCTTGCTTAACCTGATTAATACAACCTGACACAGTGCTGACCATGGAATTGGTAATAGTTGCCAAGTTGATCATGGAGAATTTTTACTATAAATATCCTTCAGGTCTGTAAATCTTGGATGGTGTTCAGTTAGTTGATTTCCATACCCCAATAGTGAGTCATTGAAGCTTAAACACTTTGACTTGTCCAAGTGATCCTGGTCTGGATGTGAATGTGTTTTTAGGGGCCCTCCAGAAGGAAGGAAGTACTCCTGACGTTTAACTGAGTGGTCTTGAGATTCACAGCTTGTCTTTTGAGAAGAGTGAAGAAAATTGTGTCGTTTATCATGGCTAATTCCAATGTAGCTCACACTATCAATCTCTCTGACAATTTCCTTGACAACTCAAAGTCCAAGCTGTGGCTGGAAAATGTCCAGGTGATAAGCATCAGGATGCTGTGGGCCAAGCCTGTACAACACCTGTTCTGAAGTCAGATGTACCATCTGCAGTGCATGGAACCCAGCTTATGAAAAGGAATCCTACAGTGTAGCAATGTTACAATGTGCACCTAAGAAGGGACTCATTGCCATCTCCAGTGTATTTGTATAAATAAATTTATTGTCAATTAGGGACATAGTAACATATGTAGAAAAGTATGATTGACTTTTGGCAAAGAAAAATGTTCACATTCTTTGTATATAAGAAATTTACGGATAAAAATACATTCATTAAAATTGGTTCTGTCAGTTGAACTCAGGTTTCAGAGGTTTTTTTTCCCAACATCCACTGTTGAGAACAACTAAGAGTAGATTTTTAAATGATTCTAAAATGGTTTTTAATAATTTGTTGACCTTGTTTGTGCTATTTTCTTATTTAAAATCAAAGAAAAAAGCCAGGCGTGGTGGCACATGCTTGTAATCCCTGTGCTTGGGAGGCAGAGACAGGAGGATCGAGCAGGTTTGAAACCAGCCCCACTGGCTTAAGAGACCCTGTTTCCAAATAAAAATATAAAAATAGGTCTGGGAGTATAGCCTGGAGGTAGAAAGGTTTCCAGGAACCCCAGTAACACACACACACACACACAAAAAAAAAAAAAAAAAAAAAAAAAAAAAAAAAAATCAAAGAAAAACAAGAAATAAACCTAGAACCTTGACTTTCCTCTGCGTCTGACTTTACTTTGTATTTTCTTTTTTTACTTTCATGAAAGACATATTTTGTGGCAATTATTTATTATTATTTTTTGTAATCATACATCACTTTGGAATATAAGACTTCAGAAGATATACAAGCACATATCATCCAATAAGCCCTCATCCAATCCCCATTCCATTCCCTCTCCCTCCCTTGATCCCATGCTTAATTGGTGATTATCTTTGATATATTTGTTTACACACCTCTTGAGTTTTAAAGAGATTCCATTCTCCCCCATCCCCTCCTCTCTGATTGGTCACCTTAATTGCTTTTCAATAGGGCCCTTTATACTACTCAACCTCCTCCTCTTACCCCTTTCCTCCTAGTTCTTGCTAATTAGGGGAAGCATCTGGATTTTATTTTCTGTGCTATTTCTCTGTGCATGCCCCATTGCAAGTTCCGGTCACACTCTTGATGTTCCCAGTAGTGGCCTGGCCCCCCGGAGGACTCTGATCCCGACCTCGCTGGCTTCAGCACTGGCCTTGCCTCATAGGGGGTCCTGACCCTGGCCTTGCTGGCCCCCGCACCAAATTAACCTCTTGGCTGGCTCTGTTCCCAGCCTCAGAGGCCCCAGCACTGGCCTAGCCTCACGACAGGCTCCAATCCTGGCCTCGCTGACCCTGGCACCAGCCTAACCCCTCAGCAGGCTCCTATCCTAGTCTGGCAAGTCCCAGCCTCATCCTTGCCTCACAGCAGTTTCCGATCCCGGCTTTGCTGGCCCCGGCCCTGGCCTTGCCCCTCGGCAGAGTCTGATCCCGGCGTCGGAGGCTCCAGCACCGGCCATACCTCAAGGCAGTCTCCGATCCTGGCCTTGCTGGCCCCAGCACCAGCCTAACCCCTCGGCAGGCTCCTATCCAGGCCTCGGAGGCCCCAGCACCAGCCTTGCCTCACAGCAGGCTCCAGTCTCTGCCTTGATGGCCCCAGCAGTGGCCTACCCCCTCAGCAGACTCCCATCCCAGCCTCGGAGGCCTCAGCACTGGCCTTTCCTCATGTCAGTCTCTGATCCCGACCTCATTGGCCCCGGCCCTGGCCTAACCCCACGACAGGCTCCGATCTCCGTCTCGGATGCCCCATCACCTGCCTTGCCTCATGGCAGGCTTTAATCCCAGCCTCACTGACCCTGGCCCTGGCCTCACCCTTTGGCAGGCTCCGATCCGAGCACCCTCTTCACACAGTAGGTTGTCCCACGTTCCCAAGGGTGCGTGGTGGTAGTATTCTGCCTTTGAGGTAATTTCTTCAAAAGTTCCAGGTGTATTACATTAGCTCTCTGCCTCCCCTGAGTACTTGCTACTGCCAATGCAACTGCCTCCATCATTTCAAATCTTTCCCAAGCTCTTTTCCCATATCACATAATGTCTAGTGTTCCTAAGCATGCACGACAGTAGCATTCGACCTTTGGGGTAATTTCTTCAGAGGATCAGGGTGGGTTGGATTAGATGTCTGCCTCTCCCAAATCCAAGTCTCCACCGCCATCTAGGCCACTGCTGCCACCACCGCCTTCCTCCTAGATCTCTGCTAGACTCTCTCCTTACAGGTGATGTCCTGGATTCTTAATGATGCAGAGAAGCAGCAGTCCTCCTTCACGGGGAATTTTTCCAAAAGTTCCAGTTCACATGAATATGTTTTATCTGCATCTCCAATATTCTAGCTGCTGCTGCAGCCATCTTAATCCCTCTCGAATATTTTTCTTTTTTTGTTTCCCTTCTTTTTTTTTAATGAGAGAAGAGAGTATGTGTGGTTTGGGGAGGATGTGAGATCAGGCACTAGGTAGAGATGAAAATTCTTTTCTTTCCGGGTGGGAGGGGGGTCTCCTAAGGTTGTCCTGCCCGCCCACCCGCCCAGAGTCAGGGCCTTGTGGCCTGGACCTCAGGGGCCTTCCATGTTGGGGGAGGTCGCCTAAGGGAGCCCTGCCCATGCCTGCCCACCCTCCTGTGGTCAGGGCCCTGCGGCCCAGACCTCCAGTGCCTTCTGGGTGTGTGTGTGGGGGTCGCCTAAGGGTGTGTTTCTTAAAAATGAGAAGATCTAGGTGTATTAGTAAGATTTTTTTTAATCCCTGTGACCGAACTACCTGACAGGAGTAAAATGTAGAGGAAGAAAAGTTTACTTGGCTCACAGTTACTTAGGTTCAGTCTGTAGTCAGTGGGCTCTAAGGCAGAAGTATCACAGGCTGTGAAGGATGAAGGCTGCTTGGCTCATGACAACCAGGAAGCTGAGAGAGAGAAGAAAGGGGCTGGAGATAGATACAGTCCTCAGCTCCCCAGTGACCCACCTCCCCCAGTGATTCTCTACTTCTGAACTCTGCTGCATTGGAAGATCTTATCTTTGTATTCTAAAAGTACCCACTTTCTTCACTTAAAATTGGCTTTTCTTATCAGAGTGAATGCTTAAAGATGCATTTAATCTCTTGAAATCAAGAGTTTTAATACAATTGAGAATTTTTTTATTAACTAAGTTGTTAAATAATTTAAATACAATTAAATACAAATGCTCTAAATATGTATTCCAGTATGTTTTTCCAGTCTATGTATCTATGTGACCTGGACCAAATTAAATATATAGGAAATTTCCACCATCCATTATTCCATTTCTTTTTAGTATACCTCCAGTGATACATTGATACAGGAGACATGTTACTCAACTAAGATCAAGATGGTCAGAGAAATTATTAGAGGCCTAAAGAGATTGGAAAGTGTAAATAGTAATTACCACATTTATTTGTTGAGATGCAAGATTGAGTAGTTTAATTAAGATTGAGTTTCTGCCAAGTGGGCACAATGAAGGGAGTCATCAAGGTAGTTAAGTGTATATATTATGTACAAGGGAGTGATTTAATGATGGGTCATAAATAACTGATTAAGGAGGGAAGTGAATACACAAGGGGAGTGAGAAATAGTAAGTTGGTAAGGGCAACAAACTCGCCATAGACCCCAGTAAAGATAAAGGCACGTTGGAACTGGAATAGTGAGGGTGGGGGTTGAAGGACCGGAGTGGTGATTAGAGATGCAGAAACAAAACAAAAACTGAGTGTGTTTCTTAAAAATGAGAAGATATAGGTGTATTAGTAAGATTTTTTTTTAAATCCCTGTGACCGAACTACCTAACAGGAGTAAAACTCAGAGGAAGAAAAGTTTACTTGGCTCATAGTTACTTAGGTTCAGTCCTTAGTCAGTGGGCTCTAAGGCAGAAGTATCACAGGCTGTGATGGATGAAGGCTGCTTGGCTCATGGCAACCAGGAAGTTGAGAGAGAAGAAAGGGACTGGGGATAGACACAGTCCTCAGCTCCCCTGTGACCTACCTCCCCCAGTGATTCTCTGCTTCTGAACTCTGCTGCATTGGAAGATCTTAGTTTCAACACATGTGCTTTGGGGAATCAGTCTAGAATTAAGCCATCACACTAAGACATGCTATGGAAGTACTTAGCCAAGGAAGGGTAGGAGACTAGAAAGCCTGCTGGAGGAGAGAAGATCAAGAAACAGATGCTTTTGTACTTGAAGTTTTCTCTTGCTCTTATTTAGAAATCACCTTTTTGGTGAAATTTTCTCTGGTTGCTCTATCTTAAAACTTAAAACTCCTGACTCCTTCCCTAAACACACATGCAATGCATACATTATATAATCTATCTTCTTGGGGTTTTTCTTTTCTTCTTTTTAGTGCTTATGACCTGAAATAATACACATTCTACTTTGTGCTTTTATTGTCTATCTTCTTCACTTCATTGACATTCTCTTAAAAGCACAAGTTTTTATTTCACTTTAATGCTATACTTCTGTTCTTAGAATAGCACTTGATACATTTTAGGCACTCCACAAATATTTGATTAATAATGAATGGGCAGGCTATCGGAAATAATGTCTTCATGAGTATTAAAATTGTTTTTCAGCCAGGCTTGGTGGCGCACGCTTGTAATCCCAGCATTTGGGAGGCTGAGACTGGAGGATCGCGGTTCGCAGACAGCGTCAGCTACTTAGTGAGGCCCTCTGCAACTCAGTGAGACCCAGTTTCAAAAATAAAAGAATACAAAATAGGGCAGGGGGTGTAGCTCGGAGGTCAAATGCCCCTGGGTTCCATCTCCAGACCCGCAAAAAAAAAAAAAAAAAAAATGTTTTTCTGAAATACAGAAGGCAATGATAGTAAATCTTTGATTAAAATCTTTGAAGAATATGGTAAAATAAGCCAAAGTTCTAAAAATTCCCCAGGAGGGATAAGAGTAAATGTTTTGATGGCATAAGCCATAAAACCAAGAAACTTCAAAGAGGTGGGGAAGAAGTAATCTGAAGCTAGCTATGAGAAGCAAGGAAAGTGACCAGACCTTCCGGAGCCAGCCAGCAAAAGTATGGGTTCCGAAGAGAGGCATGAGGATGAAAGAATTCAATTCTAAGAATTTGATTCAAATAATATTTAATTTTAGCATGGAAAGATCGCCAGTACACTCCTAGGTCAATATCTCTACTAGCTGATCCCTACTCCTGGGTCAGTATTCTCTATTGGGCCGACTCCTACTTCTGGGTCAGTATTCTCTATTGGGCTGACAACAGGTTCATTTCTCTTGAGGTATTTATAGAGTTTCAGGTCAATTAACATCCCCGTGCTCTCACTACCGGAATACAATAGAGACCAATCCAAAGCACATCCATTACAGGTAAGTTAATCAGTACCCTTGTGCCATCACCACCTGATCTCCCACACCTTTTATTTTGAACTTCCCATGACCCCAAACCTTGTTGACTCTGGGCAAAGGACAGTCAGCTAAATCAGAAATATTCTTTTAGGGGAAAACCTTAATGGCTTCCCACACAGACCCCTTTGGGCACTGGGATAGGAGGGGAGAGAGACAATGATCTGATGAAAGAGTCTTTGAGAGAGAGCAAAATTTTAGTTAGGATGAGAAGGGGAAAGGAATATAAAACAAAACAAAATAAAACAAAACAAAAGGCATATGCAAAACCTCAGATAGAAGAGAATATTTGAGAGGTCAGAACCCAGCTCATTGTGTTACTCTGAGCTTATACAAATCATAAACTACTGAGGACAAATCTAGCCCTAGAAAGCCACTGTGATTTGTTTCTTAAAGATTTCTTTTTCTTTCTTTCTTTTTTTTAGTCCTTTTTGACTTCCATTGATCTTTGAATAAGCCTGGTGTACCCTCAACGTAAGGCCTTTTCACACATGATCAGACTCAGTATCTTGTCAGGATCAAGAAATATGTCCTCCCTGCTGGTTCTAGACCCCACCTTTGAAAATTCCACAGTCTCTCATTACTCCTGAGATCTACAGTTTATTGTCTTATCAAGTTTATTTTATTATTTTTTTACTCTTTCTGTATTTCTTTCCTCCTGAGTTATTTTTTAAAAAATCATTGCAATTACTTCCCTATATGTAATCCCAATACCTTGCCTATCTTCTTTTCACTTTACCCACCTCATACTTACCAGGAGGAATGCTCTTACTTCAAATATGCTCTCTTTCCTTGTCAATTTAAACTTGGTCTAGAACTCAGTATCTTTTTTTTTTTTTTAGTTCTGGGGCTGGAACTCAGATGCATTTGACCTCCGAGCTACAACCCCTGCCCAATTTTTTTTTTTTTTATTTTTTATTTTGAAACAGGGTCTCACTGAGTTGTGAAGGGCCTCCCTAAGTAGCTGAGGCTGTTCACGAACCACGATCCTCTGGTCTCAGCATCCCGAATGCCGGGATTACAAGTGTGCACCACCACGCCTGGCTTAGAACTCAGTATCTTAACAAAGCCCGTTCTGATCAATCTGTTTCCCCTTATCACCATCCAAGTTGGCACTCATAATCCCCATTCCACTGTGGTTTTCCCCATAGCTTTTACTTACCTATAATACACTAAATAATTGTCTTACTGTTATGTTGTGGGTTTTTTTTCCCCCCATCACTTCTTCACATAGTGCAGAGGTCATTGTTGTGTATCTCCTTGTCCTTAGAACAATACAATACCTGATCAGTTCGCAGTAAATATTGAATAAATGAATGGAGGTAGCATAAGGGAGTGAAAATCCTGTGAGTGACATTGAATGCTATTGAATATTTTGAATATTGAGAAATGTTATGTTAAGGATTCTTTGCACACAGACTGGGATATGAAGGCAGGTAAAGGGGCATTTATGTGAAACGTGCTTGATGTTACTGAGCTAAGTTAATGAGATGAAGGCACAAGTGGTAGATAGGTAATGAGACTGAAAGCAAATATTGGGGTCAGTGGACGATTTGGGAATGGTGTCTGCCAGCTATGGGTATGTGGGAGGAGGCTCTTATGCCAAATGGGGCACAGAGGTAAAGCTCCTCTGAAAATGTACTATATATTTCCATTAGTTACATATCTTATAATGTATAAACATGTCTTACAAGGTGATTTTACTACATGAAATACTTTTAAGCCTTTATAAATATTTTAGTGTTGGGAACAGGATGACTTACAACCATGCCAGTAGGCCAGGATACCTTGTTGACCTGAACTCCTACTGAATATATGAGTAAAGTATGAGACATATTTTGTTTATTGATAGACTTAGAAAATAACAATAATGATAAAAAACATGGGTCTAATTAATCTTTGGAAATGTATACAATTTGATAGGAGTATTAGTAAAGAATATTTATGTGTCCCACAGGGTTTTAAGCAACAGTAATACCCTAGAGGAGGGTGGATTAGTGACTAATGTAGGCAGAGTTTTTATTCAATTTTATTTCATTTTGGAAGAATACCATTGTCTTTCATTTGTAGAGCAATTTAAAAGCATGAAATGATTTGACCTCTGCAAAAGACTTAGGAGAGGAAAAAAGACTCAGTGATGTTTAATTAATTGGCCAAAGTTCCCCGACTACAAAGTTCCCTGACCACACACACACACACACACACACACACACACACACACACACACATTTTGATCAGCTCTTCTCTTTCTAGACCTGGAAGAACTGCTTCTATTTTCCAGTTTCTCATTTTGAGGGAAGCTCTATACTCTCCAGCCTGTGGGCCCTATGGAGTTGCCCAAGTCCCTAGAATGCCTGGCAGAGGCATGAGAGAATCAGGCTGCTCAGCTTCCTCTTCATGAGATGTTTCATCTTCCTTTTCGTAGGGTACAGGAAGTGGACAATAACATATAACATGGCTTCATCTTTTCATTCTTTCTCAGGATTAGACATTTTTTCAGTACTAGAAAAAACAAAGATTTCTACTTGGAGGTCTTGAAACTGAGACTTTCTATTTTGCCTGTTTATTTACAGCATGCGTAGACATCACTAAGTAACATATGAGAGTGATATGTATAGGATAGTTTTAAACTGTTGTATTTTCAAGTTTCCAATTTTGTTGAAGATAATATTTTAATTATTTTTAAATATGTATCTTAATATTATATATAATGTATAGATTATATTAATTAAACATGATTGTATTGTACAAATATTTTTCTCCTTTTTCCTTAGTGTTGGCTTGCAAAGTTATGCAGTATTATCTTCTATGCTTTAAATTTTACAAACAGTGTTCATCTCACAGAATTAAAGTCTTTCCAGATGTGAATTTGATTAATAGAAGCTTACTAACTGTGGCTAATTACTGATAATGATTGTATCACAAGGCAACTTCCTTGCCAAAGTCACCTTGTTCTTTTCTTGTTAGAAAAGAATTACTGCATGCTACCCTCTCCCATTAAAATATGTATGTATATATATATGTATATATATATATATATATATATATATATATATATATATATATGAAACCTTGATTTGGGTGGTAACTAATGAGTGCTGTAAAACTAGCCTTTTAGTAGAAGACAAATTATTAGATGTACGAGAACTTGGCCCTCCAAACTTAGGCTTTACAATGGTAATAAATGAGTTAAACAGAAATAGTATCTGCATATTTACTGATGGGCAGTGACTTCTACTTTTTCACTTAAGGGCTCATATTTCCATTTTAATTGTTTCTATCACCTAGAGACAAAAGAACAGAGTGTGGTATGAACTCAAGTTGAAAGAATGTGTTTCTCTTTCCTATCCATTTTCTAGAGGTGAAGCTCTCTAACATTATTGACTTTTCCACATGGCTCCTCTCTCCAAAGCATGGCATTAAAAATGAAGTTCTCTGAAAGCATGGCATTAAAAATGAAGTTCTCTGAGATGTGAACATGAGTAATCAGCAATCAATTGAGTAATAACTTGGAGATCCCTGTGTTAATCTTCTAGTAGACTTATATAGCAGTGTGGGAAATTGTTCTAAGTCTAAAAATATTGGCTTACAGATTTATAGCTTGGCAGAACACTGCCTTTCTTGAGGAAACTGGACAGTGACCTTGATGCCCTTCACTATCTAAGCTATTTCCTCCTGTTTTACTACAACTTCTGCTTGTTTTGCTTAAAGATGGAATACCACCTCAAGAGAGGTTGCTAAAGACAGCAGCCTCTGCACTCTTGCAAAAAACTGCCAATAACAGCTTATCTTCTGAAGCATTCCTAACCCAATGCTCTACTCCTTTGCCAGAGACAATCAATGATTTGATGACCCAACCTTATCTTTGCAAACCTATAATTATAAGAAGAAGGAGCTGAGTTTTGCTTAGGAAGCTTGACTCTCTTGCCATCTCTCTTATCACCTCCTCGAGACCAGGAATAAAGTCTGTAGAGCTTTTTTTTTTTTTTTTTTTTTTTTTTTGGTGTCGTTCCATGCCCAGATAGTACAGAGCCCAGTAAGCAGAGCAATGTAGATTGAGTCAAGATTGAAATTGAAGGTGAGTTAATGCTTCACATTGCCTCCTATACATATTTTTGGACAATATGCTTCCTCTCTAATGTAATAGTAATTCATGTGTATATGTAAATATTTATTGGTCAAATCATATTTTGACCAAGTAGACATAAGAGAAAGTACTGAAAATTATGGTCAACCAACTCTCTTTTGTCTGTTTGGCTCATTCCAGTTACTTTAAGAACTAAGGTCTCAGGTCCTCTTGATATACTGATATGAGAAATGTCTACAGAACAACTAAAGGAATAAGGTAATGGAGGCCTTGAACGAGTAGGTGTTTTAGAGTAAATAGCATTGAACTTTAAAAGAAAACAAAACATCTATTTAAATCTCATATTGGCTATGTTTTATGTGTGTGGTACTGGGGTTCCTGGAAACCCTTCTACCTCCGGACTACACTCCCAGACCTATTTTTATCTTTTTATTTGGAAACAGGCTGGCTTCGAACCTGCATGATCCTCCTATCTCTGCCTCCCAAGCACGGGATTACAAGTGTGCACCATCATGCCCAGCTTCATATTGGCCATTTTTGATTATTTCTTTTGTAAGGATGTTATGATTATTAAGAAGCAGAAACTGATGATTAGTTGAAAAAAACATACCAGAATAATTAAAATGTCAATTCTCGGTGAGGCTTCATCATTTAAAACACATTCATTCATTTACTTAGTTTCTCATTCATTCATGCGTTTGACAATTGTATTTTAAGCTCCTAGTCTGAGGTAGGTGCTAAATCCGCAAAAGGAATTTGCTTCCAGAATTCAGGAGTCCTTTTGGAAGATCTCCTGTCTACAAACATAGGAATTCAATGTGGTAATTGGTTCAAACTACTCAAAAGTAGGAAGTGGGAATATATGTTGGATGATTGGTCACACGAGACTTATCATATAAAGTAACTACAGGATGAGTAGGGAGGGGTTATCCAGTCAGAAAACAAGTTTTAGAATTGAGGGTAGTGGAGAGAGGATTTTCAAGTGTTTATGGGCATGGAGAAGACAAACCAGAGGGAACTAAAAGAACATGGCGTGGTCCAAGAATGAAACTCAATTTTTCATCTTGCACATGTAGGATGACTAACCACCTCAGTTTACCAGGACTGTCTTGGTTTTAACACTGAAAGTCTGTGCAAAAAAAAACTCCTTGGTCTTAGGCAAACTGGAATGGTTATCCAACATTCACAAAATATGTATTGTTCTAAAAGAGTTGCCATGGCCTGCTCAAACTGTCATCTTGCTCTCTATGAAAACATAATTTAAAAAATTTAAAATGGCCTTGGCATGGTGGTGCACACTTGTAATCCCAGTACTTGGGAGGCTGAGACAGGAGGATCAGAGGTTCATGGCCGGGCTCAGCCATTTAATAAGGCCCTCCATATCTTAGTGAGACCCCATTTCAAAATAAAGAACAGGAGATGGTGCTGGATGTATAGCTCTGAGGTAGAATAGTACCTAGTACTACACACAAAAATAAATTAAAATGCAGTGGTTGGGAATAATTTATTTTGTAATTTGGAAGAGGAAAGAAAGAAAATTCATGTCTTTTATGACAATGTGACCTAAAACTTACTTGCTGAGACAAGCTGTTAACCATGTGACTTTTCTTACTCTTTCTGTTCTTAAAAACTTAAGCTAAAGAGAAAATATTGAACTTAATGTATAAAGTGAACTTTATTTTTTACTTTTCAATCTATTTATCTTTGTTTTACTTTGTCTTCCTCTAGAGCTTTCCACATTGTTTTCTGATATATTATTATAGTAATTCAAAATATTAATGGAACAGAATATCTTCTTTTAAGTTATGAATGCAATCAATTTCGAGTCTTTAATTGTAATTTTTTTTCCATAAAATTCTTTTAATTTAGCCTAATATAATGGCACATCAACCAGTAATAGGTACATTAAATTGAATCATGATGCTCATATACACATTTTATGACACAATCAAATATCCTAATGCATTAATTCATATCAATCAGTTAATAAAATCAAATAGGAAACATTTCTCTATTGCTGCTAACTGTACTTATTCCAGTTACTGATGAGAAGTCTAAAAAACTCATCAACTCTACTCTTAGAACTTTTCTGCTTAAATATCTGGGATTTGGCTATTACTTTAGATTTTACTAAGTTGATTAGTTGGTAGGTAACCTATGAAAATGTCTGAAATTTCACTTTATGCCAGATGTTTTCTTGGAGTGAAAACATTCTTGCCAAATAAATAATACCCTGAATGATATCAATATTGTGCCCAAACTGATGAAAAAAGTGGTAATAGCTTCCTAGATGTACATTAAATCTTGTCTATTAGTGATATAATCAGAGTCTTCAGAAAGTTAAAAGCAAATGATCAAAAAGAAAGATATTTTATCAGCTAAGTAGGAAATATTTTGGGAATCAGCCTAGGGCTATAATAAATGTTGTTAGAAATAATAGCATATACAATAAGCATTATCTTATTTTAAAGAGTTTAATTGGTTTTTAGTAAGGTAAGAATCATATACCTTAAACAATTAAAAAATAAGTACTCATCTACAAAGAACTTTCTATAATCTCAGTTCGATTTTTATACTTAATGGATTTCCTTCTCTCCTACTTTTCTTTTCTCTTTCTCCTTCCTTCCTTACCTTATTTTAAAACTTTCTTTTTTAGCAGGGTGTGGTGGTGCCTGCTTGAGAATTTGGGAGGCTGAGATAGAAAGATTGCAATATCGCAATTCATGGACAGCCTCAACTACTTAGTGAGGCCCTTTGTAACTCAGTGAGATTCTGTTTCAAAATAAAGAATAAAAAATAGGGCTGGGAGTGTACCTCAGAAGTAGAATGCCCCTGGGTTCTATTCCCTGGGTTCTATTACCAGTACAGGAAAAAAAAAAAAAACTTTATTTTTTGGAAAACCTAGTCCAGTATGTGTTTAGGGTAAAGTATATTTTATTCTGTTTTACTCAAAGATGTTGCTTAAAGTAGATTAAGGGAAGAAGGGAATTCATTGGAAAAAAAACTAGAGTGTATGTATGATGCCACCGAAGGGAGAGCTGACTATATAAACTGCGGTAAAAGTGAGGCTTTGGGAATTCTTAATAATCTCTCTCTCTCTCTCTCTCTCTCTCTCTCTCTCTCTCTCTCTCTCTCTCTCTCTCTCTCTCTCTCTATCCTGTTCTACTGCAGACCAACTTTATCCGAATGGCAGAGAATGTGGCTTGGGACTGCTCTTGGGTTTGCGTTTCACAGGTTGCATACTGGATATTACTGTCTTTATTTGGATGCAAAATATTATAAAAGGAATAGGGAAGGTATCTCCCATATCATATTGATAAAATATGTCCAAGTAGCCTGAGTAATATACAACTATGAGGATACCCAGCAGAAATCTGGAGCAAGACAAACACAGCTGTCCTGAAAAGGGAATGTTGTTACTGGGGAAAACATTGCAGGCGGCTCTAAGGTAGCCTACTGCCTACACAATTCTCATTCAAATGTTCAGCTCTTTAAAAAACAACTTTTAATTGTATTGTAACTATTACTCTATTTTATACATTTGAAAAGTGGCTGTGCCCTTTCTTCCATACATTGAACTATGCTTTTATATAAAGTACATCATGACTGATAATTTTACTAGTTTTGCTTTATCTTTGATCCTATTAAAACTATGAGCTCCTCCCTGGATGAATGGCCAACTACTGAGGTCAACTAAACTACAGTTGTAGACCAATAAGTTGCTTGAAATTTAGAACCTGTCCATGTCCTTCTCTTGGTCCTACTATTCTGGCCCTCGACAAAGGCCTCGCTCCTTGGAAGTGGTAAATGTATGTACCTACATGAAAGTCCTCTCCCCCAAATCATCATCTCTGGTCGCCCACCTGTATTTTCACGGGTTGTCAACTGTCCAACTCTTGGAAGTACTACCATCCACATGATTTTACACATCCCTCTAGAGTTGTAAAATGTTGGGGTTCCAGATCAGACCTGCTCATCTTACCACGGCTTCTTGGTTCAACTTTCGATATAGCCCTTCCAGACTATTCCATTTTTCAGTCCCTCTGTCCCATAGTCCAGACTACTTCCAAGGTGAAGGTTTTATGCTGCTCCTTCTCAGAATGATGGGTCTTTTATGCACTGAAGTAAATTCACTAGCTATACAAATACAGGATTTCTTGTCCAATATACAGTGAACTTAGAGAGCCAAGATAGTACCCTCTGATAGTAACTTCCAAATTATTTATATGCACCATCTAGCTGTGGCCACCTGGTCAACCTGGCACTTCTTCCTTGCCTTTGGACAACCATGGCTCAGCTGTGTAGACCATGTGCTGTTACTCACGGCTTCCCATAAATTTTATCTCCAAGCTCCAGCTAAAGGATGAGTGAATTATTGTGTGTGTGGAAGGAACTAGCACATATATGTTAATGATCGTAATGACATTTAGAAATGGGTCATTTTTTTCTCTTTCTCAATAAAGATAGTCTTTGTGGGTTTAAATCAGTAATGCTGGCTTTTTCTTCCTCAGCATTATACTACCATAAAAATAGTGTAACAAATGATTTGCTTATCAATCATTACTAATGACATAGTTAGAAACAGCTTAGAAACAGTTTTCTGCTTTTATTTAGCCGAGAAAAAAATCAGTTTCTATAGCTTCCTTTTTATGCAGATGAGATGTCTACTCTTTTTGTAGACATTATTATGGAGAGATATCATTGATCATGTCCTCAGGGTAATAAATAATTACTCTACTAACGTATTGCTCTGAAAGAAACTGACATGAAGTAGTTTCAAATTAACCACTGCTAATTACATGCATTGTTTCATACTTATTACTGCAATCTGATTAACATGCTACTGAATAGAACTGGCAGGAAAGGTTTTTTCTGCTCTATTTTAATTTGTTTTTAGTTAAAAACTTGGAAAAATGTGGAATTACACTGACTCAGAAGTTTAGAAAATTAGTGCTTCTAGGACTGCTGTGGTATAATGAGCTTGACCCCTGCAAGAATATTTTTATTTTCATAAGTTTATGTTTGGGAAATAAAATTATTCTAGATTTCTAAGAAAAAGATGCCCTTTATTATATGTACAATATATCCTAGGTTAAAAAGACAAAATTATGATATCACAAAGTTCTTTTGCTAGGCTATTTTGCATATGAAAGTTGTGCCAACTCACAGTTTATATTGGGGTTTGCTTGTAGGAATAAAAATAAACAAGTAATTTTTGGCCTTCTTGCTAAATTTGCCATAGAAATACAAATTGTTATAAAATGGAACTTAAAGCATGCTACGTATTTGGTATTATAATGATCAGTTCTAGTTATCTTTCCCAAATACTAGTATAATATAAAAGGACGAATAAACTTGTTATGCTTATATATGTGAAGTTAAATGCTCCAATGAGGATTTTTATCATAGATAGTCTGTCTTTCTGTCCCAAGTTCAAAGACAAATCATACTGAGAATATTATATTTTGGTTTTATCATTTTTTATTTCATGCACCAGATGCAGATATTGTTCTGTGCATGTTACAGTGACTAACTCATTTAATCTTAAACATGGTCCAATGGGATAGGTATTATGACCTTAATTTAACAGAAGAGGAAACCGAAACACAAAGAAGTAACTTTCTCAAGGTTGTAAAGTTAGTATATGGCAGAGCAAGCACTCAAATCCTTAGAGTCTGGCTCCAGAAGCTATTTACTTTATTGATACATTATATTCTTTTAGCATATGGCCCTGGAATGCATGAGTATCATGTCAATATTCAAGGTCAGATGTATTTTTATGTAGAACAACAATGAAACTAATTCTTACATTGTTATAACTTCAAGAATTTTCCTTGTGTTCTAATTTTTAGCTGTTTGTGTTCCCCAGCTGCAGTCAGCTCATCTAATCTATCTATGGACTCCTGCTTTTTCCTTTAATCCTGTGACTGTCCTCCATTCTGTTGGCCAGGATTTACTCAGTGCCCTCAATCCCAGAAGCTCACCTGTAGTCAGTGGTATACTGCAGTCTCTTCATTCTGGCTTGGACTCTGTGTGTGTGTGTGTGTGTGTGTGTGTGTGTGTGTGTGTGTGTGTTCCCAGCTCTTAGTTACAAGGTTTCATGTTGGTAGCTTGAAAGCAGCCATGGTTAAAGGATTTACACCAAGGAAACCAACAAATGTCTTTTCTACTACCCCTCATTGAATCTTTTGGAGATGTGTTATGCTTCTACAACACTGCCTGTGATTTACTAGTCATTCGTGTCCCAGTATGGGCATCCTTCAAAACACTGAGGCTTTCATATGCTTTTACTCCACATTCCCATACAGCATCATGAATTCAACATCCATGGGTTCTGAACCCCAAAGAACCAAAAATGGCAGAATCTCAGCAACAGGGCAGCAGTGGCAACATATGGTGCACGTGCTTTCCCTTACAATTCAGCATTTATGGCAGACATTACTAATCAGTCATGACATGACAGAGTCTGGCTCCAGCCCCAGAATCCTCATCAGCATAGTGCTCTAAAGCCTAGACAGCCACTGCCAACCATTCATATTTGGTACATGAAATGAAATTATTTACTATCCTTCTCCAAAACAGAAGTTCTCATTTCTCCCTATGATATTCCCTCTCACTGTAATATATACCTCTTCTATAAGTTATAGAAAAACTTAAAAGAGGTGAAAACTACAAAGGAAACCTCTTAAATTCTAAAAATTTAAATCTTTGCAGCCTAATACTTAGCCACTATTCTAGTTGATATAATAAGTTATGCAGTACTCTACAAAGTATTTTGGCATTCATAATTTTACCCAAAGACTTCATGCTAATGGATTGATATTTATCCATGATTGAATACGTATACTTGATGTTAATATTTCCTGGTTATTCAATAGAAATGAATTTTTTTTGTTCATTAAAACAAACCCAATGGTAATATTCTTTAATTTAATGAACAAAAGGAGGACCCTTACCTCCTCACAAATGTTAAAATTCATTATTAAAATGTCCTCTGAAGATGGAACTGCCTGAGAAAAAAATTTAAATGTTACTCATTTTTTTCATACTAAAGCTCAAAATTCAAAAATTTTTGAAACAATCCCCTTGACCTTCTATGGCTTGGAAAATGGAGTGGCTAGGCTATATAAAGATATATTTCTAGAACTTGAATATTTCATGGTCTGTATGGAAGAGATCATTAACCTATCTCTGTAGTGAAATCTATCTAGAAGTGTTGCGATCACGATCATGCAGTCTATATTGATATAAACAAACTCACTTAAAATTTACTTATTTAGTAGTGAAGATCATTCATGATCTAAAGAAATTACTGTCTGGTTGAGTGAAGATGGGATAATGCACTTCTAAAATTTCCAAGTAATACCAAAACACCGTACAAATGCAACCTGTGAGATTTATAGCAAGAGCTACCTGAGAAAAGAAGAGCAAGCCTGAGGTAACCGGAAAAAGTTGTTAGAGGCAAAGTTACAAGTGTGAAAGAGATCAAATGAGTGAGGAGAAGTGAAAAATGAAAGGAATGTAAGAAGGCCAGCATATGAACACTCAGAAGGGCAAGGCCAGTCTTAATTAGGGGACAAACATCAAAGTATGGATATCTGCCGTGGGAAGTTATGGTCATAAAGCAAGGTGGCCTTAATGTCAAGATAAATAGTGTGGGCTTTGTCTGGAATTATTTATTATCTTGGCCCATAAGACCATTATACTTTTACCCCATGTTTTGCACTAATTTGTATGTGAACCTTAGCTGTGCAAAGGTAAGTTTCCTATGTTGCAGGAGTGGTGAAACAAGCACAGCATTTAGATCTAGAAAGCTTGGGTTTAGATTGTGGGGCTACCACTTCCTAGTGGATGAGTTTTGTATTTTGCTCAACTTTTCTGATTCTTATTTTCTCCATCATGATAACACATAGTTGTTGAGGATCGGGAGGACAGAGAGTCATCATCAACTGTACTTGTTCTTCTCACTCAGAGTTCCAAAAACATCTGACAGAGCAACACAGGACTTGAAGGAGACGAGATTAAAATATCAGCTTGAATCGTTGTAGCACTGGATTGCTGAACAAGCTTCAGATCTGCTCTCTGATTCAGCTTTTGAGTCCTGAGCCAAACCGATGATAGTACAGCTCCTCCTGAGAACAGACTAACTTATTTGGAGATTACATGAGACACCATCTAGAAATGGCCAGAAATATTTAGGTAATGAGAATTTTAGGGGTTCGACTTCAGCAAGAGCAAATGGGGTAGAGGACAATGGGCAGCTTATTACTTTCCAAACAGCCCCATTTAAAACTCCAGCCTAATGGGAATAGGTGATGCATAGAAAAGCAAGAAGAGTCTCACGGAGGTAAGTAGAGAGACTTGTGGGACATTAAGGGGAGGGAGCACTGAAATCTACCTGGAATAAAGAGTGGGAAGGAAAGGTTTTCCTTCACATGATGACTCTATGATTAAAGAAAAAATCATAGGCTTTCCCCCTCTCTCTCTTTTAATAGCATCCAAATGAATATTTGGATCTGACGGCTGAACAAATATATGAGTAATAACCTAGGATCAGCTGGATAAAAGAGGGCTCCACCAGAGGTTCATGAAAACCAATGTTTTTGAGCATTTATTGGGCAACTACCACAAATAATCAACAAGATGCTTAAACAGTTGATTCTGCTGGCACCCCAGCTAGCTTTTAACTATATCATGAAAACTGGCCTAGGGGTACAGTCCAATATTATTCCAGTCCTGCTTTTGCATAGCCAGAAATTCCTTTTCTGTTACAAATTTCTATCCCAGTGGAGGTTTGCATAGTTTTGGCATTGTTATTGCAGATTAGTGAATCAGCTAGCCTACAGGCCAAGGAGAGGAGAAAAAAATCCCAAATAAAAGTCAATCCAGTTAGGATGTCTTCATCTATTTTTCAGTGGGGGAAAAAATACATCTGGGCTTAGTAAGTTTGATCAAAAGCAAACAACATTAGTTGCATTGTGTGTGTGTGTGTGTGTGTGTGTGTGTGTGTGTGTGTACTTGTAAGTTTTGGAGGGCATAATAGAGACATAGCCTCAGCAATGTCACTTAGAAGATTTTATTTTGCAAAGCTTAGATAGTGACACTTCTGCAAAATGCACAAGCACATGAGCAAACACAGAGATGTGTGAATTCAGGAAAGCTGCCAAATGCACATCAGAACTGAGGAATGTCACAGTGAAATGCAGGAAACTTGTAAACACCTATCAGTATTTTTAGGTAGGGAATGTTCTAACATATTGCCAGTGGGTGCTGCCTGTGTGTTCATTTCCCTGAGCTTTAAAATCAACTGATATTAAAGGTGATTTGAAAACAATGAGAAATGACAGCTTTATTAATTTCAATGGTGTGTATAAGAGAGAGAGAGAGAGAGAGAGAGAGAGAGAGAGTGTGTGTGTGTGTGTGTGTGTGTGTGTGTGTGTGTGACTGCTGCGTGTAGATTGCGTGTTTTAACTGTTGGTCTTGCACAGACGAGGGAGCCCTCTACTGCTTAGAAACTGTACTAGATGTGAATTGTAGAGCCTTGCTTTTAGTGCCTTGCTTATGTATCCTTTAGAAAGATAGTTGTTTGGCTCATTTTTTTTTTCAAATCATGAAAGAAAATCCTTTTCTAAAAAAATACAACCAGAGATTTCAGTCATCATCTACATACATGTGATTCTACTTAAGAAAATATTCTTCAATTAAAAAAAATTCTGTCTGCATCCACTCTTCAACCTTATAATATGAAGATAATTTTAATACAATTAAAACACAGATGTTTACTTGAATATAATGAGAACTTGTTACAGAAATAACAATATTTATATCTTAGTTTGGTTCATCACATATTATTTTTAGTAGATATATTTTATACATTTTTCCCCAAAAGAAATAAAAACAATTTTAAGAGTGAGAATTTGGACTCGCTTATTTAAGCCAATTTAAGTGGACTATATTTTAACAAGCACATTTATTATTATTTTGTTCATTCTAATATACATACAGACATAGGTATGGACAAATATATTTATTGTTTTTGTTTCATATATTTAACTTTATATCTTTACATAATAGTTGTAATTTAACTTTTTAAAACATTAAAATGAATGGAAGAAAATAAAACATAATCAGATATGCTTCCAGTTATTTTCAACAAGGCTGGCTTACCATATTATGGGACTGTCTTTATCCTTCACCCTAAACATGTTGACAAATAGACTACTTATTATGAGGCTAATCACTCTGGCTTTTAACAAAGAATTAACACTTAAAAATTATCTTGAAAATCCACTGACTTTTTATGTGAATTTAAAAAAGACTTTATGAATGCCAGGTGTGGTGGCTCATGTTTGTGATCCCAGCATTTGGGAGGCTGAGACAGGATGATCACTGTTTGCCGACAGCCTCGGCTACTTAGTGAGGCCCTTTGCAACTCAGTGAGACCCTGTTTCAAAATAAAAAATAAAAAATAGGACTGTGGGTGTAGCTTGGAGGTATAATGCCCCTTAGTTCCACTGCCAGTACTGCAAAAAACAAAACAAAACAAAACAAAACAGAAAAAACCTTATCAAATCAATATTTTTCTTGGAACAAATTCTCTATTCAAGTTTAACTGTGCCATGTTACCCTGACCCCTAACTCTAGCTGAAAGCGAAGTGATTTGGTACCAAGCTAACTCTGGAGAGCATGGCAAGATAACTGAGCATGACAAGAGTGTGATGTAGCCTTAACATCTGCCACCTTTTGACCACCAGTATTTCTCCTGCTTCTAATCTGGTGTCCCCTTCCTCTCTCACTGATCCACCATTCCTTCTGTGGTTCCTACATTAACAAAGAGCTTTTACCTTTCTTTAATTGAGGATAAAATATAAAAAGATAAGTCAGGTAAACTTAGGATGATCAACTCACCTTGCTAATAACAGCCACCATTTATGGAGTGCCTATTTTGCACCAATTCCTTAAAAACAAAACAAAACAAAACAAAACAAAACAACAACAACAACAACAAAAATTGTCTTATTAGAAACCTGTCAGGTATATGTCATTAACCCAATTTTCTACTTGGTATTTTTTGGTTTAAAAATGACAAATTCTATTCAAAGTTAAGAAGAAGGAGATATGACCTTCTTGAATGATGTGACCTCAGAACTTTTCCAGAAGTACTTTTATTTTTCCTGTGATGTCTTCAAAGGCTCTTTGTAAGTAAGACATAAAGAAATCACAGTGTTTACTTCTGAAAATTAAAGTACAATGAATTTGGATACTCTTAATTTCTAACCCTGATTTTGATTTTAAGACAGAAAATCCCCTTTTTGCTCATTTTCCCGCTCATATCACACATATCCCAGTAAATTTGTGCAGAGCCCTATATTAGGAACAGGTCTGCAAAATAAAGTTGCTGTTTGTTCTCCTCTAAAACAAACAAGCAAACAAACAAAACAAAAAACCCAAATGTCAAATCAGTTTATACAACAGCTAAATAATTTTTATAAACCTGCAACACAGCTTACAATGCTTTCAAACTAAAGGAGCATGCAATAATCAATTAAAACAAGTGCTATAGATATTTTTACACTAGGTATATTTCTTTTACTGGCCAGTGACTCTTCAGCAAAGCCCTGGCAGTGGTCCCCGGCATTCCTGCCCTGCCCTGTGCAGCTGGGGGGGCTGGTCTGAGTGGGCAGGGAAATGGCCACATAAGTTGCGTGGCAGGACTGCAGCAGTAGATTTCGGTTCAGTCCTCAGAGCTGCAGCAGGCTTCAGCCTTGCTGACACTCTGAATGTAAATGCTTCTAGGGTGGCTCCATTTGCCTCTGTCCCTGGAATCTGCCTTTCACTGTAGCTCATTGAAATGGACTCTATGTAGAGATTGTAATGCAGTCTCTACCTCTGCATAGGAGTCTCCTGTACACCAAACCTGATGGTCATTGTGTCTTCAGATAGACAGCGTGCACTCATACTCAGTACTGGAATTAGAATGTTAGGTGGTGGAGGCAGAAACAAAATAAGATAAGAGCTTTTGGAGCATCCCATTTCTCTTCACTTCTGAGGAGGTCATTAGAGACAGGCGGACCATGATGGGTGAGGTTTAAGTGCTTTTTGTTTCACTCACAGCAGAGACCTACTTAAGTTAGATGGTTCTCCTGTCACCAGATAAAAACAAGGTCCTATTGTAGCATTTGTTGTAGAATATGCACATTCACATCTCTAAGTAGACAGCATTTTTTTAGAGCCCAACTCCAAATACAGTGTCTGTGCATGGTGTTTCTTAGAGCTAAGTAGTGCCCTGAGAACTCTGCTACTTAATTTTGTCTAATATTGGAGATGGATCATACAGGGTCTAAGCTCTGTTTAATGATCAGGAATGGATACATAAAATTTGGTGCAGATATAAAATTTGCACAGGCAGAGGGAATTTAATCAAGCCTGAAAAAGAAATGATTACACGTTACCTTTTGGAAAGAATCATTTGGTATGTTACATTTCCAATGAGTTAACTGGGGAAAAAATTCCATAGACTATTATATTCATGTACAGTCACCAAAGTAGCAGCATTATTTTAATTTAGAAGCTGTTACTCCTCTTCATATATACTCATGAGATGAGCAAACCGATTCTTTTGTATCATACATTTGTCTGCTGAAGAAAACAGTCACCCTTTACATTTTAGTATACTTTGTCCTGTGATAGGACTAATTTCTCATGTTTTCTCTTTGTTATCCCTAATGGTGTGGTTTTTGGAATATTTTTCAAAGTGTGAGACTCCCCCCAACCTCAAAACTGACTTCCCTGAAATATGCTGTCTCCGTGGATGATTGGACTGAAAACATAGCTGTGGTCTAGCAGCCCGCCAGTACAGGGACATGACGCATCTCGTCCCGGCCTGGGCTCAGCCATTCAACTGAGCATGTCACAGCTGTAGTCACCCTCTCCATTCCAGAATAACACGAATACGTTTTCATCAGGTAGTCAATTTGGTCTCACTCCACATTACTGGAAAAGCCCACATTTTGCTTCTGGAAACCTTTTAGACATTGTATAGATCTCTGAATTCCTACTTCATTCCCTGGACATTGGTTTCCTTAAAAACCTGATGATCCCAGTACTGAGGATTGAACCCAGGGCCATTCTACATCTGAGCTACACCCCCAGTCCTATATTTTATTCTTTATTTTGAAACAGGGTCTTACTGAGTTGCAAAGGGCATCCTTACTAAGTAGATGAGGCTGTCCACAAACCGCAATCCTCCTGTCTCAGCCTTACAAATGCTGGGATTAAAGTGTGTGCCACCATGCCTGGCACCTGATGTCTTTTAAATTTTAAATGTGTAAAAAATAAGCATACAATGTGACAGCATATAAAGAAGAATTTTGCAAGGGAGCACTTTAAGAATAAATATGGTAATAGTTACACATGACATAGCTCAGTGCGTAGAAGAGAACAAGCACTCCATGTGCAGGATCGTTTTTGTCACGACTCTTCTAGGATTAGTACTCAGTGAGTTTTTGTCAACTGTTTGTAAATCACACAGCATCCATGTCAGTGTTAACCAAATCTGATTTCTCTAGATGTCAGCATAGATAATCATATCATGGTATGAACATGAAAATTACAAAGTTGGCAATTATTCTTTTTTCTGATTGCGGGAGTTAATGGCCTGTGAACATGGTCATCTGTGTAACTCAAGTATGTCCGTACTTAGGGTAGCCAGAAAGATTGGGATTCAGCATCCCAAAATTTGGAGTTGGAATCTGGATTTAATTCCAGTTCTTTCATTTGGTAGCAATATATGGCTTTGAGTGATGCATAACAGGTACCCTGTTCAGGTCTTTGGGAAGGACTCCGCAAAGCCACTTCACATATGAGAGCAGGACAAAGGTTGAGAACATAAGATTTAGCGTCAGACAGAGCTGACTGGGCTCCATTTTTAGTGCCCACCTGCTAGGTGACACTGGACGAGTTTCCAAACCTCTAAAACTTATCGTTTTAATCTGGATACTAAAACTGAAAATTGTATTAACCTTATAGTTAGCTGGAAAGAAGAGATGCATAGCAGAGTGCTTGCAAGGTGCTAAGTTTTGAACAGTTGATAACTCTGATTATTGGTGTATTTAATATTACTTCTACTCAGTTTCCTCATCTTTAAATTAAAATAATTGAAATAATTGACTCATCTTTGTCTATGCTATAGGTTGTTTTGAGTATCAAATGAGGTGATGTGGTATAAAAAACTATACATATAAAAAGTAAGCTTTTCAATTATTTTCTTGAATTTTCTTGGACAGAATCATACTTGGAAAACAGTGCCAAATGCTAAGGCTTAGAAAATATCTTGCCAGAAGACATGTTAATCTTAAGGTTCTCTTATGCCTACTATTATAACAGTTGAGAAAAGTAAAACTGGGGCATTGGTTACTCTTACTAAGCTATCATTATCTGTCAATGACAAGATTGCATTGTCCTACATTAACAGATTAGTTTAAAGTGAAACTTACTCGTGTCATATATATATAAAACTGCTGTTTCAATCAAATATTGGACAAACAGCACAGTAGATTTTGTTCTTATTATTACTTTCTGGAGAGGGGAAGTTTCTATTTCTGTATATCTCATTTATTTTAAGATTTTTTGAAAATTAAAATCAAATATGAATGACTGTTAACCCAATAGTAAGTATTTCTTGAAACATGCCTATTTGGAGATTTTTTTTTACATAGGCAGGTTTAAATACTCTTTATATTCCCCTAGGAAAATTTTCAGAATTCCACTGTTGAATTTTTAACCTAAGATCTGATCTGGTCTCTCTAAATGATGTGCAGTACTCTATTAGAGTTTTTCATTAGCTTGGGTGGTTTTTTTTAAAGTATTTTCTTATAGTACTATGCAAATTTAGCTTTTATATTTTTCTTCAAAAAGTGTCAGAACTCTTGATGCAAATGCATAATAATATACATAATATTTTAATGTATGTTCATATTGATTTTATGAGACATATCTGAAAATATTTAGAACAACTTATTGAAATGATATTCAAATTCAGGCTCTTTTTCTATTTCACTAGTCAATTGAATCCCATCCAGATTGGAAGATTTAAAGAAGTAATAAAAAGAGTTCAAAAACAGATACAAGTAAAGTGGATGTAATTATCAAAATCGAAATTAGCATTCTCTCATCTCTTGCTTGACCCTTAAATAGGAATATTTTCTAAGGATCTATCCTTAGTTCTCCTTTTCACAAAACTTTCTCTTGGATGTTCCATCCAAGTCTCTTACTTTAAATTCTACTTTTACATCCAATGACTTCTATTTTTTACCATGATATGATTTGGAGTTTATGTCTATAGTTGAAAATGCCCATCAGAATATTGTACCAGTGTGTCCTACATATAATAATTGAAATGTCTTCTTTCTTGTGCATGTATCTTTCTCCTCTATATTTCCTATATTATTGAGTGCCATATTATCTACTTAATCCTCTAAAGTAGAAATCTAAGATACTTTATAAAAAATTTTTAAAATTTATTTTTATTGGTGCATTGTAATCATATATCACATTGGAATACAAGACTTGAGAGGATATACAAGCACACATCATCCAATTAGCCCTCATCCACTTCCCATCCCATTCCCTCCCCCTCCCTCGATCCCATGCTTGTTTGGTGATTAACTTTGATACATTTGTTTATGTACCTCCTGAGTTTTAAAGAGGTTCCATCCTCCCCTATTCCATACCCTTTGATTGGTCACCTTAATTGCTTCACTATAGGGCCCTTTCTATAACTCGACCTCTTCCTGTTGCCCCTTTCCTCCTAGTTATTGCTGATTAGGGGAAGCATCTGGTTTTTAATTTCTGTGATATTTCTCTGTGCATGCCGCGTTGCAAGTACGGATCCCACTCTTGACGGCCCCAATAGTGGCCTGGCTACCCGGTGGACTGATCCAGACCTCGCTGGCTCAAGCAGTGGCCTTGCCTCATGGGTGCCCCCAATTCTGGCCTCGCTGGCCCCCACACTGGCCTAACCCCGCGACAGACTCCTATCTTGGCCTTGGAGGACCCAGCACCAGCCTTGCCTCACGGCAGGTTCCGATCCTAGCCTCGCTGGCCCCGGTACCAGCCTAACCCCTCGGCAAGCTCCAATCCCAGCCTCGGAGGCCCCAGTAGCAGCCTTGCCTCAAGGCAGGCTCTGATGCTGGTTGCTGGCCCCATCACCAGCCTACCACTTGGCAGGCTCCAATCCCAGCCTTGGAGGCCCCAGAAACCGGCCTTGCCTCATGGCAGGCTCTGATCCTGGCCTCACTGGCCCCGGCACCGGCCTACACTCTCTGCAGGCTCTGATCCCAGCCTCGGAGCCCTTAGTAGTTGCTGTGCCTCATGGCAGGCTCTGATCCCGGCCTTACTAGCCCTGGCACCGGCCATACCCCTTGGCAGGCTCCGATCCCGGCCTCGGAGGCCTCAGTAGTGACCTTGCCTCATGGAAGGCTCCAATGCCGGCCGCTGGCCCCAGCACTGGCCTAACCCCTCAGCAGGCTCTGATCCCGGCCTCGGAGGCCTCAGTAGCGGCCTTGCCTCATGGAAGGCTCCAATGCCGGCCACTGGCCCTGGCACCGGCCTAATCCCTAGGCAGGCTCCGATCATGGCCTTGGAGGCCCCAGCACCGGCCTTGTCTCATGGCAGGTTCTGATCCCAGCCTCGCTGGCCCCAGCACCAGCCCTTTATAAACATTTCTAAACATCAGTCTCCATATATAAGCACTTCTTAGTACTGTGTATTCTATCACTGGAAACACCAGGTTTTTTTTTGTTTTGTTTTGTTTTTTTTGTGTGTTTGTTTGTTTGTTTGTTTTTTGGTTGTATTGGGGTTCCTGGAAGCCCTCCTTCCTCCGGGCTACACTCCCAGACCTATTTTATATTTTTGAAACAGGGTCTCTTACGCCAGCACGGCTGGCTTCGAACCTACGCGATCCTCCTGTCTCCGCCTCCCAAGCGCGGGGATTACAAGCGTGCGCCACCACGCCCGGCCTGAAACACCAGTTTTGTCCAGTTTGTTCCCATCTCTATACTAAATTTTCTTTCTTTCTTGATCTCTCTCTCTCTCTCTCTCTCTCTCTCTCTCTCTCTCTCTTTGTACTGAGGATTAAACCCAGGGGCATCCTACCTCTGAGCCACACCCTCAGCCATTTTTTATTTCTTGTTTGGAAACAGGGACGCTCTAGGTTGCTGAGAGTCTTGCTACATTGTTAAAGCTGAACTGGAACCGGTGCTCCTTCTATTTCAGCCTTCCAAGTTCTGGGATTATGGGAATATGCCAACAGGTCCAGTTTATACTGAATTTTTTATTGGCTTGTTATTTCTGTCCCTGTTTCTCTATTTCTACTCTCACTCTCCTCCAATATAACATTTTCTTCTCAAAGTAAGATTCCTAAAGTATATAAATCCTCATGTCACATGTTTAAAATCCTTCCGTGTACCTGTAATAAATCCAAATTCTTGTATGTCAAACAATAATTTAAGGATTGAACTTTATTCTTTGTTTATAGACAGGTTTACAATTGGTCCTTGTGGGCACGTTTATATTCTGTTCGATGCATTTTATTTATTTGCTTCTTACGCTTAGTCTTAAGCTCAATTCTCACTGATTCGCTACATTTATGACCATATATTTCCGTGAACCTTTTCTTGACAGTTTTTCCCTTCATTTACCTCTAGAGCTGTATGTCATTGATCTCTTTATGAGTTTGTTGTACGAGTGTCCATATACTTGTAAATGTTCCCTTACATATTTGTTACTGCTGCTAAGTTGACTCTAAGCTCTCAGGAGGAGTTTGATATTGGCCTTGAAGTTCTGTACTTAGCTGGTTACCCCAAAATTGACCAATAACTTCTTTCTTTCTTTCTTTCTTTCTTTCTTTCTTTCTTTCTTTCTTTCTTTCTTTCTTTCTTTCTTTCTTTCTGTGGTACTGGGGTTCCTGGAAGCCCTTTTACCTCTGGGATATACTCCCAGACCTATTTTATACTTTTTTATTTTTGGAAACAGGGTCTCTTAAGCCAGCACAGCTGGCTTCAAACCTGCATGGTCCTCCTGTCTCCATTTCCCAAGCGCGGGGATTGCAAGCATGCGCCACCACGCCCAGCGACCAATAACTATTTTAAATGAATGAATTAATGAATGAGAGATGACGTAGGCTATTCTCCTGGAGTTAGAAGATGAATCCTATTCTATGGTTCACTATAGCTACACCTGGCATGAAAACCTTTAGAATACTGAGAGTCGAAATTATTTAAGACATTTCTTGTCCAAAAGAAATGTTTCTATACAAATGCTTCTCCATGTGGTCACTGATTATATTAAGCACTAGTTAAATCTGTTTTGATTTATACACCAGGAAAATGTAGTCAGGATCATTGCTTTTATAGTTGGCAAGAACAGGACTTAAATTTTCTCCTCAGAATAGCATTCCATATCCAGAAATTATTATCTTTTGGAATAAAGTTTCTTACATCATTCAGGGTTGATTCTCCCCCATACAAAATGTATGTTGAGCTTTGTTTCTAACTATGAGATTTATAAAAAATGATTCAAATTCCAGAGAGAATATTAGGTTCAAGCTATAAAATAAGTGAAAGATTATAGAGCAATGATGATGATGATGATGATGGTGTGTGTGTGTGTGTGTGTGTGTGTGTGTGTGTGTGTGTGTTCAGTGAACATTCTGATGCTCCACTTCTCACATTAACAGGGCACACAGAAGCATTTTATAGAGCATCTTTTTTTGGACTGAACAGCATTTCATCACTGTGCATAAAAATTATGGAATGTTATCACTTTTGCACATTAACATAGGATGTGATAAATTAGTTTGGGTTATTGGTTACTTGGTTACTTCTCACAGTTTTCCTACCCCTGAATTATTCAAGCCCAAAGCTACTGTTCCTAGTATTTGACTATAAAATTATGTATATATCATAAGACAAAGAAAAGTTATCCACAAGGCTTTCAAAACTAGATTCTCCATTTTAACACTTGTCAGAAGTATTAGCACTTATCACTTTTTACATTGCTATTTCAATAAGGCACTTGTGTCTGTGTCCATGTAATAGAAATGTTACTTGACCCAGAAAACTATTCCTCCTGGGAAACATAGGCAAAACCTGCCAACAAGGCACTTGGATATTTTGTTATGACGGGACTTGTTTCTTCTCTTGGGCATGATTTGAAACTGGAGCCATGAGCATTTATCCTAAATAGTTCCCAGGCAAATTTTTGGATAAGACACAGAAAATAACCTTCCATTTGGCTAATTTTCTTGAACCTGTTAAAATTGTTCTACATGCAGCTTGGCCTTCATGCTCTCCAGATATTTT
This sequence comes from Muscardinus avellanarius, assembly GCF_963383645.1. NCBI lineage: Eukaryota > Metazoa > Chordata > Mammalia > Rodentia > Gliridae > Muscardinus > Muscardinus avellanarius. The sequence continues at coordinate 73,999,948 of NC_137791.1, read as the reverse complement.
GTCTCAGGCCTCAAACTCGCACATCTATGAAAGGTTAAAACAAAGATGTCCTGCCAGAGTGCTTGGCTTTATTTTTTCAGTGGGCTTGATGCAGAATCCATAATCTGGGCTTCATACCAGAGGTGAATGCTATTATGTTATAAATGGGCATTGCTCAAATAAAATAAAACTTTGAATGATAAAACTCTATTCTTCTAATGGCTGCTTCAATACAAGTCAGTTCATCTAAAAAAACCAGAAAATCTGAGTGGTTAAAAAAAAGAGTTTATTTTTCCCATGAGACCAGATATTAGGTATCCAAAACAGACACGTCAGGGTCCTAGCATCTCCTTCTGCTATGTTATCTTAACATGTGTTTTGTACTCAGGTTTTCAGGTCAGAGTCGCCAGAGAGCTGCTGTCCTTCCAGGATTCCAGCTTCTAAGTTTCAGGCATGAAGAAGAGGAGGGAGAAAAGAGCTGATACTGTTCTACCTCTGAGCTACACTCACCCAAGACCTTTTATTTTATTTTATTTTATTCTTTGAAACAGGGTCTTGATAAGTTTCTGAGGTTAGCCTTGAACCTGCAATCCTCCTGTCTCAGTATCGGTAAAGTACTTTGAAATAGCTCCTACCAGTGCTTCCTGCAGCTGCTCAATATTCTAGTGTGCCAGGATCTTCCATTGCCTCTTCATAACTCTCCACCTTCTTCCCTCCGCCCTCCTCTGTGATTATATTCAGCAGACACATGCTTTCCTAGGTCAGGTTCCTCAGAAGCAGATACGGAGATGGGGATTTGAAATCATGATATATTGAGAGAATGCCATGAGCAGAAATTAATAGGGAAGTGGGAAAAAGCAGATAGAAATAGTGAATGAGCCACAGAAGAATGTAGTTTTGAGTGAAATCTAAGTTTAACATGAGTCCATGGAGAGCTCCGGAAGGCAGATTGTGACAAAGGGTCTTTTCCGATCTGAGACAAGGGAAAGGGCTTTGATAGTCAGGACTTGGCTGCCCAGTCAGTACTTAGCTATTGACCCCTGGGTGGGAAGAAGATGTCTAACACTCAGGCACCTCCAAGTAACATGATTTCAATCACCCAAGGGTAACTAATTCTCTGGAGTTGGGTGCAGGTGTGAGCCTTTGGCCGACATACTTCCAGCAAGTAGAGAATTAGCACATTGCCTGAATTATACAGAGGGATTTCAGGGCTCTGGGGTGCAAACCAACAGCTTCTATATGTGCGTTTTGGCTTCTATTTGTTTTAGTAAAAGAATAAGATCATCAAATAAAGAGTGAATCATGCTCTTTAATGGAAAATAAAATTAATTTTGTTTTTGTTCTATTCATAATTACAGGGCACAAAAAGTACAGCAGATTAAAGTTGAGATATTCTACTTTTAAAAAATTGATTTACTTTAACAAACTTATCAGTGTCAATCACCAAGCCAAGCATGAGAAGGAGGAAGCGGAAGGGAATAAGGTGGGAATTGGGTAAAGGCTAAATTAGGTGATATGTTCATGTATGTCTTCACCATCTTGTATCCCATTAAGATGTATGATTACAATGCACCAATAAAAATGTCTAAAAATAGATTTTTAAAAAATCTAAAAAACTGTTTTCACCCTAAGTTGCAAGAAATTGCATGTAAAAAAAAGCAACAAAATGACAACCTTTAAATGTATAGAGGAAGAACATGGAAATATTTGTATAGCTATGAAGAAAAGATTTATATATAAATAACCCCCAAATAATTTCTACAGGAACTATTGCCTGGACATTATAAATCAAAGGTAGTCTTGATTAAAGAGAAATTTAGAAAACAGCACTATAACACATTTACAATTTTCTTTTTAATATTCCAGTATTTAAAAAATTTAAAGTAGACCTTAATACTCTGGATCTACACATTTCTTTAAGAGGAGACCAAATTGTTACATAGGTGACTTATATAATACATTAAAAATATTCTGCAAGAAATTCTGTAAAGATAATTTAATCGAGTATGACCCCAGGAAGATGATTACATGTGGTTTTCAAATATCTTGATTAATTTTCAAATATAAGGAATGCTTTAAAATGCCATGAAATTCCTTGTGGTGTTTTGTCAGAAAATTAAGATTCTCTAAGTGAAAATTAATTAAAACAAGCTGCCAAACAGCTACAATGTCCCAAGAAAGAATAATTAATTTGTCATTGCTGTAAATAGAACTTAAAGTATGTGCAAATTGTAATTATAACAGTATAACTGGTGCTTTTGTTGAAGTAAAGGTAAAAATGAATTCCATCAATATATAGTACATTTGAAATATTTTGCAATAAATTCTGTAAAGAATCATGCACCAATAAAAGTATATTATAAATAGTTTGAATAAAGAAGAACTATACAGGTCCACAACAAAGACTTTAAAATCAAATTTGGACGCCGGGTGTGGTGGCGCACGCTTGTAATCCCTGTGCTTGGGAGGCAGAGACAGGAGGATCGCTCAGGTTCGAAGCCAGCCACGCTGGCTTAAGACACCCTGTTTAAAAAAAAAAATAGGACTGGGAGTGTAGCCCGGATATAGAAGGGCTTCCAGGAACCCCAGTAAAACACACACACACACACACACACACACATACACACACACACACACACACACACATCAAATGTGGGTTTAAAATCTGATCTTATCATTTGTGGTCTAAGTAGATGGACAAGTTAATTGATTTTTTTACTTTTATTTTTAATTTTAAAATAAAGATAATTTTACTTTTTCTTGGATTATTTTTGAAAGTGAACAATCTTTGGCCTGAGAGTTGTTATAAAGTTGCTGTTATTGCCATGCCAACAAGGACACACAGCTAGATGGCGCACATACCAGAACAACATTCTGGGTTGGGGCTTTGGCTGGCCAACATTCTCAAGCCCACACAGAATCAGACCTCCAGTCCTGCAGGAGATACCCATGCCTGAGGTTATGGGAACTCCTATTGAGCATCACTACAGAAGCACACATCAGTTTCCTGGTCTAAGCAGGGACTGGGATGCAACAGCGGTATGATCCTAAAGAAATCCTCACCACAATCTCTCTGTGCCAAAAAGCATGCACACAATATTTGGAGGGAGTGCACCTGCCTTGGTGCTGAGGAAACCACAGTCTTCAGTCCCAGAGGAGAGTGGATCTGAATGATGAGACAGGCTTGCCGCATCATTTGTGTTTGAAAATCTACATCTTTCTTTAGCATGATGGCACAGCCATAGTCTCAGGGTTGGCTTGACCAAGATCTGTTGCTTTGAAAAGAAAGCAGTAGCAAGTATTTCAGGAAGTGTGTAGGATTCAACTTTTTTTCTGGAAAGCCAGCTCTCTAAAGACCAACCTGTGTGAATGATCTTGAATTCCTCAAATATTATTTACTGATGCATATATCTACTTTGGTTATAATAAATTGGCTTACCACTTCCATTTTAAACTGCCTTTAAACTTTAATAATAATTTCTCACTAACAGAATTATAACCTTTCATGTAACTGTGTGGTGTGGGGGCTTCTTTGTATAGAGCTACATTGATTTTTAGATGCTCTTTATTTTTTTATTTTCATTTTTATACTTTTATTGAATCATTATAATCTCTCATTATAATATTCACAGAAACAGTGACCTATATACACACAGCATTTAGAAGGCTTTCCTTCAGCTCCTTCTCTACTCCCATCCCCCCTTTCCATACAAGATATTGATATTGACATCAGCAATCTTTCATACGTACATAAGATCAATGAAAGTGATATCTTCATTGAGTCTCTCTCTTTTCACCCCTTTTCTCCTAGACCATCTCCCTGGCTCCACTGGTTTTTTTTTTCCCATTATCTGAAGTTTTTCTAATACCTTGATTACTCTCTAGCTTCGACATATGAGAGAACATTTTAAAAGCAAAGTCCAGAATATGTCTGTGTGTACGTATATACATATATATACATATGCACATAAACATAAACATGTATATATACATATATGCATATATACATATATATGTGTGTGTGTGTGTATATATATATATATATATATATATATATATATATATATATTGCTGTACTGGGGATTGAACCCAGAGGCATTCTACCTCCAAGCTACACTCCCAGCCCTATATATTTTTTTTGTGTGTGGTACTGGGGTTCCTGGAAGCCCTTCTACCTCCGGGCTACTCTCCCAGACCTATTATATATACATATATATATTTTGGAAACAGGATCTCTTAAGCCAGCACGGCTGGCTTCGAACCTGCACGATCCTCCTGTCTCTGCTTCCCAAGCGCGGGGATTACAAGCATGCGCCACCACCCCCGGGGTCCCAGCCCTATTTTTATTCTTCATTATGAAACAGGGTCTAAGTTGTGGAGACCTCACTAAGTAGCTGAGGCTGACCATAAACTTGTGATCCTCCTGTCACTGCTTCCCAAGTACTGGGATTACAAGCATGTGCCACCACACCCAGCTCAGGGTATATATTTTTAGTGAAAAGAGAAAAGAGTTCTCGATTAATTACCAAAAAAATAGAATGATGGTAACATATTCAGTTATGCGTTTATAGTAAAATAAAGAATTATTCTAAAATGCAATGTTTTGTATGGTACTAGGTACTGATCCAGGGTCATTTTAGTTCTGAGCTATGCCACTAGCCCTATTTTATGTGTTATAGGGTCTTGCTAATCTATGTGCTGGCCTCAAAACTGCTATTCTCCTGTCTCAGTCTCTGAATCACTGAGATTAAAGATGTGAACCACCAGGCCTGGACTAAACTGCAAGTACTCTTGAGAAGGTAAATGATCTGATTATGGCTTTTGCTTTATTATCTCTTTACATGAGAACTCTGCACAATAAAATCATCATACACAAAAACACATAAAAATCATCGGAGGAGCTGATCTTTTTTGTGCCAAAATTTCAACCCAAATTGCAGATATAAACCCTTGCCAACAAGAGTTTATTTTTAAGATTCGGACAGTCTGCTCAGTATGGCAATTCTAGCAGAATCCATGAAATCACTAATGACATAGAAAAGAAATAAGAAAAAATCTATTTAGGATAATTTGATATTACATTGCAAACTGATGACAGGCATGTTCTGTTCCCTTTAAAGATATTAATAGCCAGGCATGGTGGAGCACCCTTGTAATCACAGTACTTTGAGCAGATGATCACAGATTCTTGGTCAGCCTCAACTATTTAGTGAGGCCCTTCACAATTTAGTGAGACCCTATTTCAAAAATTAAAAAAAATGAAAAATAGGGCTGGGGGGTGTAGCTGAGGTAGAATGCCCCTGGGTCCCATCTCTAGTACCTCAAAAAGAAAAAAGAAAAATTAAAAATAAATAATAAAAGTTGACTGAAAAATATATGTGCTTTAGTTCTATGAACCTTCAAAAGAGAAGCCTACTGCACATTTCTCCCCTAATGCACATGAGTTTGTTAGCCAGTGTGCTTGTGCAAAGAGAAAAGTTAAATTTTTGTTGTCGTATGCCCAGAAAGTAACTCCTCTAATTCACCCCAAAATTTCTAGCTTAAATTTAGTGCTTTGAACAATATAGAGTTAGTGTTGAGTTCTTTGCTTTTTTCTGAAACTGGGATATATTGTCCCAGAGTCTATTTTAAGTCAAGAGAATTCTCTTATACTTGCCGTGATTGAATAGTGTTTTTGAAGCAATGTAGTCTACCCTGGACTAGGCAGAACTGATATGACAGTGTCTTGAAGGAACCGATACACACAAAGCATAATTTTTGCTCTCCTAGTATGCTTCATTCCAGTTCAATCGTTGTTTGGAAGATTCTTCCAGTCTTAGGTAAACATGTGCAGACTGACCAGGACCTAAAACCTCGCACTAGCTGTGAACAACTGTCTGTAACCAAGCATGTTTCCCTTCCACCTTTTATGTAATATCTTCCCAAAGACTACTGCTTGCTTCACTCTACACTTACTAAGAAACATTGACGTCTTTTACGGTTCTTTCCATAAAACTGAACTCTGATGCTAGCTGTTCTGCTTTTACCTCATGACCTAAGCTTTACCCTTCCTGCCCTGAATGTTGGTCCTAGGCTTGACTTTGACCCACTGCTTGTCTTGACTGTGCGCACTTGGACCGCCTCTTCCCTGCCACACCATGCACGCTGGACACCACAAGTGTCAGCTCTTACTATGTAGGAAATTTGAGTCTTTGACTCAGGGCAAAGTTTGTAAATTATACAATGCTTACAAGGGTTAGGTAAAAATATACAAGTAGGAACAAAATGAGAAATTTCCTCCACAACCCTCCATATACTATTAGGAATGGAATAGGTTTAATACAGAGAAAGCAATTTATATGGTCTCTGAGCAGACAGCATTTGGCAGAAACTATTCATTATAAATCTGAGTAATTACCGTTCTTGTTTTGAAGCATGGGCAGTCATTATAGTTACTTCTTTCTTGTAGCAATTAACCACTACACTGAAGGTTTTTTTTTTAACTTTGAAAAAGAAATCATTTCACAAGTTAAGTGTGAAAGAGAGAAGGGACAAGTCAACAGCAGTAAAATGGGCAGGTCAGCTAGTTTCTCATTTCCGTACAATAGCATCGAATTACAGGTCCTGCGAGCCTTTTAAAGAACCAGCACTACACACATTTAAAGGAGTTTGAGTTATTTTGTCAGAGGAAGCCCATACTGAGATCACAAAAATGGGACCACAAAACAAACACCCCCTAAAAGTAACCCAGACTTTTCTATGTGAAATAGCAAGTGAAAAAAATAGTTGAAAAAAATAGGAGAGATTTAGGATTGTATAATGAAAAGTCCAATTACCTTGAGGATGGACAAAATTTCTAATAAAGATAAGTTTAAATAATGCTTTTGGGTTCATTACTATATTCATTATGCCCTCTGTGCTATGTAATATATTGACTAAGAAATTACAGTTTAAGAAGTGGCTTTACTTTGAATTTCCCAATTAATTTTCTTTGTGGTACTAGAGATTGAACACAGGAGTGTTTTCTCTCTCAGCTCTAGTCCCAGCCCTTTTCTTTTGTTTTTATTTTTTAAATAGGGTTTTTCTAAGTTGCCATTCACTGAACTCAAACCTGCAATCCTCCAGTATCAGCAGCCTCCCAAGTACTGGAATTAGAGGTGTGTATCCCTGTCTCAGCTCCCAGTTAATTTTAATAGTGACTGGGAAGCAGACAATTCTGCTCTCATTTTGTTTGTAGTTGAGTAAGCTGAGGTTTGGTGAACTAAATTAACCCTCAGTCAGGCATGTAGTAAAAGTAAAGATTTGAATCTATGTCTAATGACTCCATGACTTATTCATAACTTTCCTCTTTTTACTTCACTATAGCTACTTTTTATATTATAGGCTATACATGGTACTAATTGGAAAAGATCTTACAGATATAAGTTCTCCAAACATTTTGCCAAAGCAGGGGACCTCAGGTCAAGGGTCCTAACACTATATGTGAACATTTTTCCTATCATTGTTCCTGAGTTCTTAATCATTATAATATTCTCTCATATATGAAACTAAAACTTGAAGGTATATGCTGGTGGGAAAGCAATAGGTAATATTATCTCATTGTGATACTTTTAGTATTTGAATTTTGCAATAGCCTGAAAATTAACTTAGGAACAAATCTATTCTACAGCAAGTAAAATTAGAGTAAAATTTTGCATCTTCAGTGGGATCGAAGGGGCCAGAATATGATCTCTAGAGGCAGAGAAACTTGGATTCAAAGCTTGGCATTGTCATATGCTAGTTCTCACTTAGTTTCTGGGCTTTTTTCCTTATTTAAAGTGAGTATGATAACACCTATTTTTCATGGTTATTGCAAACAATGATTAACTAGCATATGTGCAAATTAGCACTTTATGAATGTAACTCTTCTTATTCAGGTCTATGGACTTTTAATTTTATTCACTAGAGTATGAATTTCCTAGTTAAAAAATATTTTTCTTGGAACCAGTCTTTTGATGGACCAATCTCAATATCCTGTATAGGGATGTGGGAGAGTGGGGAGGGAGCCAGGCGAAAGCTCACCAAGTGCTGCGTGCATATAGGTCACTACCACTAAAAACTGCGTTATGATGTGAGACTTAAAAGCACCAATAAATGTATAAAGAAAAATAAAATTTCAAACTATTCTTTTAATTCTGGGGAAACTCAGAAATGCTTAAGAACAAAGTTAATGATAGAGTAAATAGATAGAAGAAAAGATACTTGTCTTGTGAAAAGATTTTTCACTCAGCATATGCATGCAATAAGTTTTTTCATCCCAAATATTTTATATTGGCATCCCGGAAAGATTTAGATGTGTCAGGGTTGCCTCGTACTCTATGTCTCTTTATCGTTGTTTTTTGCTTTTTTTTTTTTTTTTGCTCTAAGGCCTTCATACACTCCTACAAACAAATCACCTATGAGTTGGCAAATGTTCTGTCCTTGAGTAATTCTAAATTGAGATCTTGGTACTGAAATGTTTTGCATAAGAGGGCAGTTAAGCATGGCCATATCATAATACTATGTATTTGGATTTTTTTGTTCCCTTAGTTCTCATTTTTTCCTAAAATAATAAGTCTAGTTGATTCTATTTATGATCTCTAATTATAATTCAATGACAGCAAGGCAAGTCTATGAAGAGCTCACAATAAAAAGGGATTCATTTCAAGCAAATAAATGAGCTCTAATTGCTGCCACGTGTCCCTGGTTTATTAGTGTCATTGATAATAGGACAGGCCAAAATTATGCAATGTATATGTTAGTGTATCCTCATTAAAATGATAAAAAATTAATATGTAAAAATGGTAAAGATTCCCAAATCTAAAACTGTAGTAAATATCCAAATGTGGTCAAAAGTGTGATCAGAGCTGTGACATATATTTTTATGACTTGGGAGATCTAATTTATGAACATTGTTACAAGATTTTTAATGGAGTGAAAATGAAGTCAGATTTAACTTCTTCCTGATGATATTAAAGCTCCAATCACAACACATAGACCAATAAATGTTACTTTTTAAGTAATAAATGTCTCATCAAAGCCTTTTTAATTTGAATGAAATTGTAATTGGAAATATTTTAAACACTGAAGAAAATCATAGTATCCTAGTACTCTATAGAAAACTCATTGGATTCAATATTCAAATTTGAGCTCCTAATTTATGAAAATCACTAAATTTATTGATTGTGAATATATAGAGAGAAAGGAAGCAAATTTTCTACATTCAAGAATCTCACAAACTACCAAGATGCCATTCATTGTGAGATGCACCATCATTTTCTGCTTCAGAAAAAAAAAAAGAAAAGAAAAACAAAGCAAAACCCTGCCAAGCAATTATAAGATATTACTGCATTGACTGTAAATGCATGCTGATTTCAAAGATGTTTTAGTGTGAAAAACTATTTATCCTAGAATCCATAAAATATGGTAGTCGGGAACTCTAACCCAAACTATGCTGTATTAAGAGCTGCAATAAAGGTGCCTTGAGAGCATAAAGGAAGTGTTAATTTTGGCCGAAAGATCAGAGAGGGCTTTGCACACAGGAAATGGGCATGTGAATCTTTGAAAGAAGACTAGTGTTGAGTCTTGTACAGAAAGGGTGAATAGGGAAGATGCATTCTTAAAAGAAGAAACAGAAGCTTGAGAGTTTGGAGAACCACAACAATTATGTAAATGAGCAATAGGTCACATTATAAATATGCGAAACAAGTAGAACAGGTGGAAAATTGAAATTTGAACTAAAGCATTCATATACAATAAAGGTTCTGGACCTTATGAAAATATTTAAAAGGTCTGGATGAAACCCAGCCATCCAACCCTTGAAATTCTCAATCCTTCAAGTTGCATAAAGGTTGAACAAAATAGAAATGGGAGAATTAGAGAGGAAGATTTCTTTGGAGAAATTTGCACTGGTAGACTTCTTCCTCCCTACGTCCCTTCCTCTCACCAAACATAATTTGGGCCCCAATGGGGCTCTTCAAAGACACTAATTTGTCTCTGACATAGAAGATTGCTAGGGGATCATTGGACTATGGCACAATGGTCTGTGCAAAAGAATAGCCATGTCTCCACTTCTAGCTATTCAGTTGCTTGTAATCTCTAAAGACTAGACATGGAATATAACAGATTAGTTGCTTTGAAAGACATCCTACCCCAAATTGTGGCCTTACAATATGAATAGACTCTCAGCAATGGGATATCATTGGGAGCAGAAAGAAATTCAGGGCAACTAACTGCTATGGTTTGGATGTGTTTCCCAAAGCCCTGTTAAAGGGCTGGTCCACAGCCGAATGTAATATTGGGAGGTGATGGAACCTTTAAGATGTGGGACCTAATGGGAAGTCTTAGGTCATTGAGGGCATGACTCTGAAGGGGATAGTGGGAATCCAGTATCATCATCATCATCATCTTCCTCCTCCTCCTCCTCCTTCTTCCTTTCTCTCTCTCTCTCTCTCTCTCTCTCTCTCTCTCTCTCTCTCTCTCTCGACACAAGGTCTCACTGAGTTACAAAAGGCCTCACTAAGTAGCTGAGACTGTCTGCAAACCTGCAATCCTCCTGTCTCTGCTTCCCAAATGCTGGGATTACAAGCTTTCGACACCACACCCAGTTTATCTGTCTCTTTTACTTCCCAGACACCATGAGGTGAGCAACTTTCCTCCACCATGCAGGCCCTGCCATGATGAGCTGCCTTGCCAGGCTCCCCAAAGCATGGGTGTGCCTCCTCATGGACTGGAACCTCTAAAACAGTGAGCTAAAATAAACCTCTCTTCCTCTCTTTTCAAGTTTATTATCTTAAGTATTTTATTACCATCACACAAAGCTGGCTAATGCAGTATCTGAGGAGAGGCTTTGCTGTATATCAAGAAATTTTCATTCAGAGAGACTTAACAAAAGGAAATAGCAGGTTATTTCCATGTTTGTCAAATGGAATTCTCCTTCCCTCCTTACTTCCCTCTTTTCTACTCCAGGCCCTACATAAGCATCGTCAGAAATTGCAGTATACTAATAAAGGACCAAGTGAATGAGAACAGAAGAAAATCTTTCCTCCTTTTCTTTTATTTATTTTTTATTTTTTATTTTTTGGTGGTACTGGGGTTCCTGGAAACCCTTTAACTCTGGGTTATACTCTCAGACCTATTTTTATATTTTTTATTTGGAAACAGGGTTTCTTAAGCCAGCAGCTGGCTTCGAACCTGCGTGATCCTTCTCTCTCCACCTCCCAAGTGCAGGGATTACAAGCGTGTGCCACCATGCCTGGCTTTTTCCTCTTTTTCCACTGCAAACTACAATTTCTCATAAAATTCAGCATAAAGAAAAGAAAAACTAAATCTTACATTAACTTTAGAATTTTGTCTAATACATTGCACAGATAAATTTTTTTCATATTTTATTTTATATATGTGGAACATATTGAAAGTGGCATACATTTAGACTGTGCTTGGTGCCCTCTCCCCACCACTGTTCCCCTTCTCCTCTCCCAAAAATGAGTGCCCAGGTTAACCATGCTATATGCATACTTTTACACATATTCAGATGTAGCTCCTCCATTAATCAACCTCAGATTTCTTCCTCTCCTATTCTTCCATTCTAGCTTTGCTGAGGTTTCCCTTCCATTATCTGGAATCCATCTGGTATCCCTGGTACTCTCTAATTTGGGCATATTAGAGAAAACATATGTCTCTTCTCTTTCTGTGCTTGACTAATCTCATTTAACATAACGTTCTCCAGATCTTTCCATCTTCTTGCGAATGCTATGATTTTGTTCTTCTTTATAGCTGAGTAGAATTTCATCGTGTGTACTTCCCATAATTTTACAATCCATTCATCTGTTGATGGAGACCTAGGCTGGTTCCATATTTTGGCTATTGTGAATTATGCTGCTATGAACATGGGTATGCATATGTTACTGTAGTTTTTTTGTTTCAACCACTTTGGAAAGATACCCAGGAGTGGTATAGCCGGATCATATGGTGAATCTATTCCCAGTTTTCTAAGGAATCTCCACACTGATCTCCATAGTGGCTGAACTAGTTTGCAGTCCCACCAACAATGTAAAAGAGTTCCTCTTTCCCCACATCCTCGCCAGCATTTGTTTTTATTTGATTTCTTTATGCTTGCCATGGTTTTTAGGCCTTAGGTCATGACATAACTGTTAGCATTTCATTTTTAAAGCAAGTCATATAGCCGGGCGTGGTGGCGCACGCTTATAATCCCCGTGCTTGGGAGGCTGAGACAGGAGGATCGCACAGGTTCGAAGCCAGCCTCAGCTACTTAGTGAGACCCTGTTTCCAAATAAAATATAAAATAGGTCTGGGAGTATAGCCAGTACCACCAAAAAAAAAAAAAGTAAGTCATATAGCCAAATCTAAATTAAAGAATGAGTAAATAGTTCATATTTTTTGGTAGAACCAACGGCAAACTCATGTGGTGTGATGGTTAATTTTTTGTGTCAACTTCTCTGGTCCATAAGGTTCCCAGACATTTGGCTAAACATTATTCAAAGTGAGGATCTTTTAAGTTAGAATAATATTTTAATTAGACCTTGAATAATACCCATGATCAAGGGTTTTAGCACAAGGAAGGGTGAAGAATCAGTTATTAGTGCAACCTACCTAGATGGTTATCTAAATCAGTGTCATTAAAAAAGAAAGGAAGATAATATTCAAAATGCAACATATACACAGTCGATAAATCAATTATCATGCAAGGAATGCCACAGTTATTATCAATATAAACAACATAGAGATCCCTGAATGGGATTAATATGAAACAGGACAGGTGGACTGAAGCCTTCTTACTGGAAAGCTAAATGGACATTGAGATGGAAACTGTCCTTTTTTAACAGTAAGAAAATAAGGGCTACAATTAAGTCCTAGGCGATGGAGGTGAAGGCAGTGGGCATTTCTGTGTTTTCTTTTCTTCATATTCACTGTAGTAGTGGAAACTAGCCTCTCCTCTGCCCAGGTGAGGTGGGGGGGGTCCTCTGCAATTGCCCCACTCATCACAAGTCATATGTGGCTTGTATAGGCTTAAGGCTTGTCAAATAAGGCCCCCCATCCGTTTGTACTTTTTAGATTCATGCTATCTATATTTACTTATTTTGGCTGTTTTAATTTTCTCCTTTATTTGTCATTTTTAAAGTTTTTTTCCTTCTGCCATTCTCCTTATCTGCCTTTTGGCATTGTTTCTTTTAACCTTACTGCTCTAAGTGGCAATCCAGAAGCAACCATTCCCTAAGGGTAATAGCTATGTGGACAGTTGGTTCCTGAGCTTTTCTCTCTACTTCAGGGTTCATGGTAACTCGCTGCAGCCTGTACCTCCTTCAAGAGATGCACCGTGGTATAAAACACGTACCTGCATGTGAGCTCTTACACACACTCACTCACTCAGGTTGCAGTTCAACCAAGCTGCAAAGTAGGTTGGAATGCAAGGTCTTTCACCTAATCCAGCAGAAGATTTGTAAGCGCTCCCTGTCTGCTCATGGAGGAGGGTTGGGACAGCAGGTAGTGGAAAGTTGGCTCTATCATCAGGACTATGAGAAGACAGCTTGTTCTTCTCTCCTGCCAGGGCTGTCTGTGTTCTCTGCCTAAGCAGACACAATCAGTCTCTAGCATAGACCATCTGGCACTGACTGTACTTACCGTGGATTATTCTTGGGATTCCTCTAAAAGGGCATATGACTTTTTTTTGTGTGAATGTGTGTTTTTTTCAAGCAAAAAGGCTTTGCAAGAATGTGGAGAATGAAAATCAAAGAAACATAATGCCCAGTTCTGGGGGATCATTTGGACCATTGGGGGCTAGCAGAGCTTATATCTGAATCTCCCGTAACATAGCTTGTCAATGCTATTTCACCTAAAACAAAATAAATAAAAAACTAATTTTATAATGGTATACTGAAATCACATTCCAGAAATAAATCCTAGCTCTCCATTTTTCACTAGTTAGATTGTTAAACAATTTATATTGTTCCTTCAAGGCCCTTCCCTTTCACTAATTTTATTGTGTGTGTCTGATACTAGGGATTGAATTCAGGGACATTCTACCTCTGAGCTACACCTGAGCCCTATTGTATTTTTTATTATATTTAAACATGGTCTCACTAAGTTGCAGAGGACCTCCCTAAATTGCTGAGGTTGGCTGCAAACCTGCAGTCCTCCTGGGATTACAAGCATGCACCACAACATCTGGCATTACTCATTCTTACTCGTTACATTGTAGTTTGTTGAACAATGAGAAATTGCTGAACAATTTCTCTCTTCTTGTATTCTTATGTATATAATGGTGGTAGTAATATTGCCTATTTGATCATATTGTTATGAGGAGAAAAGTTACTAGAGTATGTACTGTGTAAACACTTGCCACAGAAACTCGTGCATGCATGTACAAATGCATGAACTGCTAAGTATTATTTCCTGAGCAACCAAGGGAAGAGGAATAATGGAACTTGGCGCTTACTTCTGTCAAGAAAGCAGCCCCCAAGTGGGGATCTAAGCTCCAGAAAAGTAACCTCCTTCCTGGTTCATATCTAAGTAAATCACATTATTATTCATCCAGCCGCCCGTGTCCCCAAACCAAAAGCCATTTATGACCGTTTTTATTAAATATTTAACAAAGAAATTAATTCATACAGACACATTTTTAGTGATAAATAACATAGTTTTGGAATATCAACACATTTCTATATTGAGCCAGATTGCCCCTTCTCTTTGATGTTTTCTTTAGATCAGCCAAGTATTCTCAAATAGAATGGGTTTTGTAGCTGCTTAGACCTCCTCATCTCCTATCTTAAATTGTATCTTTTATCCATTTTATTGTAACATGCTAGCAAAAAAAAAGAAAAGAAAAGAAAGAAAGAGGAGAAGGAAAGATAGAGGAAAACATGTTTATCAAGAAAAAAGAAAAATCAGAGACTGGTTTTGTTTGGTAAAAGTGGTCCATTTCAGATTTCACCTATCCTCCAAGATCCTTCCCACTCACTAATCCTCTGCATCCAATTATATCTCTTATTCCTATTCTTTTTACTTCTCTTAATCACGTTTTCCCTATATTTCTATAGTCATTTTACCTTTAGGTAGATTTTTCATTTCTACTTTAAATGGCATTCTATTCTACCTATACTATGTGGGTAAAAATCAAAGTAATTAATATAAGGCCTACAAATCTCTGAGTGGCTGACCTTAATTTCCTGTGCTTTTCTTTGCTCTCAAAATCAAGTCCAAACTCTCTCCAATAGTTTTTTAACATAGTATTAAAATATGAACTTTAATTGTCTAGTGTCATCTTTCACCAGCTTGAACTACTTCCCCTCTTCAGCTGCCTTTGCTCTTCCTCATTTCTGGCCTTCGTAATGCTCTACCCTCTTTCTGAAACCCTTTTTCAGCCATTCTTCTAGCTAGATCATCTCCTTCATATTCCTCCATAGATGGCACTTCCTCTAGGAAAACTTCCACATTACAAATTTGGGTCTGAAGACTTTCTGTGGATTCTCCCCACATTCTACCCTTTTTTATCTCAGATATTATTATTTTCTATTGACACAGAAATCCTCGTTAAGTTTTATTTAATTATATTACACGAGGGGTGGGTTTGTTTAATTAAGCTATGTGTGCATATCTCCTAAAATTCATAGCAACAAAAGACGGTAGACTTCAAAATTAACTGGAACCAAGATGGAAAGAATTGGAAGATACGACAGCCATCTTTCAGATACTATCTCTCCTTCCCATTTTTTCTCTATTCTTCTCTTCATGTCTTTGCTATTGTCTCTGAAAATTAGCTTTTTTGATTTCTTTGTCACAGGCACAGGCAAAAGGTGGCCTTCTCCTGTAGAGCTTCACTTTTCATGTCCATAGTTTCAGCTTCACATAGAAACAAGACAGAATAGTCATTCTGACAGGCCCAGTATGAGCAGATACCCTGTGCTGATCCCAAACAGCTCTAGACAGGAAAGATAAGTCATACAGTACAAAGTCTTTTTGTATATACAAACTTTGGGGGTTAAAAAAAATCTAAGTCAATTCATTCTTAGTGCATGCCTAGCTAGTAACACTGTGTGATTTTTAAAAAGCTGCTTGTCACCCATCTGCTACTAAATTCTATTATAAAATGTATTATAAATATATTATAAAAGATATCTATAATAAATATTTATATATCTATGACTACAAATTTAAATGGTACCCCCTAAATTTAAAAACTGTATGAATATATCAAGAGGCCTTAGTTGAGGTTTGCATGAACTGGTGAAATAGATCCCTACATAAATTCCTAGATCAAGTATTATAAAATATAAGCTATTATTATTGGCAATAGTATCCCAGTTTATAAATTTGTGTAGTATTGCACAAAAGAAAGCTAAGTTTATTGTTTAAAATTATAGGAAAAATTCCATTATCTTATTTACTTAAATATATATTTGTTAGTAGAACCTCATGATGGTCCTTTGTAAACATGTCTATGTTATACGTAATTATGAAATTAGAAGAAAAATTTTTATTCATTTTTAATTTAAAGTGTCAATCAATGGAAGACATATTAATTTGAATTAGAAATTTATTATATCTGAAATGTATGGATTCTGAGACTATCTCCAAATCATTTAGTGTCTTAATGTAACATCTAACCTCTACCATAGTGTCATCCCCTTTCAACAAGTCTTTAATTTTGAAACTTTCTTTAGTAATAAAAATTATTTATGGCCCTCACACTCTAATCTACTCTAATCTAATCGAATTATGACCTAATCTGAAGATAACTTGCTCCTTTTTTTTTGGAAGCAGATGGAGAAATAAATAAGTAATAGAACTTGAGTTGGTATATAGAAAAAATGGAGTTGAAAAGAAAGGTATCTTACTATTTTACAAAAAGAAAGCAGATTTGTAATATTTTGTAAAGAATGTTGGATAGGGGTGAGTGAAATATTTACCAAGGGCTTATGTTCCATTCTGTAAACACAACCAACACAACTTGTATGGTTACATTTTCTTAAGATAAAAGGCTATCAAAATACCCTGACGACATTCAAGAATGACATAAAGAAATCTTAATGCTGGTGTGAAGAGCAGTTCATGCAAACAAGAAAAGAGTAACTAATCAACTGAACCCAAGTTAGAAATGCAAGCATGAGAGTGGGCTGGTTCAGGAGCTGGTGGATTCAGAGGACCCTAGTATTCTCTGCTTTGCTCATTTTCTGCACAGAAGTTATGCTATAGACCAAATTGATGTTTACAATATATAAATATATTTGGCAGTCTTCATAACATGTTCCTGAAAAGATTTTACTGATAAACATTATGGAGTGAGGAAAATTTCTTCAAGCAGTGTGCTGGCTAGGTTTCCCACAATCTGAGAGTGAGAGGGTTAAGTGCTGTGATCATAAACCATACAGTAATTGCTCTCAGACCTATTAGCAAAATGTCTTGCATAGAGTGTCATTCTGCCATTCCCCATGGGTCCTGTTCACTAACCCCTTGCATTTTGACAGTTATTATCATCCAAGCACAAAACATCATCCCTACAACACAGAACTATCCGCATAGTAATGTATCAACATCACTTGGTCTCCAATCATAATTGTTAAGATCCTGACATTAATTGAAGTGTGTGAAAGGAAAGCCAAGCTTTTATATTTATTTTTCAAATATGCAAGCAAAATTAATTCCAATGTAGAACAGAAAAAACATAATATATCCCCTTCTCTGGGTGGGGTTGCCCTATTTTCATAAATAAGGAGTCCTAGATATACTTCTTGTGTACTCTGAAAACATTGCCTGAGAAGTTCTTTATTTCACTGTAATGCTTGCAATACAAAAATGTTCCATTTAGAATACAAAAATTGCCCATTTTTCCTTTTTCCTACATATCTCTTCTTTTTTAGACTTAAATGTATTAGATCGTTTCTCTACTTTTTAATCTTATCATAAGGAATAATTATATTAAGCAAAGAGCCACCTGTTTAGCAAAGTCAAATTCTTATATCAGAATGGAAAATTATAGATTTTCCATAGACATAAAAACTATATAGTGAGAGGAGAAATGGAAGTTTCAGACATGGACATTCTCACAGAAAAGAAGGCTTTTCTGTGAAGACTTATGTCAATTTTGGAGCCTCAAGCTAAGAAATGCCAAGAGGAGGGTTACCATGTTTCATCCTTTACTGGGTAATTTATATAAAGAATATTACTGGAAGAATGGTGACACTTGACCAGGTCTGAGAATTTGAGGTTTTAATATATCAATATTGGCTTATAGCTTTAGATAGTTTTGTGGTTTTCATCAAAAGATGTCTGAAAGAAATGCATGTTGAAGTTAGCATAGCTGAGAGCATATGTGGTCTGCAACATACAAATGGCATAGTAAAATAAAGAGTTAAATGTCTTGAATAGCCAACTTCTCTGCAATTATTTCAAACATTTTAAATGGTTCTTCCCTCACCCAGAATTGCACAGAGATTAAAATCAGTGGCACTCGATAGTTTCGTGAACCCAAATACATATCATGTATTAACCAAATAAATAGAACTAATGGTAGCTATATCCCTTAATTTAAAATTGAATGAAATAAAATTATAATGATGTATGGAACATTTACTTTGTGCCAGTCACTGAACACATATTATCTGTAATCATTTACTAATATTCACTAGTAAGGTCTAGGAAAATGTGTCTCAGAAAAGTTCAGTCACAGGAATAACAAAGGATGTACCTGGGATCTTAAGTTCTGTCTATCTGGCTTCATAACCCCCTCTTCTTGCTGAGTTGCTGAGTTATGGTGCCCCTACTTCATTCAAGAGCTACAGCTTCCAATATCATATATTAATATGGGGACTCCAAATTATTTCTGTTTCCTCAATACTTCCCACATATGTCTAATGCATAGCTGAATTTCTATCATTATAGTAATGCCTTTGAGATAAGAAACCATGGAGAGGTAATCATTAATAAATGAAATGTAAAATCTGGCGTGGTGGAACATGCTTGTAATCCCAGCATTTAGGAGGCTGAGACAGAAGGATTGCAGTTCACATACAACCTCGGCTACTTAGTGAGGCTCTCTGAACCTTAGTGAGACCCTGATTCAAAATAAAAAATAAATAAAAATTAAGTTCAGGGGTGTTGCTTGGAGGTAGAATGCCCCTGGGTTCCATCCCCAGTATCGTAAAAAGAACAAAAGGAATGTATTTTGATAGAGAAATGAGGAAGAAGAATCATCCACACTTGATATTTCTAGAAAAATGAGAGCCAGCAAACAGACTAAGTGTTGAAAATTAGAGGAATTAGAAGAAAACTAAGATAATTCCCATGAAGTTAGGACCTTTGTGCTTAGAATACCTTCTAATGCTTAATAGGCACTCAATAAATAAAATTTGAATGAATGAGAGTAAATTAGAAACAAGGAAGTTCCAAAGATAAAATTTGGCCTACTTTATCATTTTGCCTAAAGCTAATTTGAATTACAGCCAATATGTCTTGGAAATATTTGGGAGAGTACTATGTGTATAATTAATCCAGTTATGCTGAATAACTGCTCCATGAGTAGTACTGGCTTCAGCAGGGAACATTTAAAAATGTATTTTTCCATGATGTCTATTAATCCTAATGTAAATCTTTCTGAGGCTGCATAATGAAGGCTAATCATGGATAAAAGATAGATGATGGCTGTTGAAGTGCACTATAATTTGATTTGGCATATCCCAAATATTTTTGTCCCCTGATAAAATCCTTAAAATGAATGTCTAAATGTTTCTGCCAGAAGATATCAACATGACAAATACAGCAAACTCTCCAACGCAGGTTAAGAACAACTTCCAGATTGAGGAACAATTCCCAAGTGTCTTTGGATAATACAACAGAAAAACAACAAGGTGTTCTCCAGTGATCAGTATTCTTAGGTCTGATTTTGAAGGCAATAAAAAAAATCACCCCATGAACTAAACCCCATAATTCCCATCGGTCTTTATGGATCGAGCTCAGATTGTAAGTCTGCCCAGAAACGAGTGGGAATTAATTTTTTTCTAGACACCATGTGTCAGTCTAATTTGTGGATCCTTCCCTCCTGAGTTATTGGCAAAGGAAAATGCAGTGCCAGTTGCACTGTCTTCTTACCTGAACATTTGTTAGTTCATGTTAGCCTTGCTATGAATGATGAACAACAAAGAAATGAAGAAGTTAAATTTAAGATTTCAGAATTTTTGAGATTCTTTATTTAGACCCTCTGCTAATCTCATAATACATTTTTATGTACATGAGAAAATATAAATTTTCTGTTTCTGAAATGCTGAAATGATTAAACATTTTATCTTTTTCTGGCTCACTGAATACCAACGGATGTTTTGTCCATTCTTATTTTAGTCCTACATTCAATGTAGGTATTATATTAATTACTACATTAAATATTATATTTTTCCCATTTTTCATTTATGCTAGTAGATAAGATTGGCCACCTCTCATGTACCACTTGTCATGGTTGGTGGGGCCACCATCCATCAATAATCCAAACTAGAAACTTGGAATTCACTTCTACCTTTATCCTCCCCTCACCTTCCCTAACTCCACTCTATTTTACGTCTAACATTATTTTTCCTACTGATTTCACTTTCTAAGAAGTTGTGTAATCCATAATTTCTGTTTACTATCATTATCATTACCCATATTTAGACTTTCTTAGACTCTGATTACTTCAAAAACCTCTTAACTTATTCCTGGTGTCTAGTCTTGGTCTCATCAATTCCATCCTCCATCTGGAAACCAGAAATTTTTAAAATACTACTTAAAATCCATATATTCTCCACCATCAAGCATTCTACAAGGAGGGAGACTTTAACCATCTTGTCCAATAGGAATCCCTAGTACCCAGAACATTGCCTGAAACAAAACGAGAACTTGACAATTATTTGATGAAGAAACAAACTTAGGACCCTTAACCAAATGAACATGACAGATTCACCTAGCGTTCTTCTTCACATTGCACATACCAGCCCTCAACTGGAGTCTCCATCAGCTATGAGCTTCCTGACCCGGAGGATGGAGTCTACATTTCTAAGCAGTGTGTGCCAGGGCATTCCTAATCTGGCCTCTGACTATTATCCTAGCATTAGCTCCTGTTGCTAGGATCCCAAGTAATGACAAATTATTTAAGGCACTGAAACACTGTCCCAATTTAATGCTCTATTCATATGAAATATATTTTACCTCCTCTTTGCTCTTGACCAGGTATTACTGCTAATCAGTTTCCTTCCCTCACTTTTCTCCCATATCAATACACACTTCTTAGACTAAAAAAAAAAAAAAAAAAAAAAAAAAACCCAGAATGCTCAAATCCTTTAACTACCATTGCAACCATTTGTGCAGGTATCATTCATCCTCCCTAAAGGTGTGATATTTGGGGATTGGAGACCATGACTTGCTCATCTTTATATTATCAGCACAAAGTATAGGACTTTGCATATTCCATATCAGCTTATTGAATAAATAAATAAATGAGGCCAAAATTAGAAAAAAAATAGCAAAAGTCAAGATTACACTGTGTTTATGCTTTTATTATATTTGTGATTTTAAAATTAAAATATTTGCTTGATTAAAATTTTGACCCCATGAGCAATAATAAAGAGCATATTTGAATTTCAGCAGTCAGATCACATTTTAGCATTATATTTTTGCCTTTCTCAGAAGGAACCCAGAATTTTCTAACACTTCCTTTTATGGCATCTGTAACCAAAACATTAGCTTCCATACTTAGCACTCAAATATTACCAGTTACAATATGAATATAAATAAATTATTGCTTAGCTTTGTGGTGTTGCATTTCTTTGCTAGGACTGTCTGCTGGTGTTCTATCTTTAGGGAACAGAGTTCACATAGGCTCAGTCTGACCAAGTCACTGACACCATACTTGAGATGAAATAAGACTTCGGTGCAGATCTGCTTTTTGTGTGGCTGTGAATTCTGTCCTTTAATTAGCATTCCTATCTGTTGTTTGCAAATCATGCTGTTTAAACCAATTTCTATATTGGCAGAGGGAAAAAAAAAAACAAGAGTATTTCTTGCACAAAGAAACAGTGACAGAAAAGTCTGTTTAAATGTTTTCATCAAAGGAATAAAGACTGCATAGGCTTTGGAATTCATTGTCTCTGCAATTCTGATAGGCATATGACCCAGGGGCAATGGTGCCTGCCAGATGATCACTGGGACTGAGGCTAAGATCTAGTTGGATGCAGCATGTGAAGCACGGTTGCTATTTTTGTTAGAGGTAATTGGTGGTGGGTCAACAGGGACTGGCTTTGTCACTTCCACTCTTTTGCACTGAACCTGATATGCTCTCGTTATCCATGGAGATGCCACCTCTACCCCCAGAGTACTTTTCAATTCATTGCTCCCTTTGGACAAGTGATTGAGTCCTCCTTAATACCTTTAATGGAAGCTGTGTGGCTAAACCAAGAAAGCTTGGGATGGAACAGACAGGTATTTATTTTTAATGGGGTCACCCTGTATCAGGTAAAATTCTCTGCTTATGGGTCAAATGCAAGTGTCACACTGAGTAGATGTTTCCATGAGATGAGCAGGCAGTGGAGCTGGTTCTTATTGTGGTTCCTTAACCACCTGCCTCTGAAAGTACGCACCACTAAGTATCTTGTAAGTCATTCTTGTTGACAACTGATGCCACAGAATAGTAAAAGCCAAAGAAATTAGTCATTGTTCTCCAATTCAAATATAAATACTTTGACTTTGGATATTTATATACTATACCACACTGTGGTAAAATACTGAATTTCTCTTTACCTGTCTAAACCGAGTTGGACTAGTTTCTATGACAAACAATACTTCTATTGTCAAATTTATATCTTGAAAATCACTTTTCCTTTCCTTAAATGTTTCACCCTCAATACTCTATTAGTAAATTAAATCAAGAAAGCTATCATTGCTAGTCTATTTCTGATTTTGTACTTAAACACCAGAAGTTAAAAGCATAAGACTTTTCTATATTAAAGTTATATTCTCTGTTCTAGAAAAAGGCAGATAGCTCATGTTATGAATTAATGGATTCTTATTTATTTTTCCTCATTGCTTTATTTTTAAATTTAAAAGAATCATTAAATCAAATGTTTGTGGGCTTAGAGCATAATTCTGCTACCAACTAGCTGGATAAAATATGTTTAAGATTTGCATCTTATAAATAATATCATGGGGTAAAATGGTAGCTTCCTCATGTTTATTTTGGCTTTATTATCTGTGGTGTGTGAGTGCGTGCGTGCGTGCGTGCATGCGTGCATGCGTGTGTGTGTGTGTGTGTGTGTGTGTGTGTGTGTGTGTGTTTTGCTGGCGATTGAAACAGGTCTATCTCCAAACTGCACCATAGCCCTATTTTATTTTTTTAATTTGGAAACGGCAAATCACTAAGTTGCTGAGAGCCTCCCTAAATTGTTGAGGCTGGCTTTGAACCTGTGATCATACTGTCTCAACCTCCCAAGTGCTGGGATTAGAGGTGTGTGCCAACATGTCCAGCTGGATTCATGATCTTACATCCTTTGGAGTCTTGAAAATTGAGTATGTTATCTATAAAGTAACATGTAATTTCCATAAGGTCTCTGTATACCATAGTCCATGAATAAAAGCCTATTTAAGCCGGGCGTGGTGGTGCACGCTTGTAATCCCCGCGCTTGGGAGGCAGAGACAGGAGGATCGTGCAGGTTTGAAGCCAGCCTCGCTGGCTTAAGAGATCCTGTTTCCAAATAAAAATATTTAATATATTCATTTTTATGAAATTCAAACATGTTTATCTAGTTTCTTAGGAGTTTCTTATCACAAAATAGTTAAATAAGGTAAGTAATATAATCTTGGAAAACAGCTAGGATATGAGCATCACTGAAAGTCTTACTGCAGTGTAATTTTCCTAAGTGTCAGGATATTACTTAACCTAAGAACTCAGCAAATGAACCAAGCAAGGTCTGTAGCCCTAAGTATCTATACAGCTCAAGGCACATACCCACTTTATTATCTATCAATATATTAAAATAACTACTATCTTTACAGTTTTATTTATTTATTTATTTGTGTGTGTGGCTCTGGGGATGGAACCCAGGGCCATTTGACCTCCGAGCTAAACCTCCTGCCCTATTTTTTATTCTTTATTTTGAAACTGGGTCTCACTGAGTTGGGGAGGGCCTCACTAAGTAGCTGAGGCTGCCTGCGAACCGCGGTCCTCCAGTCTCAGCCTCCCAAATGCTGGGATTACAAGCGTGCGCCCCCACGCCCGGCTTTCTTTACAGTTTTAATTCCTTCCATTTTATTATTTTAATTTACAAACAATAACATTGGCTATTTTATGAGTACTTCTGAGATCTGATAAATACAGTCATATAATCATTTCCACAATCAAAAAAGAACAGTTATAGTAACCCCAAAACAATTTCCTTCATGCTCTCCTTTCTCTTACCATGAAACCCTCCTTTCACTGTCAACCCTAGGAAGCACAGATCACCTTTTCCATGAAAATGATAATAGACTAGAGAGAGAATTTCAGAGAACACAGATTACTGCATCAATTTGTACATAGATTCTTTAACTTAGTATAAAGCTTTTGAGTTGAAATTCATGCATGGAGATAGACATAGATCTCTGTGTTGGGGGTATTTCAACTACACCAGAGTTTACCATTCACAAGTTTAAGTACATTTGCACCATTTCTAGTTATTGAAGATTATAAATAAAATTGCTATAAACATGTCTGTACAAATTTTGTGTGAATATGTTTTCATTTTTAGTAGTACTGTTAAGTCATGTGCTAAGTATATGTTTAATTTTGTAAAATCTAAGAAACTATGTCTAAAACTGATACAATTTACTTTCCCATTAGACATATATGCGAATTTTAGTTATTCTTCATCAGTGATTCCTCATCAGCACTTAGCATTGTCAAGATTATTTTTTATCTAATAGTATATGTATAGTGGTATTTTATAGTAACATTAGTTTTTCTTTCTTTAATGATTAATGATGTTGAGTATCATTTCTTGTGCTTATTTGCCTTCAAGATATCTTCTTTGCTGGGTGTGGTGTCATACACCTGTAATCCTAGTATTTGGGAGACGGAAACAAGAGGATTGCAGGTTCCAGGCTAGCCTCAACAACTTAGCAAGATCCCCAGCAATTTAGTGAGACCTGTTTCAAAATTAAAAAAAATAAAGCTGAGCATGGTGGCGCATTCTTGTAATCCCAGCATTCAAGGACGCTGAGATGGGAGGATTGCGGTTCGTGGACAGCCTCAGCTACTTAGCGAGGCCCTCTGCAACTCAGTGAGACCCGGTTTCAAAATACAGATTAAAAATAGGGCAGGGGATGTAATTTGGAGGTCAAATGCCCCTGGGTTTCATCCCCAGACCCACAAAAATAAATAAATAAATAAATATAATATAATATAATATAATATAATATAAAATAGGACTGGAGGTGTGACTTGGAGGTAGGCTGCCCCTGGATTCAATCCCCAGTAACACACACACACACACACACACACACACACACACAGGAATGCACGCAGGCACGCACACATGCGACATCCTCTTTGGTAATACATGGTTCAAATTTTCTCTTAAAAATTGTTGTTAGTTTCTTATAGTATAGTTTGAGAGTTCTTTTCATGTTGATTTAAAAATATCTTATGTTAGCATGAACCTATCTTTATATTCTCTTAATAGTATATTTTGTAAAACAAAGCTTTTAATTTTGGTGAATTTTCAATTTATCATTTTTGTGTGTTTTTTTCATATAAAAATGAGTATGGACTAATTGGATGATGTGTGCATGAAAGTCTCCTCAAGTCTTTAACCCATCAAGATGTATGACTACAATGCACCAATAAAAAATTTTTTAAAATGCCTTTTTGCTAGGTATGGTGAGACAGGCTTGTAATCCCAGCATTTGGAAGGTTGAGACAGGAGGATCGTGGTTCATGGACAGCCTCAGCTACTTAGTGAGACCTTTTGCTACTCACTGAGACCCTGTTTCCAAATAAAAATATAAAAATAGGTCTGGGAGTGTAGCCCGGAAGTAGAAGGGTTTCCAGGAACCCCAGTGCCACCAAAAATAAATTAAGAAATAAAAAATAAAAAATAGGGCTGTGAATGTAGCTCAGAGGGAGAATACCCAGAGGCTCCAACCCAAGTACCATAAATAAATAAATAAATAAATAAATAAATAAATAAATATGTTTTTTGAAGTATTCAAAGGCCTATAATGCATGCAGTTTTTATATTTTTTCATTAAATTTTACATAAAGGCACCTTTTGGTATTAATATATGCTTTTTCAATCACTGAAAAAAACTTATTTTAAATAAGGGATAATAATTAATGTATAAATTCTGTATATATTTTTGAATGCCTGAAATGTACAGCACATAACTGTAACAAGCAAAACAATTAGTAGTCCTTAGATTCAAATTAAACTTACATTTTAGTACTATATTCTTTAAAGTTGCCAGATCTACTTCTTAAATATCCAAAGATTATCTAGTCCTTTCTCTAAAAACTCTTAGTAGATATGAGGTAGAGCCCAATAAATTTTTATTATGAGTGCCAGAAGTCAAACTTGAAAAAGTATTAATTACATGGATATTAGTAACATTATATATTTCAGAATCATTTTAACCTAATTGAATATTTAGATTTATTTCATATTTTCTACAATAAATAATTATGTCAACAATGTGCTTTCATTCTTTTTAGCAAAGTTTTCCAATACAGGATAACAATAAAGATTATCAATAATGGACTGATAGAGACCCACATACATATGCCCCCTATGAAAAAAATTACATTTTATTCAGACAAACCCTCCCTCGGCTGGTTATAGCAATGTCCAAAGAGGTTGAATGTGAATGTTATAAGCTCTTTAATATATACCCAACTTGAGTCTATGTTTGAAGAAAGAAATAGCTGTTTGTCAGATGAATGACATACATGAAACATGGTTTCCCTGAGAGCATCTTAATGCCTTTTCAGAAAGCTGGAGTTATATATGAGTAAAATACCCTGTAGGATCCATGTAATATTAAAGTATAGAAGAACATCTTGGCCAGGCAAATTATTATTATTATTATTATTTTCAACAAAAGTTGTAGCCTAGCTATACTATTTTTCATTCTCTGTGTTCGTAATTCTCTGCATTCACACTTGGGGGTTGGGGAAACTTCCCTGGACAAAATGTCCTTGATTATTGTGATTAGGTCCAAATATGAGGATTTGTATGACACACGAATACAAACTGTTTCCTTCATAGACCTCAGCATTGCCCCAGGCTTTGCCGAGTTAGTACATGTGTGACCTGTTTAGTGTAAGAAACATGCTTGTAGGCTTCTTGAAACTTGCTTGAACTGGCTTAAAGGAATATAGCTATAAGAGAATAGGAAGATTTCTATTTGAGTAAGAGATTGTCTCTTCACACAAATATTGAATATCTTTCTAGGAAAAAAAATAAACAATTTCCACAACTTTAGGATTAGTGGAATATAATAGTCACATAAGTGGTGGGTGGGAACAGTGTAAGAATCTCTTTTTAATTCCTATTAACTTCAAAAAGGTGTAGTGGTAGCTTTACCTAAAGAACATGTTTGAAAAAGCATATGCGCACTACTTGGTTTTCATATCTTAATTTCTACATCTAGCATAGTGTAATTTTTAAAACAGTCATTTCTGGCAGATTGTAAGAACTCTTGTCAAGCTCAATACTTAGGAAAGGACTAAAGTATTTCCAGGCCTCCTATTTGTGGATTTCAGCCTTTGTAACCGCAGTTTAGGACTAAAGATCCAACTCATTTGTCTAACAAACTCCTACAAGTTCTAAAGAATATAAAAGCTACTCAACTCAGCAGTAGGAAAGAAAGAAAGAAAGAGCTTTTACTATATGATTAATGCATGCAATTTTTCATGGTTCTTCTTACTTGACCCTTACAATAATCTCTTCATGTTGGTATAGTTTAGGAATGATGGAAACTAAGGCAGAATGATTTCAAGGCGAATCTTTTAAACTGAACATCTCATACCTCCCAAGATAATGGAAAAAAGTGATCTCTTTCAATGAAATACAATCAGATAAATAGCATAAATGATACTAGTTGATGTCAGGAATAAAATTTTAAGAAGATGCCGTATCACTACAATTCTCCATCAATTTTTGAATGACATTAAAATAATGAAAGTAGTACTTACTTTGTTTTCAAGATGAATATATGTAAGTAACTGGTTACCCACAAGAAAGGAAACATGAGCTAGGCTCAAGGGTGCATACCTATAATCTCAGTACCTGGGAAACTGAGGTAGAAGAATCACATGTTCCAGGCCAGCCACAGAAACGTAGTGTGATTCTGTTTCAAAATAAAAATATATAAAAAAGGGCAGTAGCATATCTCAGTTGTAGAACATTTCTGGGT
Source organism: Muscardinus avellanarius (assembly GCF_963383645.1). NCBI lineage: Eukaryota > Metazoa > Chordata > Mammalia > Rodentia > Gliridae > Muscardinus > Muscardinus avellanarius. The sequence continues at coordinate 73,971,550 of NC_137791.1, read as the reverse complement.
TTAACTCCCACTACCAAAAGTAGACATTTGATTTTTTAATTAATGCATTTATTTACAAATTAATAAGTTAACTCTTTCAATATTTATCAAACACATATAAAGCTGGTGCCTTAATTCACATATTGGGTTTTTTTTTTTCATTTCATTCGTGTGTGTGTGTGTGTGTGTGTGTGTGTGTGTACGTGCGTGTTATGCTAGGGATTGAACCCAGGTGTACTGTTCCCCCAAGCTACACCCCCAACCATATTTAATTTAGAATTTTTAAATTTTGAAACAGGGTCTTGCTAAGTTGCTGAGGCTGACCTCGAACCTCCTCCTGCCTCTGCCTGTCAAGTACTGAAATTACGGGTGCACATCACCACACTCCGTTCTTCAATCTAAACAGAATTTTCATGATTCCTGATTAACAAATGAGGAAATAAGGCTTGAAGACATGAAGATGATTCAAGCATCCAGTGGTAGAGACAGGAATTCATTTAGATCTGCTTAAATCAAAACCCATGACATAACTGTGGAGTGTGGGGGAGAGAAGAGGGAAATTCCCTAATGTACATGGTGTACATTCACAAACATATCAATCACTAAGCCAAACACGAGAAGGGGAGGGGGGAGAAAATGGGGTGGAATTTGGGTAAGGGCTAATTGGGTGATGTGTGCATGTATTCCTCCACCATCTTGTACTCCATTAAGATGTATGACTACAACGCACCAATAAAAAAAATTAAATGAAAACCATGGCATGGTCTTTGTGCCACTTCTTATCTAAATGATTAACAAACTGTTCCATCTGCAATGTGTGTGCCTCTTTCTACCTTAACATTTTAAGATGTCACCTCAAGTGGACATTCCAGCAATTCTACCTGAAGCATACTTTTCCTTTCTTATACTTGGCACATCAATTCTCGTCTCCAGGTTGTTATCTGATGAACTCTTCCAGTTTTACTTTAATTGGCATTGGCAACATGTGGTCTCTGATAAAAAGCATATTTTCTTTCGAGATTGCAGTCATCAGTTGGGCTCATTTTTCTTGGCCCCTCCATCAAGCTGAACTTCTTTGGAAAAAGAAACAGCAGCTTGTGGGTTACTAAATGCCAGAGAGCTGAACTTAAAAAAAAGAGAGAGAGAGAGAAAGTCACACAGGAAAACAGCTTAAAAATACACTTTGAAAGCCTGTGTATGTGTGTGTGCATGCATAGGCTTGAAGCAGACACTTGGTTCACCTATGATACATATGCAGAACGGGTTGGTGTATGCAAAACTCTTAAAGGGCATGATTTTTATCCATAGCCTATTTATTCCAAACATAGCTAAATGAGAAGGCCAAATATAGAAAGTGATGCTCCAGGGGCCCCACGGCCTATATAGAATTTAAACTCAAATGATTTGCAAAATCACTACTAAGACAGCTTGCTCATACTGTCAGCGTGCCAGCACCAGAAGCTCGCCGTGTATTTTTGTCTTGGCAGATGCACATTCTGTTATAAAGGTCTGTTCATCTGATGCCTTCCTTGTTTTCAGGTAATGCTCAGCGCCTTCTTCCAGGGGGAGGAGTGGTGCGAGCCAACGTCATTGTGCAGAAGAGACAGTCTGCACTCAGACCCTGGCCATGGGTTGGTGTCCTGGCTTCTCTCCTCTAACAGTTCATTTCTGTTCCACAAAACTACAAGTCATGGGTGCTCTCATTCCTTCCTTTTTATTTTTCAATTTTATTTGCAACATTTTTCAGGGAAGAGGGAAATAATCCGGTCTTTGGTAATATCAACATTGATTACATTTCTTTAAGAAAATCACCTTAGCTTTGAGGAATGGCTTTTCTTTCTTTTTTTTTTAGATTAAATCATGTTTTTCCAAACTGATTAGCATAGTTTTTAAGCCACTCTGAAGTGTTTGTTAGGCTTTGCATGCTGGTCTCCATATGCCTCTTTTCAATTACATGTGCCGCCACAAGTATGGCTAAACGGAACGCTTCTTTAAAAACAGAAAGCAAACTGTTAGGCTTTGTGCAGTGTAACTAGTTAGCGTGCGACATCTCAAACTGCCCTGATTTCATCACCACACTGCTAGATGTTCTGTTTGCAGAAATAGCCATTAAAATGTATCTCAAAATTAGATGGTCTTTAGAAATGAAAGAGAAAGTAGGGGAATTGGGCGGGGTTAAAAATCACATCCAATGGGATTTACACCATAGTTGTCCTGGAGGCTACCTGTGGAGAGCACTTCCATTTTGAGGGGATCAAAACTAATGATTCTGTCTAGTGTTTATTAAAGTCTTCTTTTGTGATGGCCTGATTTGAAAATCTTTGAGTCCTGTCAATCTAATTCAATTAATGTTTATCACAGCAATCCTATAAGGTGATAAATATATAACATCACACTTTGAAAAGCTAAGGTACACGTATCTAGACATTTTCTCATGGGATAACAGGAGAGTAGTATAGTTGAGATCAGTGGTCTGGGCTCTGCATCTTCTTGATAGGTTACTTGGAGGAACATGTGACAAGATTAGATTAGGAAACCCTTTTATTCATGTAAATGTATGCTGTTATACACTGGGTTATGCTTCCAAGTTGCTAATTCTTTTTAATAACCCACTAGAGTGCCTTTCCTTATTCAGTTCTCATGAAATGTTTGAGGAATGAATGAATAAATAAATGAATGATACCTTGCTTTCTGAGAAATGCTATTAAACAAAATAGATGTGAATCAAGACAACAATTGGACAAAACAAACCAACAAACCAAAAAATCATTGTGTGAAACATCTATTCCCATTGCATTTACTCCTTTTCAACAGTGGGAAATACCAGGCTCTAGTGGAGAGGCGCATCTGCTAAAAAGAGTCATCTCAAGCTCTGTCCTTAGCTCCAGCATGGGCAGATTCACCACTGAATTTTGTTTGTTCTCTTTAATTTGGACTTCAGTTTCTCATTTTTCTTAATCAAAGATATTTATTTGGAAAGCGATCTCTCCTGATTTTGATGTCACAAAATAGTTTCAAGTGGTTGAAATTATAACTAATTTTTTGAGAAGTTACTGAGGGTCCATGCAGTGGATCTAATTTTTCTCTTATAAACACAGAAAATGCTACTTTCACAAATGCTATAAAAGTTACATGATATTCGAGACAGAAAGAAGAATATGTTTTTTTTTAAAGTAAGGTGAGGGAAGCTGTTTAGAGAATAATGGAAGGTGTTGCATTCAAATAGCATTTACCAGGCATGCCAAAAAGTGTTGCTTTTTTTGCAACACAGTGGAATGCTTTGGATCACCATCAAATTAAATTTTCTTTTATACAAGGCTATGCTTCTGAAAGTGTGTATATTTAAGTAATTGTAAAATGACTGATATATTGAGCATAGTAGGAACATTGATGGCAATAAAATAAACAAAAGAATGAAAATTTTGATAAACGCATTCTCAAACTATGAGGGTGCACTTCAGCGAATTTCTCCTCAGCAGATAAAACTGAGATCCAGAATAATATAAAATCCTCAGGTCCCATATCTGTAGAAAACATGGAGGAGCAACTCAAAGATGTTTATATTCACTTCCAGAAAAGGATTTGAGTTACAGGTCTACCTGGCCACAGGAAATCCAGACACATGCAAAACCAGATTTATACATATGATAAATTATTTTAAGGGTTCTCGGAACACCAATGCCATCATCCATCAACATGAAGCTGCTTCTACAAATGTGCACACATTTCCTGAAAGGATTTATAATCCAGCCAATACGGTACATTTTGAATGTGTTACAGAAAGGACAGATTTACAGGAGACAATCTGCCTTCATGATGATTGCATATTGTGGCATTTCTAGTCCATATGGATCAGTAAGACTTGGATAGCAGGCATTTGACCTTCAAAATCATGCAAATGTGAAACCAGACTTCTACTCTTACAGCTGGGAACGTCAGTAGGACTTCTTCAGCTTATTATGGAAGCATTGATTAAAATGCAATTTGATTTCTAAAATTTATTGAAATTTAAGTGTACTACCTCTCCCCCTCCATTGAGAATGATTTAATCTTTTGCTCCCCTCATCCATATTCCCTCTGGCTGACCTTCGCTCATTAGCACCCAGAACTCAAATACTGATCATTTAAGAGAGAACTTGCTAATTCAGAGCCACAGGCTAACTATAAACAAGACTTCAAACCTTTTTGTTCATGCCATAGTTAATCTCAAGTAATAACTTCTGATAACCTTTGAAAAGGTCTGAGAGTGGCTTTCTGTCAGAGGCCATAGGAAACTGTACATTTTCTCACTGCAAAATCTTGATGGTGCCAGATATAATCAGACTGTTTATCTGGCAATGTTAATTTTCTGGGTTTACAGTATAACAATTCGCCAAGATTATTGGAACAGAATTGCAAGAAGTTATACTTGTTAATCGGCCAGTTTTTTTTTACATTAAAAAATTCAGTGCAAAATGGTATCATATTTTCTAGAATGCTGACAAGACTATGCTTGAATAAATGCATTTTCCCCAAGCAGAAGTAATAAAAAAAATCAAGATTGAGAGAAACAATTTCAACAGTTTTCCTCTTTGAGACTTAAGGCTTTGAGAACCCTGCAGGGAGAGGCAGACTGAAAGAAGTCACGTGAATCCATGTGACCATATTCTGCCAAGCTGAAGACAACAAGCAAACATCATAAAAGGGGAAAAAAATGATCTGGGCAAAAGCTTTGCTTCTAAAGAGGCAAACTGGGATTTTCCTCCTCATTACAGCACCTGCAGCCATATCAGTTACTCCAAAATCTCCTACAAAAGGATGACTTATAAGGTTCTGGTCTAGGCAGGCTCTGAGGAGTTACGGGCCTTAATGAATTTGTTATTTTTCATCTTTCTGCTTCAGGACTGTGAGTCTATCAATATGTTTAAACTTATAAATTATATTTTAAGCATTGGGATATTTTATTATTTTTTGCTTTTTAAAAAGCTTATTGGTGCATTGTAAGCCGGGCGTGGTGGCTCACGCTTGTAATACCTGCGCTTGGGAGGCTGAGACAGGAGGATCGCACAGGTTCAAAGCCAGCCTCAGCTACTTAGTGAGGCTCACAGCAACTCAGTGAGACCCTGTTTCCAAATAAAATATAAAATAGGTCTGGGAGTATAGCGCAGAAGTAAAAAAGCCTCTGGGTTCCATTCCTGGTGCCACAAAAAAAAAAGGAAAAAAAAGAAAAAACTTATTGGTGCATGGTAATTATATATCATTAGTAGTTACAGAATGGTAGAGGCATACAAGCACACATCACACTTTTAGTTCTTCCCCAATTCCCACCCCATTCCCTCCCCAATCCCTCTGTCTCATGTTTGGCTAAGTGACTGACTTTGATATGTTTGTTAATGTACATCATGTGCGTTAGGGTGCTTCCCTCTTCCCCCCTCCCATCACCCACAGTAAGATACATCCAACTTTTCACTTTTTATGAATGCCTAATCTTACTTAGCATAATGTTCTCCAGTTTCATGCATTTCCCTAAAAATTACGTAATTTTGTTTTTCTTTATGGCTAAGTAAAATTCTATTGTGTATATATCCCATAATTTTGAAATCTATTTATCTCTTGATGGACATCTCAGCTAATTTCATAGTTTGGCAATTGTGAATTGTGCAGCTATAGACATAAATATGCATGTATTAGTCTGGTAGTTTGGTTTCTATTCTTTTGGGTAGATACCCAGAAGTGGTATTGCTGGGTCATATGGTAGGTCCATTCCTATTCTTCTGAGGATCCTCCATTCCCTTTTCCAAAGTGGCTGCACTAATTTGCAATCCCACTAGCAATGTATTAGAGTTTCCACTTTTCTTCACCCTTGCCAGCGTTTGTATTTTTAATGATAAAATCTCAGGGTAGTTTGATTTGCATCTCTAATTTTTAATGATGTTAAACATTTTTCATAAATGTATTGGTATTTAAATTTCTCCGTAGCAGGCATGGTGGCTCACACTTGTAATTTCAGTACTTGGGAGGTTGAGAGAGGAGGATCATAGGTTCACAGGCAGCCTCAGCTACTTAGTGAGGCCATCTACAACTTAGTGAGACCCTATTCCAAAATAATGAAAAAAAATAGGGCTAGGGGTGTAGCTAGGAGGTAGAAGGCCCCTGGGTTCAATTTCTAGTTCTGCAAAAAAAAAAAAATCTTCTTATATGAGGTGTCTATTTAGTTCACTTGTCCATTGTTTGATTAGATTATTTTTCTAAGTGGTGAGTTTCTTGAGTTTTCTGTATATTCTAGATATAGAGGAGTAGCTGGTAAACATTTTCTTTCATTCTGTTGGCCCTTTGTTGAGGTTCTTTTGTTTTGTAGTCCTGGAGATGGAACCCAGGGGCATTTGACCTCCAAGCTACATCTCCTGCCCTATTTTTTATTCTTTATTTTGAAACAGAGTCTCACTAAGTTGAGGAGGGCCTCACTAAGTAGCTGAGGCTGGCTGCGAACCCAGACTCTCCTGTCTCAGTCTCCCAAATGCTGGGATTACAAGTATGAACCACCTCTCCAGACTTGTTGATTATTTCTATGAGTCTTTTACTTAAATTTTTTGATAAGTATAATATCATGCTATCTGCAAATATAGATAATTTTAGTTCTTTTTCTATTTTTACTTCTTGATTTCCTTCTCTTGCCTTATTGCTCTGGCTAGAGTCTCAATTACTATACTGAAAAGGAGTGGTGAGAGTGGACATCCTTGTATTGTTTCTCTTTTTAGGGGGAACTCTCATAGTTTTTTCCATTTAATATAATATTGACTGTGGGTCTATTGTTTATTGCCTTCATGATATTGAGGTATGTTCCTTGTATTCCAATTCTCTGCAGTAATTTTAGCCTGAATGAGCATTTGAATTTATAGAAATATTTTTCAGTCTACTGAAATAATCATGTGATTTTCATCCTTAATATTGTGTATGTGGTAAATTACATAGATTGTTTTTGTATATTGAACCAAACTTGCATCCCTGGGATAAACCTGACTTGGTCATGGTATACAATTGTCTTTATGTGATTTTGAATGCACAGTGTTAATATTTTGTTTAGCAGTTTGGCATTTAAGTTCATCAATGATATAGGCTTGTTGTTTGTTTCTTTCTTTCTTTCTTTTGTTTGTTCTTTCTTTCTTTCTTTCTTTCTTTCTTTCTTTCTTTCTTTTCTTTCTTTGCGGGTCTGGGGCTGGAACCCAGAGACATTTGACTTTTGAGCTACACCCCCTGCCCAATTTTTTATTCTTTATTTTGAAACAGGGTCTCACTGAGTTGCAAAGGGCCTCACTAAGTAGCTGAGGCTGTCCGTGAACCGCGATCCTCTGGTCTCAGCCTCCCTAATGCTGGGATTACAAGCGTGCGCCAAAACGCCCGGCTGTTGTTTTATTTCTTGAACTGTGTTTATTCGGTTTTGGTATTAATGTGATGTTGGCTTCATATATTGTATTTGGAAAAGTCCCATTTCTTTCTACTTCACGTAATAGATTTAGGTGTATTTGGATTATCTCTTTCATAAAAGTTTTATAATATTCACTTGGGAAGCCATCTGGTCCTGGGGTTTTGTTTGATGGTAGGCTCTTTATTGCTGCCTCAATCTGTTTGATTGCTATAGGTAGGTTGAAATGTTCTATATCTTCTTGATTCAGTTCAGGAAGATTTTAAGTGTCTAAAAATTTGTCAGTTTCATCTAGGTTTTCCATTTTGTTGAAGTATAGTTTTTCAAAGTACTTTCTGATAATCCTTTAGATTTTTGTGCTGTCAATGGTAATACCACCTTTTTCATATCCTATTTTAGTGATTTGGGTTGATTCTTTCTTACTTTTGATTAAGTAGACAAGTGGTTTATCCATTTTATTTATTTTTTTCAAGAAACCAGCTTTTTGGCTTTGTTAATTTTTTGTATTTTTGTTCTCTTATTTCATTGATTCCTACTCTGATTTTAATAATCCTCTGTCTTCTAATAGATTTGTTACTGTTTTTCAAGGATTGAGGTATGTAATTATATTATTTATTTGATAATGTTCTATCTTTTTATGTGAGCACTCAGTGCTTTGAATTTTCCTCTTAATATTGATTTCAAGTTATCCCAGATACTTTGATACGTGTCTGTGTTTTTGTTTATTTCTAAGAATTTTTTAATTTCTCTCCTTATTTCTCCTATGATCCACTCCTCATTCGGCAGTGTTGTGCTCTCTTCCCATATGTGTATATGGCTTCTCTTGGTCTTCTTACCATTGATTTCTGATTTTGTACTATTGTGGTCTGAAAAGATGCAGAAAATTATGTCACATTGTTTGACTTTGCTAGTGCTTGCTTTGTGGCCTAGGAGGTATTTTATTTTTTTGAGAAGATTTCATGAGTAGCTGAAAAAAATGTAAATTTAGCTGTATTTAGGTGAAATATTCTGTATGTGTCTAATTAGGGCTATTTAGTTTTTGGCATTCTTTAGATATGAGGCATCTTTTTTGACCTTTTGTCTAGAAGTTTGTCTAGTGATGTGAAAGTAGTGTTGAAGTCTCCCAATATTATTGTATTGTGATCTCTGTGTGGCTTGATGTTGCACAGAGTTTGCTTCATGAAAGTGGCTGCACCTATGTTTGGGGCATAAATGTTGACTATCATTATTTTCTCTTGCTGGATTGTTCCTTTTACAGATAAAAAATGACCTGCATTGTCTCTTTTAATAAGCTTGGGCTTGAAGTCTAATTTGTCTGATATCATAATTGCTACTCTTGCTTGCTTTTGAGATACATTAGCATGAATATCTTGCTTCAGCACTTCACCTTTAGTTTATGAATATCTTTACTTAAAAGGTGTGTTTCTTGCATGCAATATATACATAGATTAAGGTTTTTAATCCATTTTGCCTCTTTATGTATTTTTTTAAGTTGAGACCACTTATACAGAGTGATTATTGAGAGGTGATTTTTAATTTCTAACATTTTGAGTTTTAACTTCTTTTTGAGGTAGTGTTTTTCTTCTTTGCTTAGTTTTTTATGGAAATCATTGTTTCTCTGGTTTTGGCATTTACTTGTTAGTTCTTCTTTGAATATCTCTGAATATTTTCTTTAGTGCTGGCTTGGAGGATATTAACTTTTTTATCTTCTGTTGGTCATGGAAGGTTGTTATTTCCCCATCAAATTTGAGAGATAGTTTTTCTATGTAAGATATTTTTTGCTGGAAGTTGTTTTCTTTTAGTGTATGAAATATGCTGCTCCAGGCTCTCCTGGCTTTCATGACTTGGTTTGGGAAATCTGGAGGTTTTTTTTTTTTGGGGGGGGTACTTAGGTTGGAATCCAAGGACATTCTATCTCTGAGCTACACCCCCAGCCTTATTTTTTATTCTTTATTTTGAAGCAGGGTCTTTCTGTGTTGCAAAGGGGCCTCACTAAGTAGCTGAGGCTGTTCGCAAACCACACTCCTCCTGTCTCAGCCTCCCAAGGTCTGGAGTGTTTCTAATTGGCTTGTTTTTGAATGTTACTTGGTCTTTTATTTTTGTTGCCTTTAAGATTGTCTTCTTAGCCTTTACATTTGCCAACTTGATTGTAATGTGAGGTGATGAACCTATTCTTTGATCTTGTCAACTGGGGTTTCTATGTTTCCTGTAACTGTGTGCTGACTTCTTTTTCTATGTTTGAAAACTTTTCTAATTCAGCTTCTATTCACTCTTCTTGCCTACTATTCTTAAGTTAGCTCTTTTTAAATTGGCCCATATCTATTCAATGTCCAATTCATGCTGACAAATTATTTTTTCTAAATTAAATGCTATTCATTTTGTTTTGTTTTTGAGTGGTCAAGTTCTCTGAGTGAGATTATATTTTATTTGGTCTAGTCTACTGTTTATAGTTTGTAGCGATGCCTTATTTCAATTATCGCACTATTCACTTCCTTTAGAGCATCTTTTCTGATTTGTGTTTAGGGTGTCAGATTTTTTGTTTGTTTGCTCTTTTATTTCTTTCAGACTTTTTCTAAATTCTTTTCAGAGATTCTATATCATTTCTTCTTCTTTCTTATTTTTTGATGGTACTGGGGTTCCTGGAAACCCTTCTACCTCCAGGCTACACTCCCAGACCCTATTTTTATATTTTTATTTGGAAACAGGGTCGCTTAAGCCAGCGCGGCATGCTTCAAACCTGCGCGATCCTCCTGTCTCCGGCTCCCAAGCGTGGGGATTATAAGCCTGGGCCACCACACCTGGCTAAAATCTTGTATCATTTCTACTATTAAAATTCTTATTTGCTTCTTGGCAATCTCAGCATTTTTGTGTTGGCGATTTCTGTTTTTGTGGGGTTCTGGGAGCTCATTGTTTCCTTGCTATTCTTCCTTCTCATAATTTCAGGTTTCTTAAGTTTGTATCTGTGTTCCTTTTGATAGCTTTCTCTCACTCTGTGGATGTCAGCTGGTATATACAAGGATAATTTGTGTTGTATTAAATCGTGAAATCTGAATGAGGTAAAAGGAGGTGGAGTAGTAGATGCAAAAATAGGGTAAAGTAGTAGATAGGATTGAGCAGAATGAGAATTAGTGTGAAGTAAGGTAATATACAGTAGCGATTAGAGAGAGTGAATATATGGGAGGATACTAGTAACCAGTGTAGAGTACTTGGGTGTAGTGATATGAAATGGGTTTAATACCAGGCAAAGAAAATTTAAAAGAAGGATGGAGAGAAGAGAGTAGATATGAAAGAGAAAAGAAGATGGTATGAAGAGTGAAGAAGAGAGAAAACAAACAAGCACACACACACAAATAATAACAAAACGACCCTATAAATAAATATAGGATTACAGAGCCAACTAGCTTCTGTAGTCCTTTTGGGTCTGTGTGGATATTTTCAGCCATTTAAGGTTCACTTTCTGCATTAGGTTCTCCAGCATTTTCCAAGCACTCTCATTAGCTCTGTATCCTATAGCAATAATGTCATTTTGTAGCCCCACTTTTTGGTCTGCTTCAATGATCTGGACCATGGCATGCTGTCTTCCTCTGTCTGTATAGGTGCTTAGTGCCACTGGTGTCTCTCCTGCTGCAAGCCTGGGTCTCTGAGCTCTTCACTGGGCCTGTTCCTGAAACTCTCACTTTCTATGCAGGTGGTGGGTATCACTGGGGCCAGATCCAGTGTAAATGTGGGTCTCCATGCTTTCCACAGACCCTGAGCCTGTATCTCTCCCCACCTACATAGGTGTTAAGTGCCACTGGTACCAGCCCTAGTGTATTCATAAGGGCCCATGTTCTCCACAAATAGGGCTGGGTTGGTCTGACTTCTCCCTAATCAACACTAGTGGTGGGCCATGGCAATCTCTGGAGGCACTACTAAGGTGCTGTGCCATGCAAACTGTAGGTTTCTTTGCCCAATTACCCTTGGTGACTGTCTGCTAATCTGTCTCTGCTGTGTCCGACAGCAGACTTCGTCCCCACTTTCACCAGGGTGAACCACAAAGCCTCAGACATTGTGAGCCTTTTGCTTGCTGGGAGAGTCCCTGTGGCTGCACTGAGTGATATCTTGTGGGGAGGGCTATTATGGTATTGTTGAGCACTGCTCTGGATCTCAGGAGGATGAGGTGGACTGGGCCACCGCTAGCACAAGTTCTAGCTAGGCATCTGGGCATTAAGATTTCTGTGGATTATGAAGTTAGATGCTGACTACTTACAGTTCTGATAAGCTCCAGCCACTTTCTTGGGATCAAGTCATTGGCTTTTTTGCTGGGAGGTCTCTGGAGGCTGTAGTGCCAGAATTCCTGGCACAGGTTTGCTATTTTTGAGGCTGATCTTAAGCCTGTGATTCTGATGCTTCTGTTTCAGCTTCCCAAATACCGAGATTATAGGCATAGACCACTATGCCCAGCTGTGATTCATTATTATAAGACTCTGCCCCTCCCATATTTTCTATAGTCCTACTGTGTGAATTTTATACTTTATTGACTTAAAATAGTCTTGCCTATCACACACACATAATTTACATCTATAATGGAATATCTAAGAAATAATCTTTAAATACTTTTTTGTGGTGTTGAGGATAGAATCCAGGGGCTTTGCTACCTCCAGGCCATACTCCCAGACCTATTTTTATACTTTATTTAGTGAAACAGGGTCTCACTAAGTTCCTGAGAGCCTCACTAAGTAGCTGAGGCTGGCTTCGAACCTGTGCAATATCCTGTCTCAGCCTCTCAAGCGCTGGGATTTAAATACGTTTTAAGTTTTGAAAACTCCATTAAGAAGAGTATATATGAACACATGCACACAAGAGTTAGCATATAATTTCTCTTTTTCATGACACTATTTGAAGTCCTGAGCATTTACCTTTACCATGGGAACTTTATATGGCACTCAGGATAGTTAAAAAGGAATTACCAAAGAGCCAGTTTAATCAAGGCAATGTTTCTTTCTCACTAGAGGTACATCAAGCTTTGAGAATAGAAAAAAAATCCTGGAAATAATATCCAAGACTTTTTCTGTATTTTCAGAGCGTCTCAAAAACAAGAGGTTCTGTTAATAATAAAGATATTCAGATGAGTGGTGAGAAGCCGGGATCTGGGACAGAGAACCACTTGTTATTGGCAAAAACATTTGGTCGACTAAACTTGTGTTATCCTTTGCCATCGCATGAAATGTCATTGAATACCTCCTCCCTCAAAAGTCCTGTTCTAAGGTCTAGACAAAAATAAACACAACCAGTCACAGTAGTGCACACCTGTAGTCCCAGAAATATGGAAGTCTGAGACAGGAGGATCACAAGTTTGAGGCCAGTCTGGATGACTTAGAGAGACCCTATCTAAAAAAAAAAAAAAATTACAAAGGACCGGGGATGTAGCTTAGTGGTAGATTGCCCTGGTTCAGTTCCTAGTACCTCACAAAAATAAACTACAGGGTGGGGGGGAGAGAAAAGTGGAGGAGGAGTAGAAAAGAGGAGAGGAGAGGTGAGGAGAGAAGAGGAAGAACGTTAAGCAAATTTTATTAATGCAGAAAGTTAAGTGAGGTACAATCCTTTAATAGGTAAGATAATTAGTCGATTTGCTCTGAAATTAATCTTCTTGCTTTTCTGTTCTGCATTTCCAGAACCTTGTCCTCTTGGCAAAGTGAGAGCCTTCCAGAAGGTTGGAGAGTGAGAAAGGGAAGTCCAGCGTATTTGCTGTGGCACTTCCAGCTGTGCTGGCCTTATCATAACATGACACCAGCTTCTACTGGGCCATGCCCTTTGTGGCTCCACCTTCTGTTAGGCAGCTCCTCACACAGCTCCACTCCTGCTGGATAGTTCTGGCTTCTGGGTTCTGGAAACATCACGTCCTTTTTTGGTTCCTGCAGCTCTGGGTGTGGGATGTGGGTGTTCTGCTGATACTGAGCTCTGATTTGCTGAACCATCTCCTGTTTTGCTTTTACTCTTCTATAACATATGAAACACTGAATTAAATTCCTTCACTTTGGAGATCTGTAACGGTTTCTCTTTTCTTGGTTGGACTCAGACACAGGAGAATTGGTTGTAGATGTGCTATTTCTGTTAAAGGAGACACAGATCTGAGATACTAGATGGAATGGTAATGTATGACTTTATAAAAGATATAAAAATGACTTTTAGGAACAATATGGACAGTTTTTATGACTCACTTGTTTTGTTTAAAGTGAGTCATAAAACTTTAATCAAAACAAGTGAAATAGCTGATATCTCTTATTGTTGTTCCAACCTTTCTTTCTTTCTTTCTTTCTTTCTTTCTTTCTTTCTTTCTTTCTTTCTTTTTTTTTTTTTTGGTGGTACTGGGGTCCCTGGAAACTCTTCTACCTCCGGGCTACACTCCCAGACCTATTTTATATTTTTATTTGGAAACAGGGTCTCTTAGGCCAGTGAGGCTGGCTTCTAACCAGCGCGATCCTCCTGTCTCCGCCTCCCAAGCATGGGGATTAGAAGTGTGCGCCACCATGCCTAGCTTTGTTCCAACTTTTGAACTATGATCTTGCTGCCTTTTGCCCTATGAAAGCCACAAGTCTTTCTCTGTCAAATTATACAATCCCAGAATAATTAAAAAACATGAGTTATCTGCGGTTGATTAGAATTCTTTTTAATGCTTTAAAGTGAATGGACCATGGCATGAGTGCAAGTATCACTTTATAAATGAACAGTTACAGCCCAAGGAAATATGTAGATAAATAGATCTGCAGGTTTTCTACATTTTCCATTGTGAGGTTCAATGAGTAAGCAACAGCCTGGAACTTGAAAGCCTTTGAAATACCCTCCTCTCTGCTCTCATATTCAGTGACCTTGAGTAAGTCACCTAAATCTGAGGCTAGTAGGCTCTGGATGACACAATCTAGTGTATAGGGCAGCAATCCACCCTGCATATGAAGCAGGCTATAGAAATATCAAGTGCTATGGAAAACAGCAAACAAAAATAATATATGTATGTTCCCCTGTGCATGAAGTTCTCTTGAGAGAACTCATATAATCAGTTCATGTTGATGCATAGAAATTTATACTTCTGCCACCCATTCCCATTGGCCCTGTAGGATCTGTAGAAATTCATCTTTCTAATTCAAAGCAATTGTTTAGTCTTCATTGAATTAAATTTGCCATCATTTCTCCTCTTCAATAAATGTCAGCTATTTAGTGCAGAAAACTCTTGAGACTTAGGTTAAAAGCATTTGCAAACATGCAATTAGGAATTGAATAAAAAAGTTGTCTATTTCTGCACTTGATTAAAGCATCAACTGTCATATCCAGCATTTCATTTTGATTTCACAACAAAAGTGTACTCTGAATGGAAGGGGTGTGCTCCCCAGTGAGCTTGACTGGTTTTTAAGAGAGTTAAGCATTATATTACTTTGAAATCCCATAACCTGACCCCAAATAGCTGATTCAGTTGTCATTAGGATAAGATAGTATAATACTTAGCACATGTATTATTCAACCTTGCCCTGCAGGGGTGACACTGACCATTTCCCATGACACTCTCTTCTACTGAACCTAGTCATGGCCACAAGTGCTTCTTAGCAGAGTATTCCAGAAAGCCTTTACAAATTGTTTGGAACTATCATAACTGACATAGTTATTATGTAGATCTGCTTGGGAAACACATTGTGAAATATGAACCCTTGAAAACAGGGTTGACTTTAGGGTATTTAGCTTACTATGGGAGTTTTAGTCAATGCTACCAAACCAGGCCTTTCAGAACAACTTGACATACCTAGAAAGGAATACTGGAAAATTTGCTGAAAGTGACTAGTATTAAAAAAAAAAAATGGCTATCAATTTTCTCTAGGAACAGAAAAAAACCTAAAGCTGGAAGAATAACTGAAAGATTGTTTTCACTTAATGGTGATAGGTTTCTGAGGCATGAAAGGGTTGTCCTTTGGGTATATGACCTAAATAAGACATTGGGTGAGTATAGTTTGGAAATATTTAGAGATGGTGAGAAGAGAAAATTCTTTGGTTTGACATAATAAAATAGATACAGCTCACCTTTATGTTCTAAGTTTTAGGGGAGTATGTTTCAGTGAGGAAGAGATGCCTAAATTTTAAAATCACAATATGGCACCTTTGACAAAGTTTTAGCAATAATCAGTGTGTAGAGTTCAGACAACAAACACTTACTGAATACTTACTGTGTTCAAGACACTGTGGTATTTTATTACTTCTCTGTAAAGTGGGAGTAGCAATGGTAGTTTCATCTTTCTCATCAGACTGATAGGAAGAATAAGGGAACAAGTGATTATAAAATCACTTGTTTATTTAATCAGTTGTACTATTTAAGTGTCCAATACAATTTTTATTACAGTAATGTGTTAATGAACATTATTATTACACAAGAAGAAAAAACTTTAAAATGAACAAGTATTGCATGAGGTTACCAAGAATGAGCTAAAATTTTAAGACATATGTATATTTTGAGGCCTATGCCATATATATATATATATATATACTCAGAAAATGTTGAATAAATGAAGGAATAAACACATAAATAACTGAATATAAAGATGAAATTTTTATTTTAATTTTGGTGGTACTGGGGTTCCTGGAAACCCTTCTACCTCCGGGCTACACTCCCAGACACCTATTTTTTTTAATGTATTTTTATTTGGAAACATGTTCTCTTAAGCCAGAGAGGCTGGCTTCCAACCTGCACTATCCTCCTGTCTCAGCCTCCCAAGCACGGGAATTATAAGCGTGCACCAACACGCCTGGCTAAAATGAAATATTTTTGACCTTTACCCTGCCTGGAACCTTGTCCCTGTGGCCTAATTTTCACTCTACTTCATCCTTAGGCTTATTATAATTTTTAGGCTATCATAAATTGAAGCTTTAGAAAAGCAAGAAGACTTAGTACCTTTCTGACTCTTCTCCTTCCACCAAGTCCCTACATTCTTGTAGCTCTTCTATGACATCATGTTATGGTTAGATATAAAGTGTCCCCTAAGGAGTTCATTTATTAACGTTCAGCGTTGATATAGTTGAGTCATGAGACTTTTAAACTCGGCAGTGGATAAATCCATTGCAGTGGATTCATCTGGGTGGTGGGCTAGATTGTAGATTGTATAGTGTGGCTGGAAAAGGTGGGTTTATAGAGCTGTGGCCCTGGAGATTACACATGCTTTCTCCTCCCCTCACTATCTTTCTTGCTTCCAGACTCCATGATTTGAGGAACAAAGCCTTGCTTGCACTCTCCCTCTCTCTACTTTCTGCCACCATGTCCTGAGATCTAAGGTCCCTTGGCCTCATGTGGACTGAACTCAAAAATCTAAAAACTGTGAGCAAATAAATCTTTTCTCTAACTTATATGGTCAAGTCTTTTAGATTATAGCTGTGGAAATGCTGACAAGTACACATCTTCTCCAGCTTTTGCTCCCAGTGTAGCCATCTTCACTTGTTTCCACAGCTTCAATTCTCATTCCTTTTTGAGGACACACCATGTTGATCTGTAGCCCTGGCACTTTTCTTCCAACCCCACTTATAATGACCGGATGGATATTTGCCCCTATAGATTATTTTGTTGGATTCCTCTTGTTCTTTGTTTTTCGCTGGCTGTTTTCCTCTTTTGTCTATCTCTCTCTTTCCTAATCAATCACAATGCCAAGAATCAAAGCTGACTCTAAGTTATCAGCACTTATTACTTTCCCCTTCTTCCCCAACCATCCTCCTCATATTTTTGATATTCAGTTTCTTATCATATTTTTTAATTCTTCATCTCATATTTTTTATTCTTTTTTAAATCAAAAAGGAAACATCAAATTTAATTAATTAATTAATTAAAAAAAATTTTTTTTTTGGTGGTACTGGGGTTCCTGGAAACCCTTCTACCTCTGGGCTACACTCCCAGACCTATTTTATATTTTTGAAACAGGGTCTCTTACGCCAGCGCGGCTGGCTTTGAACCTGCGCGATCCTCCTGTCTCCGCCTCCCAAGCGCGGGGATTACAAGCGTGCGCCACCACGCCCGGCTCAAATTTAATTTAAACAGAACTTGTCTTCAAGAACACTGGAGAAAAGCAACTTTTGACAAAGTTCAACATCTTGAAGAGCACATCTACTGGAAGGGCTGGAGAAAAACAAAACGCCATTTAGCTTACGGACTAGTAAGCTATTTATGAATCAATTCCTTTCCGGGTGGAAGAATTCGTGGATCGCTTCTGATATCAAAGCATGTACAAGGCTTCTTTCTGGATGTCCTGCACATTTAAAGAGGCAATCGTACAGTCTCCTACTTTCCTCACAGGATGAATTCTTTGCTGCTGATCAGCCAACTCTCAGTGGAGGGGCAACCAACACAACACCATCTCCCGGGACAAAGAGCATGGGAATGTTCTGTTTTGTGGATTTATATATCTCTTTATAGGTCTCTTCATCAGTTTCTATAGTAGTCCCAGTTTCTTCCACATCTCCCAGTATCATATTTAAGTGTTGATCATAGGCTTGTAATCCGCCTCGAAGCTCTCGGTCATTTCTCATCTTCACATAAATTCGCTGGTCCAGGCTGAGCCTGATGAGATCCAGGGGCTCCTCTACGGCATTGGTAGTCTCTTGCTGGTCCACGTCGTCTGCCATATTTCAAATGCTACGCCCTTTCCCGCCTCTCGCCTCTTTACCTCCATTCTTAGGTAATACCATTCTTAGACATACCATTTTCTATGCTCATTGCCTTTCCTTTCAGGCTGGTAATTATCTCTTTGGACTTTTGTCCTAGCTATCTAAGTATTCTCCCCAACTTTTCAGCTCTAATACTTTTCAGTTACAGTATACCATACCTGCTTGGGCCAGGATTAGCTCACTGAGAAAACATCTGCACTAGTAACTTCTCTTGTCACCACATGATACTGCATGCCTATCTTGGCTCTGCTCATACTTTACAGTGCCAAGTCATAGCAGGTAAAGCATAAATTCCTGAATATAATTTCCAAAGCCCTCCCCAGCCAGGTTCCTGCTTACCTGTTGGCTCTGTTTCTTGGTTCTCTTAATTACTCTATGCTCTGATAATGTAAAACTACGTACTCTACCCAGAACATGCTTTATATCTCTGTGAACTTATTAGTGGTAATTCATTTACCTGGAATGACTTTCCCTTTTGTATATCAAAACATGTACAACCTTGAAGGATCGGATACAAACATTTCCCTAGTTTTCCTTTAAATATGTGAAAGTAACTGTCAGTGAATTGCTCATTTCTTGGAGTTCTCAAATAATTTTGATTATTCTTCACTTGAAGTATGTACACTGGGTTTTGTGTCATATGAAATCATTGTATGCAACTCCCTAGCCTCCACTGCAGTGTCAGCTCTTGGACAGCAGGGTCATATATTGTTAATCCATGTCCACTCTCCCACTCATAAGGTCCTGGCACATACATCACCATTTTTAGCTGAGCTGAATTTTGTTGAATTCAGATGCTACTGACACTTAAAATAACTAGTATATGAGCAAAGTAAGCCTTGAGTTATTTTCTTGCAGGTCCAAAGAAATTAATTAATTAGTGGGACAAAAGTATAAAGAAAACATATTAAATTCTGCCATTTATTTCTAGTTCATGTGAGTATATATACATATATGTGTGTGTATGCACATGTGTGTGTGTGAAAATGTGTTAACATTATATATTTTTTAATTCTTTCAGCCTAGTCAGTACAATAGGTATTTGGGGAATGAATACTAATATTATGTGGCAATGATGATGATTCGTGTGTGTGTGTGTGTATTTGTGTGTGTGCTGGGGATGAACCCAGGGACATACTACCTCTGAGCTAACACCCAACCCTATTTTATTTATTTATTTGGAAATATAGTCTCATTAGGTTGCTGAGAGCCTCATTAAGTTGCTGAGGCTGGCCTTGAACCTGTAACCCTCCTGTCTCAGTCTCCCAAGTAATGGGATTATGGTGTGTGCCACCATAGTCAGAGGTAAAAACTGTTCTTAATACCAAGCAAGAATTTTTTATGATCATTTGTTTTGGCTAAATTTTTATAGATTAAATTTTATTTTATTTTTTACTTATGAAAAACATAGTAAGATTGGAACAATACTTTTACATTTAAGACAGAGAGAAAAATTAAGTCTCTCAATCTCTTACTAATAAATTTTTATATAAAAAAACAGCAAGTGAGCTATATTTTTTTGTGTTCTGCTGATCTCAGAATTTCAAATGTTTGTCAAATTACTGAGAATCAATTATTAGGAAAACTTCTCCCTGAACATGGTGGCATATGCCTGTAATCCTAGTACTTGGGAGACTGAGACAAGAGAATAGCAGGTTCAAGGACAGCCTCAGAAAGTAGTGAGAGTCACATCAACCTAATGGGATCCTATTCAAAAATAAAAATAAATAGTGCTGGGGTATAATTTAGAGGTAGGATGTCCCTGGGTTCAATTCCCAGTGCCACAAAAAATAAACTTCTCAGTGTTTGTAAGATAATGGTTATTCCAAATTTAAAAGCAAAAAGTGCTTTTCTAACTTATATATATGCTTTTTTATGCATCTACTTGCAAGTAATATTTGATATAAAAATGGAAAGTGGCTTAAACTGTTTAAAAAGGAGTAAGGCAACCCAAGAAAACAACCAGTCATATGAATAATGAAATCCATTTGATCTATAAATTCATCAGATCTGATTTAATCAAAACTGAGAATTACAACGTAGGAAAACATTAAAAACCATTTCTAAAATTTACTACCGGTAATAATTTTTAAATGTTCTTTTACTCAATGGAATCTAGACGTACGTCTTCACTGACTTTCAAAAAATATCCCTTGATAAAACCTAAGTATCAAAGACTAATTTTCCAGAAGAGCAATTCCAATAAAATGAAGTGGCTGTAATTAAAGGGCTCAGAAAATAACTTTGCCTATTTGAAACTTAAGGGTGGATAAGGTTATTCAAAATTATGTTCTTTTGAGTAAAAGCCTATTCTGTGAGGGTGGCACTGACTGGGACACGTTTCTTGTCCCTCTGGCTAGAGCTTCCTTAAGTATTCTAATAACTCAAGTAAACTGCCGGGACAAACAACGCAGCCATGACTGTCTGGAGATTCTGCATCTGCCTTCCTTAATCAACTTCCTTTCCTGAATATGAATTGCAATAATGAGTCAATTAACGTCCTCAAATGCCAATGAGATGCAAAAGAGATTGGTAGTGGTGGTGGGAGCAGTGTGTTTCGGGAGCAGTTCCAATGTCTGGATTTTAACGAGAATCACACACTGAGCTCACAACTGATTATTTATTTCATGCAAACGTGACTGGCTGGCACTTTCCCCTGAAGCCTCTTCGTGGCTCCTCCAAGAAAGTAGGGAAAATGAATCTAACTCAGTTTAAAACAACAGCAACAACAACAACAACAAAAAAAAAAACCCTCTGTTTTGGAACCATCATTCCAAACTTCTAACCTCCTTCCTCAGATAGAAAGACATACTTGTGACAAATTTCTTAATCAGTGTTCTGAATTGTTATTTTATACATGCTCTAAAATTATAACCCTGTGCAGTATATGCTAATAAGTGAAGCCTATCTTCTTCCAAGCCATGGCCTCTCTGCTTTAAACACTGTCTTCTGTCAGGTGCTTTGAATATATTATAGTAAATCAAACACATTTTTTAAGTTAAGAACTGACATTATTATTCCCAATTTATAGATGTTTATAAAACTGAGACTCAGAGAGAAATTTATACAACCCCTGAATGGCAACAGAAGTCTTGAAATCCGGTCTATAAGCCTATTACCCAGTCTCTTTGTATTGAATAACAGTGCGCACAGCTGTGTGGGCTTAGATTTTTCTACTTAACTGTTCACATGGAATTTAAAGGAATATTTATTAAAATTTCAAACAGCAGTTCTCTTTTCATTTTACAAAAAAAAAAAATCTTCAGGTTGAACGAATATTAAATGTTCCAGTGCAATTTACCTCTTGTATTTTTCAGCTTCCTCATTTTAAAAGCCTGGACAGCTGGCTGACCACTTGGCAAACACAAGACCCCTAAAGTAAAATGATAACTCTGGCCGCATGGCCACTTTTCCCTGACAGATTGGAACTCCTCACTGGCCATATTTTAATGTAAAAACTGAACTGCTGAAATTCAGTCATATGCTTTCCTCCCAGGGAGTCGAGAAGTGTCTTTCTGAAGAGCACGTAGGCATCCATAATAAAATCTGCCAGGCCAGAGTGACCAATTTAAATCTTTTTCCTTTGAAAATTCCTCCTTCCTAATTGTTACACTAAACAGAATGGGCAGAAAAGCAGACTTTAGTGAATTTCCATAAAAGTCAAGTTATTCCCAAGTTAAGTGGGGTTAAAAAAAAGTATACAAAGATCATTAATGACTTTTTTCACAAATTATTGGTGCTATTTTAGCAGTGCCTTTTCTGAACTGGTGACTTGACACAGCTTCAGTTCCTGTTTAATGTAGATATCTACATTATGAAAATGATTCTTATATTTTTGGAATGAGAATCCTTTTATAATAATAATCTTCATTTTGCAAATGCTAATGCTCTTATGTTTAGGATTATTTTTAGAATGATATTTTTCTCTATAAAATAAAATATAAAACAAAAATAGATACTCTAGTTGCCTTTAAAAGAGATATATGACATTATCTAGCCTGCTTTTAAATGTTTGATTATTAAGAAGGGTACATTGAAAATAACTTTACACACATTATTTCTTCAATCAAGTAAGGACTGATGTCACAATAAGCTCTGCCCTAGCCACATTTTCTACCCTACCGTGGAGGGATATGTTAATAAATGTCTAATGATCTTCAATTCCTCTGCAATATAATAGCTCACGGGCTACAGATATTATTTTATTTTGTAGTCCTGAAATTATGTTGTTGTCCTTAAAAACAAACACCTAATGAGATGTGAATTAAAATGGCTTAAGATATAATTTTGCAAACAGAGAATGGTTTGCCAATATTTACTTTGATTTTGGAAACTCCTGTTGAAGAAATCCAAAATAAGATTCCATATGAGTAGTTCTTAGGGAAAAAATTGTCATAATGCCTTTGGAGTGTAATATAAAACCAAACAACTTAGCGATTACCAGGTTGCACACATACAAAAAATGATACACACACAGAAAAGGAAATCCACAAAGGGATTCCTTAGCAAATCATTACTGTAAGCAAATCACACTTTCACTTGCTTTGGTTCCCGTTAAGATTATGTTTTAAATTATACAGCTCAAGCAAAGGGAAATGAAAAATAACCTCTTGTATTTCATTGGTGTGGCCCGGAGGTGGTAGCTAAATAAGCTCTTTACACACATTACTGAATAATCTATACACTGGAATAATTAAAAGCAACTATCCCAGTTTACTCATAAAAAGTTCTTCCAGAGTCCCCTTCAGAGTAGTTACAGATGTTCCTCTGCTTCCAATCTAAATGAGCTTCCATAAAATGTATTTTATAGCCCTCCTTGGTCCATTTAGATTCCTAATGAATGTCAAAAAAAATTCCCTTTCCTTCAACCCCATTTAAACAAATTGAAAGCTAAGTTCTTTACCTTTTTCAGAAATAATCTAATAGTTTCATCTAAGAATAACTTTTTACAAAAAAAAACCCTCAATGTCCAGTTTAGTACCCTCTAGCCTTTAAAATTGGCCCTGTAAAATAAGACTTTGAGCAATGTTCTTATTTTATGAGCTCACATAAAAATTGGAACTTGGGGAACCTGGGGGGTGGTATTAAGTTGAATGTCATAATGGATTTAAAGTACCTTGTAATTTCACCCGTGGGTGAGCACTTTCTTACCAAATTCTGAATTTCCAATGTTTAAATTTCTTTGGAATTTTTTTTAGTATACTCAAAAGTGAATGTTTACTAAACCAAGAACTTACACAATCTCACTGAACTAGTAAGCAGTGGTGAAAGCTGATTCAAGTGGCAGCAGCTGACTACCACAGCCATCTTCTTCATGCGCTCAAAAAAGTTCAATATGGGACCTTTTGATAATGTATTCAGTCGAATCGCACATTCCTAAAACTGGCTTTTTCCCAATTTCTGCCATCTGATCTGTTTTCTGTTGGTGTTTTTCATTTTCTCATAATGCAGGTGATCAGAAGTGAGACAAGGAGACATTCCATGGTTGCAAAGACACTTAAATTATGTCAAGTTGACTCATGGCTGCTACATATTTTTCACCATGCCTGGAACATAATCAGAAAAAAGCACACTGATTTGGTAATATAAACAATAATTTATTTATTTAGAAAATCTTTCACATAGAGTCTACCAAAAAGAAAGTAATTGAAGGAAAAACAGAGTCAACAAAAAATACTGCAGAGTTTCATTTTTTCTGGAATCTCACTTCCTCAATAAGAGAAGGCCCACTAGTTAATGCTTTTCAAAGAAATTTGATATGTACATTACTAAACGTTGAGGCCATTGAAGCAAAAAATGTATTATCATATCTCTGAGCTTGTGACTCAGGGAACTTTCTGGATTTATAATAGCAAAAACTTATCTCATGAATTAGGAAGATGACATAGGTTATGAATGGCCAATAGAAATGATACTTCATGAAGATTTTCACAAGCCATAGTACAAGTTGGACACTGAGATAAAAATGGAAAGTCTGAATATGTGTCTAAGACTTAATAGCAGTTGCTCATAGTAGCTCATACTCTATTATACAGTCTGTTATATAGACTATGAGCTACTGCTAATATCTATCAGAGTGAACTATTGTTTTTTGTGTGTGTGTAGTACTGGGAGTGGAAGCCTGAGGCTTTTCTACCTCTGGGCTAATCTCCCAGACCTATTCTATACTTTATTTGGAAACAGGGTCTCACTAAGTTGCTGAGAGCCTCACTAAGTAGCTGAGGTTGGCTTCGAATCTGTGCGATCCTCCTGTCTCAGCCTCCCAAGCTCTGGGATTATAAGGGTGTGCCACTACGCCTGGCTAAAGTGAACTATTTGAACACTTCCCAAGATAAGCCCTTTTAAAAATGACATTGTAGTTTTTCTACCACATAAAATTGAAGAATAAATTCTGATTCATAAAATTGTTTAATCATTCAGTACTATTGTTTAAAATTGTAAAAAGTACTTAAATTGCTGTAATGTAACTAAAATACAGCTATAATTACTTGCCAATTAAGTACAAGATAACTTTTTTATCACTAGTTCAGACTTCTACATGATACTACTGGGAAGATTATGAGGTTCAGTAGGAACAAGGATTTTCTGAAATGCCTTCACCTTTTGTATTAGCATTCTTAATCTTTTTTTTTTTTCAGAAGAGCAACAGGAAAACCATATATTTTGAAGCTTGTGCCTAATAAAACCTATTTTTAGTTCTCCTGTTGTATATCATCTACTGCCATCACATTTGTGTTCTTGCTGTGGTGTGAGGAACATCTGACTATCCCAGGGCATTTGCACTTGCATTTCCCCCTTTGCCTGCCATGTTCTTCCCCCCTGACCTTACTATGCTCCATCTTTCAAGTTTCTGTTTAAATGTCTCTTCATCAGAGAGGCCTTCTCTAATCACAAATTGTAAAACATCAACTCCTCCTCTTGTATGATTTATCACTTGTGAGCCCTTTATCTTGCTTAAGTTGTAAGTTTGGCTTCTTAGCATGTTCTATGTGTTGAATTTACTAATTTATTAGTTTTCTGTTTATCCCACTAAAATTTAAGTTCTACAAAAATACAACTTTGCTTATTTTGTTTATTAATGCCGCCCATCGCTTTGATATAGGTCTGGTTCTTAAAAAGCATTTGTTAGGGGAATGAATAAAATTAGCATTAGCTATTTAACAAAACTATTCTGATTCTCCTATAGGAATTTTGCAGCTGAGGGAGGATGACACATTTTAAGTTTTAAAATGGTAGATGTAATTGAATATTTTATTTTAATTCCAATTATTTACTTTGAGGATCAACTGGTTTATTTTTAAGGTAGGTTGTTCTTTGTGTGGCTGAAACATACAAATATTTAAGTGATATTAATATTT
Source organism: Muscardinus avellanarius (assembly GCF_963383645.1). Classification (NCBI taxonomy): domain Eukaryota; kingdom Metazoa; phylum Chordata; class Mammalia; order Rodentia; family Gliridae; genus Muscardinus; species Muscardinus avellanarius. The sequence goes on along the minus strand of NC_137791.1, from coordinate 73,946,143 downwards.
AAAGTGATTTTTTTTTTGTGGGTCTGGGGATGGAACCCAGGGGCATTCAACCTCCGAGCTACACCCCCTGCCTCATTTTTTACTGTTTATTTTGAAACCGGGTCTCACTGAGTTGCAGAGGGCCTCACTAAGTAGCTGAGGTTGTCCGTGAACCGCAATCCTCTGGTCTCAGCCTCCCAAATGCTGGGATTACAAGCGTGCGCCACTACACCCAGCTTAAAGTGATATTTAAATATATCACTTTTTGGGCTTGGGATGTACTCTGTGGTAGAGAACTTGTCTAACATGCCACTGATGCCCTGGATCTGATCCCAAGAACTGCAGGAAAACAAAACAAAACAAAACAGTTTTTAATCATTTGTTCATTAGGATAAACCCAATTAAAAGAACATTTAAACCCAATTGCATCAGTTTAAATTTTGTTTTGTTGTAGGAGAAACAAATTATAGTGGAAGAAAGGCAAGGCAAGTGGCAGTTTGGAATAAAGTAGCTCATCCCATTGTTCTTTGAGGTGACTTAAGTGGCATAGCATGATCACTCTGAGTTTTTAAGAAAGAACCTTTAGAATCGACAGGAATTGGTCACTTTGAAGTTGGGCGATCTATTAGTTATTCTGGGCATCTCAACCCCTTCAGTGAGTCTTTCTTCCGTATCCTTCCTTAGGTTATTACTTGCTGCCCCACCACTCATGGTCATGGTAGAGTCTATTAGTATGGCATTCTTCACTATTCTACATAGGAAAGATCTCAGCATACTTATTAACATAGCATTCTAGCTTTCCCATGCCAATAGATCAGCATTTTCATTTTTGAATGAAGCTATTTGTCCTTGATGTTATAGTAGAAAAAAATAAGAGTATGGAATCAAAGCATTTAGCTTCCATATAACTCTGATGACTGTCTAGTTGTAGCCCATACATTTATTCCACCACTGGCTCTGTTTCATTGTCTATAGGAAGTGGAGATGACAATGCCCTACTTTTCCTAAGCTGTAGGAAGGCTATAAAGACAAATGAGATTTAATGGAAGCATCCTTAAAAGAAAATAAAAATCTCAAGAATACCTACACATAATGACCATAATTTTCTACCAATAGACAACTCCAAATTTCCCACCCCTGTCCCCACTCTCAACCTGTGATACTCAGGGCATTTTACCCTTAGTTATACTCTCAGCCTATTTTATTTTTAATTGTGAAGCAAGATCTTGCTAAGGCTAGCCTTGAACCTGTGATCCTCCTATTTTTGCTTCCCAAGTACTGGAATTAAAGCATTGCTCTATAGAACCTGGCTTTTTTTCCTCCTGTTGCCTCAAAGGTTCTCTTTTCCCTTGTGTGTATAATGTCAACAAAAATACATATAAAGCTATTGTGAGGGTTAAATAAAAGAACATATGCAGAAGGCCCTAGTATAGTTTTTGGCAGAATTCAATCTCAATAAAGTGTCATTATTAGCCTCTCACTAACTGGTTTTCTAGGTAGTGTAGCAGAGTAATGGCTAGGTTCACTCTGATCCTTAGTATAAGTGAGCATGCTTTATTACTTTAACATAAAAATCAAGGGATAAAATCTGGTGAAGTTTTGAGGCTCATCTGATGGTAATATATGAGACTGGTTATATTCAGTTTTTGTTTGTTTTTGTGGTACTAGAGATTGAACTCAGAGGTATTCTACCTCTGAACTACAGGCCTATTTTATTTTTTATGTTAAAACTATGCTTCACTAAGTTGCTGAGGGCCTCAATAAATTGCTGAGGCTTGTCTTGAATCTGTAATCCTCCTGTCTCAGCTTTCCAAGTACTAGGATTACAGACATATGTGGTTGTATTAGTTTTGGTGATTCATTCCAGAAAAAAAGAATGGGACCAAAAAGGGGTTGCATGTGTGTAGAGAAAGGGAGAGTGAAATGAGGTTGTTGATGATTCAGACTACAAGCCAAGGACACTAAAGACACGATGATGATGTCATTGTCATCATCAAAGCAGATGTATTGACATATGACATACTCTCCCTACCAATCCTAGTAATCCTAAGGGCCTTTTTATTTTTTTAAAGAAAAGAGGGTGCAGATTTGGAGATATTAATTTACCAAATATTGAAAATAGGAAGTGATGGATGCCTAGTTAAATTTGAATTTCAGTTAAAAAAGGAACAATATTTTAGAATAAATATGTGTCAAATATTATTTATCCGACTGGGAATCTTTTTGCTAAATCTGTAAACCTCATTTTAAAGGAAAGTGTAAGAAAAGAAGGTTTTAGTGGAAAAAAGATGTACATGAGAGCCATTTTCTGGCTACATTAAGATGGGCAAAATTCAAGAGCATGTCTAATGCAAACTACTTGATATCTTTATTTCACAGAAAAAAATGTTTATGGAAGATAGAGTTTTATCTTTAGAAATGTTTTTATGAGGGTTTCTATTTTTGTTCTAAAGTGTAATCTCTGAGATTCTAAAAGAAGCTGGGCTCTTCTTATTAGAAAAAGCTTAAAAACATACTTACCCTGACTCTCAGAGCCAGTAGAAACCATATTAAAACTCCCGCTTAAACAATGCCCCTGGGTTCAATTCCTAATGCCACAAAAATAAAACAAAAACAATCAAATGAAAAAACAAAACCTCCCACTTTCAACTATTCAAAAGGAGACGGCATGTACAACGTGCCTTGAAATCTGAAGAACACATCAAATATAGTGTTGATGACTGACATCTGACTATTGGGGCAGAAAAGCCCTGATTCCCATGGTATAAATACTCCCACAATGGCAGATCACAAGCTACTAACATGGCATTACTCAATACAGTGTTGGGAAGAAATGCATATGGCACACTGCACTATGTCATGCATACACAATAGATGTAAAAAACCCTCATGTGCCCTCATAGATAGTGGTAAAATATAGTAAAGTCATCAGGACATTGTGAGTATTGAATATTTATTTCCTTTATTTAACATTTATTTAATTGTATGTTTATAAAAGTTAATTTTTAATAGTGACCAAGTTTAACAAATGGCTTGCAAAATACCTGAAGAAAAAAAATCAACAAATTCTCACTGTCTTGGCATGCCCCCAGCATGGCTCTTCATGGACTCTGTAGTCTCATAGTTATCATAAAAATGGAGGAGAGGTAATTGTGGATGAATGTGAAGTTTTTTGACACACAGCAAGTAATGAGCAACTTTACTTAGAGGAGTTAGGATTATTTTAGTAAGTGACACAGGGAATTAGTACTTCTGTGTTCTCTTTCTGTTACCCTTCAATAAATTGGAGAAGAGTATGCTGCTTTTTCTTTTTCTTTTTTCTTTTTTCTTTTCTTTTTTTTTTTTTTTGGTGCTGGGGATGGAATCCAGGGCCATTTTACTTCCGAGCTAAACTCCCAGCTTGATTTTATTCTGTTTTAAATTTTGAAACAGGGTCTCACTAAGTTGCAGAGGATCTCACTAAGTTGTTGATACTGTCCTAGAACCTGCAATCCTCAAGTACTGAGATTACAAGCGTGCCCCACCACGCCTGGCTGCACTCTGCTCTTTCAGGGCTTAAGGCACATTTTGATAATAAATCCAATTTTGAAACTGATATTCAGACACTCATATAATAAATGAGTTGAGTTCAACATATCACAATGCAAAGAGAACGTGTTTATTTAAATACAATACAATATATTAAACTTCTCATAAAATAGTCTATGATTTTCTTCCAAGTATACCAGGGATTGAATTGAACACTAATATTTATATTTTTTACTTTCTTTTACCTATACAATCTTCTGGTTTGGGGTTCTTAAAGAATAACTGACTCTCAACTTATATTTAAATACTCTTATTAGAACAATAATCTTTGCTGGATTTTAATTTTTTAATATATTTTCTTTTCCTATTCTGACTTTCTTTTCTCCTCTTAAATGTTACATGAATGTTAACAAGTAGCATTGCTAATGTTTTTATAGACCACCTAATCATTTAGACATAAGACAGAGTTGCAAGATCAGTCAATTCATATATTTTAAAAATTTCTTTATTGGTGCTTTGTAATCATACATCTTAATGGAGTACAAGATGGTAGAAGCATACATGCACACATCACCCTAGCCCTAAATGGATATATTTTTAAGTTTCATAAATTGTCCTTTTCTTCATAATATGATAATACATTGATAGACTATAGACACTGTGTATTTCTCTACATCAGGCTTATAGAGTAGGATGAAAGTGCCAGGACCCCTTCTATAAGGTCACCGTTTATGGAATAACCACAAATGTGATCAATCAAGTCATTCCAATGGAGCAATAGCCAGTGTGACCTCAACAGACTTTGGCTTTTGGAGCCAGATCGCGTTAGTGACAGACATAACCCTGGTGGGTCGGCAGCATCCTTAGCTGCTCACTCTGCCATCTGCCACTGTGGAAACTTCATCATTAAAAGCAGAGTTGTTGCTGGACAAATTTGCAAATGGTTTCGAGAGCATTATTATTGCACAGAATGCTACCATCTGTAAGTAGGCAAATCTGAATTACAATGTATGTCTACCTAACTCTCTTTCTCTATGTATATCTTAATAGAAAAATGTGCACACATCACACTCAAACTTTGGCGTCTCCTTTTTGTAATATGGGATTATACCCTTGCAAAGGGCCTCCAGGGCTTAACTTCTTACATTTAAACCATCACAGATCAAAGATTATTTCATTTTAAATTCACTTGTCTGTCCTTATTCACAAAGCATTTTGAGCTGTTTGATATCACTCATTATATTATACTATTATTATATGTTATATATTGCCATATATAAGTATCTTTTGTTTTTTTGGTATGTGACATAGTTACTACTTGCCCTCCAGGGAAATTTCAATGCTGTGGAATAAATTAGATAATAACAAACAACATTAAGCCAGAATTTACAATCTATAAGTCAGTGCTTTATATACATATACATACATATATATATGTGTGTGTGTGTGTGTGTGTGTGTGTGTGTGTGTACATGTATATACACATATATGTGTATAGATATTCATATTCTTTAAGTACTACTTCATGGTATCAGGATTATTATACTTGTAGTTATGTAGTTACATAATATTTTATATTACATTTTATGTTAAAATTACTATTATTATTGGTGTTTATAGACAAGAAAACCAAGGCACAGAGAGGTAAACTGCTCTAAAGTGCACAGCTTGGTAAACAGTAGATCAGGGGTTCTGAACTCAGCCACCTAGACCCAGAATCCATGCTGATATCTCATGGAGTCTGTGTATCGCTAGAGCCTGAGATGTTGACAGATGATCTATGGTGATGAGAATGAATGGTGAAAATGTATATGAAATGGATAAAAGTGTTCTGTGAACATGAAGGTATAGAAAATAACTGTAGGCTTTTCAGGGTCAAGTTTTGGTACTCAGATATATGTAATTTTCTCTGCTGAGTTTTAAAGACAGAAAAGCAAATGCCAAATGAAACATCAAGTTACTTATTTGTTTATTAATAAAAGATGACATTATTGACACTTTTCAAGAAGTCTGCACTGGAGAAAGGACCCCACCAGATTGCCACCTCCTCATGTCTGTCTTCTGAGGTTCATATCTGGCCATCTGTTTTAACCAACTGGATGCTGTGTCCATCTACTCTCAGGAAAAAGAACTTGAACAAAGATCAAGAGGAATATGAGAATCCAGGCGTGGTGGCGCACGCTTGTAATCCCAGCATTTGGGAAGCTGAGACCTGAGGATTGCAGTTCCTGGTTAGCCTCAGCTACTTAGTGAGACCCTCTGCAACTTAGTGAGACCTTGTTTCAATTTAAAGAATAAAAAATAGGGCAGGGGGTGTAGCTCGGAAGTAGAATGCCTCTGGGTTCCATCCCCAGACCGTAAAAAAAAAAAAAAAAAAAGAGGAATATGATAGAGTGATAAAGTAGGTGCAAAGTACAGAATCTTTCTTTAAGTTATAAGAAGTTTTCCCCCTTTGAAAGCCTGGCCCAACAGATGTCTTACTGTCTCACAAATCAAGTGATCACCTCTTTCTTCTTTGGGGGAAAAATGATGAAGGATGTTTTCTTTGTGAAGGATAATAGAAAAACATGAGCAAACATTCAAAAAACTACCTCTTCAATATCAATACTTGTGATAGTCTTTCTTCGATATTAAGAAAATATCTTGGTAATTTAAGTCTTTGAATATGTTCTATAGTGAAGTTAGATTCGTAGGACTAGTGTATGAATAATGGTAAATTCATAAAAAAGATGTTCAGATATGGTCCACTCCAAATTATCTATGTCATTAAAGACTTCTGTTTATCAGTTGCATACTGAAGTAAATTATGGCCACATTCTGACAAAGAAAAAAATTTAAAGGACGAATAATAATACTGTTTACATTCATCTTATAATAAAACCATGTAGTTTTGCTTTTATGTTCAGTAAATACTGTGAGAACATTTAGGGTTCTTTATTAGTAGAAAGCTGTGTAAACACAATCTTGAAGATGTGACGGTTGCTAAGGGACCATTTCATACAGGTCAAAAGTAACCTTGCTTGAGTTTCTTTTTTCTTTTTTCTTTTTTGGTGGTACTGGGAGTAGAACCCAGAGGCTATCTACCTCCGGGCTATACTCCCAGACCTTTTTTTATATTTTATTTGGAAACAGGGTCTCACTAAGTTGCTGAGAGCCTCACTAAGTAGCTGAGGCTGGCTTCGAACCTGTGCGATCCTCCTGTCTCAGCCTCCCAAGCGCGGGGATGACAAGCGTGCGCCACCACGCCTGGCAACCTTGCTTGAGTTTCAAAGAATAAAGAATTATAAAGAATTAGAGTGAAGAGACTGGGTAAGTCACTTGCTTTTCTTATTGAACAAATGATAATCATAGTACTTCATACGCTTAAATATAGTAATGCACTGTATGCCATGAACTGCTCATTTCTTTCTTCTTTTTTTCTGATGAGAAAGGCTGGAGTCTAGGAGAACTGAGGTATGTGACGGCTGAATCATCCCGTGGCAGAAACTCTTGGGAAAGACACAATGTGAGTTAGTAGAAAGACAGGCCTGCCCTTGGATTTTTCCAAATAAGACAATTTCATTTCATCTCCTTTGTGAGGTAAAAGAAGACTGGATGAAAAAATACTCATAAAAAACTAAGTGCACAGTATTCCTAAGGCCATGGGTGTTCTTAAGTTATTTATTTTACTTATATCAGACAGTGGGTTTATTTTGATCAGTTCTGGTTCCTGTGACAGAGTTCCATAGACTGGATGGCTAGAACTACAGGTATTTATTTCTCATGTTCTGGAGGGTGGTAAGCCCAAGATCAAGGTGCTGGCCAATTTAGTTCCTGATGAAAGTCCTCTTCTGGGCTTGCAGATGACTGGTGTACTCTTACACGGTAGAGAGAGAGAGTGAACTCTGGTCTCTGTTCTTCCTTTAAGGTTGTTAATCTCATCCCACCAGCTTACACAATCTCATTGAAACCTAAGTACTTGTCAAAGACTGACTCTAAACACTGTCATATTGGTGATTAAGACTTGAACTTGTGAACTTTGGAGTACAGAAACATTCATTCCATACTCTGTTAGAGAGATTTTATATCTTAATAAGATGACCTAAGAAGATGATAAAGTATTTGCCAACATTCTGATTATATTTATAAAATTTAAAGTGAAATACTATTGTAGGTCACTTCAGGCCCATAATCTTATAATTATTCCATAAGTTAAATATGGTGCCCAAATTGTAGGGGCCCTTTAAAATGAAAAAATTAGGAAGCCCTGAGTGGTGGTGCACACTTGTAATCCCTGTGCTTGGGAGGCGGAGACAGGAGGATCGCGCTGGTTTGGAGCCAGCCTCGCTGGCTTAAGAGACCCTCTTTCCAAATAAAAAAAAATATAAAATAGCTCTGGGAGTGTAGACCAGAGGTAGAAGGGCTTCCAGGAACCCCAGTATCACCAAAAAATAAAAATTAAAAAAATTGAAAAAATAAAATGAAAAATTAGGAAATAAAATATTGCTGATACATAATTTAAAAAAATAGGTGTAAATATTTTATGTGGATGTCAGAGTAAGAATATATGCGTGTGTGTGTGCCTGCATGTGCCTGTGTGTATGTGTGTGTGTGTGTGTGTGTGTGTGTGTGTGTGAGAGAGAGAGAGAGAGAGAGAGAGAGAGAGAGAGAGAGAGAGAGATAAAGATATGCTGGAGATTAAATCCAGGGCCATTTTACCTCTGATTCATATCCCAATCCTATTTTATTTTTTATTTTGAAACAAGGTCTCACTAAGTTGCTGAAAGCCTTGCTAGTTTGCTGAGACTGGCCTTAAACCTTTGATTCTCCTTTCTCAGCCTCCCAAGTTCTGGGACTGCAGGCCAAAACAAGAATTTCTGTACATGTTGATATGGAATGATATGGATTTATTAATAAAAAACCCTAAAAGGGCAAAACAGAAGCTTTCTATTTTTGTAAAGTGAAATATTGAAAGGATATATATTGAAAGGATATTATTTCAATGTTATCTAAATGGTTACTTACAATGAGAAAAAGAACATAGAATGAAGAAAAGAGTTAAGTTATAGAATATGAATTTTATAAATATGCCTTCTTAAATAAGTTTTAACTTGGGAATGGATTAAGTTTTTCATACTCAAAAAATAAAATTACACGCCGGGCGTGGTGGCGCATGCTTGTAATCCCTGTGCTTGGGAGGCTGACACAGGAGGATCGCACAGGTTCGAAGCCAGCCTCATCTACTTAGTGAGACCCTGTTTCCAAATAAAATATAAAACAGGTCTGGGAGTATAGCCCAGAGGTAGAAAGCCTCTGGGTTCCACCTCTAGTACCACCAAAAAAATAAAAAAATAAAATAAATAAAATAAAATAAAATTACACTAAAAAAAACAGCTAATACTGAAAAAAATGACTGAACTGGCATAAGCACACAGCAAATGCTTAGTCTGGTTGACTTTTACACCTGGTATTTTGACTATTTTTCTTTGATGGAATATATTATTAAGAAAAATAGAGCTGCAAAAAGTCTTATGCTTTACTTATTAATGTAGCTGCTTGATATATCATTGCTATATTACTTTTAATGTGTGTAGGCACAATGCAGATACAAAATTATAGAGAACCCAATTAGTTTCTACAGATTAACTTTTAAAAATAAGACGAGTGGCATTATTTCTCCCATTTTTTTTAAAAAACCCTTTAGTTTGTCTTGAATATTTAAAATCATTTTGGGTGACACCTTTAGGGTTCTACCATATTGGACTCAAGCCTTCTGCTCAAGAGAGGACCCGGCTGCTGTGACCACTCATTCACCTGCCTGTTCTCTCTGCTGTCTTGGGTTCCTGTGGTGAAGGCTTCATCTCCATCAAGTCAGCCTGGCAGGAGCTTTATCCACTCCATTGTTCAGGTCTGACCTGACCAGACCTAAAGATACTTCCTCTTTTCTTCTAGTTCTAGGCCCAGATGAATATGGGTTTTTATGCATCATCTTTTGGATGAATTTACCATTGTTCATGTCAGCACATTAAATTATAGAATTTGGTTTCCTTATGGCTTTTTGGGAAAGTCCAGGCAGCACTCATGATTTTTCAGGGTTATTAGCAATTCTTGGGGGAAACCTTGATCAATTAACCAGGGAACTGACAAATGAATCCTGCTTGCTTTCTCTCTCCCACCACCATACTATTCTAAGGCACAGTGGTTTCTGTATGACCTAGGACATTTTTCTTTGTGAGGGAGCCTCTTCCCTCCTTAAATTTCTTTCTACTTTCACTCTCTCTGGCCCTAGGATTGTACTTCCCATTAAAACTCTAAAAAGGAATCTTTGCTTCAGGATCTATTTTGTAGCCAATCAGAGTTAAGAAAACAATTATGCTAATATGTTTAGAAAAATATATCTTTGCTGTCAGAAGAAAGATATATATTAAAGTATGCCAGGCATGGTGGCGCACGCTTGTAATCCCAGTACTTGGGAAGCTGAGACAGGAGGATCCAGGCCCGCAGATAGCCTCAGCTACTTAGTGAGGCCCTCTGCAACTTAATGAGATCCTATTTCCAAATAAAGAATAAAAAATGGAGCTGAAGGATGTAGCTTGGAGGTATAATGCCCTGGGGTTCAACCCCCAGCACTACAAAATAAAGTAATACAGGTAAGTAAAAAAAAAAAGTAATTTGTAATTCACCTTGATTTTAAAATATCTGTATGAATGTACTAAGTAAACAAACACTAAAAACCTCATGTCATAATTCTAGCTATTTACAAAACAATGATAATTCAAAAAGAATGAATATATTTATTACGTATTCTACAGTCTGTACCAAGTCTCCATAACTGCCCTTGAGGAAGGGTTATTTTTAAGTCTGGGACAAGACACAGAAGATGAACCTGAGCTATCCTGTTGAGTGGATGTGATGATCTCAATTTGAGAGATGTCTCAGAAGTGGAATCAATAGGTATGGCCATTAGTCAGACAGGATCAGGAGGATTCAAGAAGGGGAAACGTTAAAGGGGAAGTCACAAAGCAGTCCTAAGTTATTAGCTTGAAAAACTGCCGACAGTAACACAAGATAAAAGGGGACACCTGTAGCATTAAGGAAAGAAAGCAAATGGGAGTAGAGAAAGCAAATGGGAGTAGCCAGCACTGGCAAAAGTGTAACAGGGGAGGCAGATGAAAGCTGAGAAGTTGGACTGCATTTTATAAGTGCTGGTAAGTGGCAGGTTGTTCTCCACAGTCAAGAGAAGAGGAGAATAGGAGATATGAGCATGGATTACTTGGTGAGGAGTGGTGACTAACAGGTGAGGGGAAGCGTACAGAAAGTTCCATATTACCTTGTAAAACTGTGATTTTCAGTATGACATTTAAGGCACTTAAAAATCTAAATGTAAGCCAGACGTGATGGCCCATACATGAAATCCCAGTACTTAGAAGACTGAGACAAAAGGATGACAGGTACAAGGCCAGCTCCAGCAACTTAATGAGACTCTATTTCAAAATAAAAAAATAAAGTTTGTTTGCAGGTTATCTCAGAGGTAGACCACCCCCCTGACCAGGAACACAGACACAGACACACATACCCCTAAATTCGGCCTATCTTTTCCCTGTTCCCTAATAGCGTCTTCCTTACTCCCAGGGCATCCAAGACAAATACTTCTCATAGCACACACAGGCCATGAGTTTTTCTACCTGTGTTTATTCTTATGTTTCACTTTTCTGTGTGAAATAGTCCTTTCACATTTCCAGTGGCTTAAATTCCTCTGGTTCTTTAACTATTGCATATTTCAGTACTCAAACGAGATTAGTTACATCTTTGTATCTTCATAAGACTTAGTTCATAACTTTATTACAGTTCTCATCATATCAAATTATTTTTAATGGATGTATCAGCCTACTGCACAAGAACTTAAGTGCTGGAAAGCCTGGTTTGCTCTGTTGTGTGAATAAAAGTCTCCTTTATGTAAACCTCAATGTTTTGTTTAACATTAACTTAATAAAGAAAAAAATGCAGTCACTTATTTTTATCATTAACTGTGATAATTTACTGATAAGGCAACAAATACAATTGTTATCAGCCCTACCTTCCCAAAGCCAATTCTTAGTAGGTTACACAGATAACCAAAGAGAATAGTACAATGTGGTAAGTTTAACAGTCATCATGATGATGATTATATTAACAAATTAATAGTTGATGAATGTGTGCTAGTTATGGCTCTCAGCAATGCACATGTGTTTTCTATTCTAACCCTCACAACACTGCAATGTCAGAGAAAGTAAGCAATACATAAAGAAAGTAGGCAATTCACAAAGAGAAAGTAAGCAATACATAAAGTCAGGAGGAGGTAACTTAACCAAGCATTTGAGGGTCAGTGAATATTGCCCTAACAAAATTATTTCTAAATTGAGAAATTAAATATGACTAGGGATTAGGCAGTGAGGGGAGAAAGTGTGTGTGTGTGTGCGTGCATGTGTGTGTGCATGCGTGTGTGTGTGTGTGTGTGTGTGTGTGTGTTTGGGTGAGGGGTAGAGAAAGCAAAGCATTTGTAATAAATAGTAGGCAATGGTGAATCAATCAATTTATGTATTTAGTAGATACTGGTCTTCATACTTTTAAGTCAGATTATGGGTATCATGGAGCTTAATTCCAATAAACAATCACCAAAGCTAAAAACTGGGCGAGACTCCTCACGCTCACACTGAATCCCACCTCCGGGACATGAATTCCCAGCACTGCGCAGTCACAGGCATTAGCTGGGTTCCAGTGCCAGGCTCTTTCCAGGACACCACATTGCTGCCTCCGGGGATTGTTAAGCTGTTGCTACACCTGGTAGCCAGCAGTAAATGTACACAGACAAATAACATGTTTTATGATTCTCAAACACTACATTCCAGCTTACTTTCTCAATTTTTCATTTTATAAGAAAAAAATTGTGGGATATAATACATGTTTATACTTAGTCTTTAAGCAGATGTGATCTAGAAATGACTTCTACCCATCTTCCCCTCCCTAAAAATGTATCATGGCTTTTTTTTTATCTTGCAAGCTATAATTCTTTAATCATATCCGAGAGAGACACTCTTATTTTGAGGTGGCTTACATTAGTTGGGAGGGTGTGGCTTTGGCACAGGCAGAATGGGGTCCCAGTTCTGAGTCTGCCACCCACCAGCTGTGTGACTTTGAACCAGTTGCATAGCATGTCTACATTGGTACCTAACCTCATAGCGTTCTTATGGAGACTAAGGGCAAACATGTATATAGAGTGAAGTGCGTAATGCTTGGCACATGGTTCATTTTGAAAACGTGACTTGTGAGATTATTTTAAACATAAAAATCACAAAATCACAGCCCCCAAATCAGCTGATCCTACCCTTCCACCTTACTAAGAGATTTGTAGACTGGTAACCTTATTGCCACAGTGAAACATTGGGTTAGTTCCCACCACTAGAGTATGCACTTTGTAAAATCGATCATTATGGGTTTCTTGTGTTCTGGTATCTACTACTGTGACAAACACAGAGTAAACACAAACAAATATTTGTTGAACTATGTACTTATTAAGTGGTTGATCCAAAGCAAAAATTCACACTTCCTGATATCTAGTCCTGTATTTTTTAATTGCATGAAAGATTAAGGTAAAATAAAAATCCCCGATTCTTCCTTTTGAAAAACTTGTTCTGAGGAAAGTTTGGTCATAGACAGTTTGTTATTATGTGATGTTCTAATATGGTGATTTTTTTTATTTTACGTGGATGAGGTTGGTGCAAATTCACACAAAAATTATTAGTTGGGAAGGGAACAAGGACTTTTATTGAGCAAATAGGAAGGAAGAAAGTGGCTACCTTGCTGGATGGTGAATAGATGGCATGGCTCAGGCACTGTGTTTTTGCATTTTAAATTGCTTTCTTTATAACTCCAATCTAGAGAAAATAACATTTCTGAGCCAAACCTGGGCAGGGCATTCAACCCAGTGGAGTGGAATCTAGAAATCTCAAATAGGCACCATACTCTTTGAGTTTGGTTATGATTAATTATGTTGACATAAATTCCACACTCATCTTTTGTAACTTATTTATTTATTTTGGTAATGGGGCTTGAACCCAGTTGCATTCAGCCTGTGACCTATATCCCTAGTCCTTTATTATTTTTAATTTTTAAAAATCTTATTATTATTTTTTGTAGAGCTGGAATTGAACCCAAGGTCATTCTACCTCCAAGTTATACCTCTACTCCTATTATGTATTCTTTATTTTGAAACAGGGTCTCACTAAGTTGTAAAGGACCTTATTAAGTAGCTGAGGTTGGCCTCAAACCTGTGATCCTCCTAACTCAGTTTCCCAAGTACTGGGATTACAAGTATGTGCCACCACGCCTGGCTTCCTTTTTAATTTTTGAAGCATGGTCTAGCTAAATTGCTAAGGCTGGCCTTGAATTTGTGCCTCAGGTATGTGCCACCACACTAAGGTTAACATATACCCCCTCTTTTTTTGGTGCTAGGAATTGAACCCGGAGGTATTCTACCTTCAAACTATACTCTCAGCCCTTTTCATTTGATTACAGGTGTGCACCACCACACCTGGCTAATATACCTTATGTTTTAAAAATTATAACTTGATGAAGACAGTGTGACCAAATGTTATCTCCAAATTCACTTAAGTTGCCTAAACTATAGAGTTCTTTCTTCTTATTTTAGTAACAGCACAGCTAATGGAAATAATATTGCAACTTATAGATGTGACATATAATAGAAACCTTACAAGTTTCTTTTGATGAGATGACATCAGACTTTTCCAATAAAGACACAAGCACAAGGTGTTTGACCTACCTACTTTAAAAAATAGTTGTTCTTGAAAATCAAAAATATGAGAAGTGTAAAATTATTTTAAAAGAAATGCTATTTTTATGGTATTAAGCAAAACTGTCCTAAACATGGTTGTCTTAACATTAAGACATGCCATGGTTAAATTTGCTTTTAAATGCCCATTAATGAAGTTTTATAATTTTCCCTAAGGTAGTCTTACACATCTGCTATTAGGTTTACTCTTGGATACTCATACTATGATGCTATCTTAATGTCTTCTACATACATTTTCTATTTGTTTTTTGCTGCTGGTAACCATCAATTGACATAATAATCTTATATCCATTCACCTTGAGCAAATTCTAATAATTTATCTGTATATTTTTTATTGGTGCATTGTGGTTATACATCTTAATGGGATAAAAGATGGTGGAGACATACCTGCACACATCACCAATTGGCCTTTACCATTTCTCACCCCCTTCCCACCCCTCCCTCCTGCTCATGCTTGGCTTAGTGATATGTTTGTTAAAGGACATCATGTGCTTTAGAGAATTTCCCTCTTCTCCCCTCCCATCCCCTCAGTTAGGTCGCCTTATTTGCTGATCTATAGAATCTCCTTCATCTAGAGTTCCTCCTGTTATCCATTTCTCTTTAGCTTTCTCATATAAGGGAAAGTATCCGATTTCTTACTTTTTGTGACTGACTGACTAATCTCATTTAGCATAATGTCCTCCAGTTCCATTCATTTCCCTGTAAATGATGTAATTGTATTTTTCTTTATGGCTGAAATTCCATTGTGTACCTATCCCACATTTTTGTAATCCATTCATCTGTTGATGGACATCTTGGCTGGTTCCAGAGTTTGGCAATGGTGAATTATGCAGCTATGAACATAGATAGACATGCATTAGTTTGGTGGTTTGGTTCCCTTTCTTTGGGGTAGATATCCAGAAATGGCATTTAAAAAAATAATTCTAGGCTATAAATAGACCCACATTTTGTGGATCTACATGCATCAAAATAAAGTTGGAGCTGGACATGATGGCGGACGTTTGTAATCCCAGCATTCGGGAGGCTGAGACAGGAAGGATTGTGGTTCATGGACAGCCTCACCTACTACTTCTTGAGCCTCTTTGCAACTCAGGGTGTTGTTCAAGGTAGAATGCCCCAGGTTCTATCCCCAGTAGCACCAAAACAATTTTTTGTTTCAGTTTATAATAAAGATAATACATCAAGTTAGGGAAGAAAAAAGTTACTTTACAATAAAGGAAACTGGCAAAACTGATCCATATTGAAAAAAAAAAGAAATTAGATTTCTGGTTCTATCATGTACAACTATTAAACTGTAAGTTGCTTAAATACTTAAATGTCAAGAATTAAAATTTAACTTTCTGTGTAGAAAATATAGATATATATCTTCTAAACCTAGAGATAGCAAAAGATTCTAAAAATGGACTAGGTGAACAAATGAGGTGACCCAACTGAGGTGGATGGTAGGGTGGAAGAGGGAAATTCCGTAATTTACATGATATACATTCACAAACATTATTGACGTCAATCATTAAGCCAAACTTGAGAAAGAGGGAGAGTGAGGAGATGGGGTGGGAATTGGGGAAGGGCTAAATTAGTAATGTGTGCTTGTATGTCTCTACCATCTTGTGCTTCATTAAGTTGTATGACTACAATGCACCAATAAAAAAAAATAAAATTATTGTAGCTTTATATGGTTTGAAATCAGAAAATATATATCTTCTAGCTTTGTTCTTTTTCAAGATCGTTGTGGGTACCTAGAGTCCATATTCCATATTAGGATAGATTTTTTTTTCTGAAAAATAAATATATAAATATATGATAGTTTCACCTAAAAAATAGAAAAAAATAGATTCTCTGGTAAGAAAGAAAGCAAAAAGAAATATTGAAATGTTATCTTTAAGTCATCAAAAGCTTGGTATCAGACAAATGAAACTGTTATGTGATATTATCATTTTTAATTTTGGATAAATTGCTATAATACTAGATGTCAACTACTAAGCCAAGCATAGGAGGGGGGATAGGGAGAGAACGGGGTGGGGATTGGGTGGGGGCTGACTGGGCAATGTGTGCATGTATGTCTACAAAAGTATGTATCCCACTATGATGTATGAATACAGTGCACCTATTAAAAATAAATATGGAAAAAAAATACAAAAAGTGTTTCCCATTTCTTTTGCTATTATTTCTTGGGTCAGTGGTAAAATATACAGGGAGTACATTATCTCTGTCTGCCAACTTCAGAGGAGTGTATAGCATTATCCTTTAACAACATTTTGAAGCACATAGTGGGGGATGATGTGATGGTTTTCAAATGGCAAACTGTACTAACTGCTCGAAAATGCACACAATTTAGGAGCTGACAGTTTCAATTCTCATGCAGAGGAGGAGCATTGTGACGTTTTCGCACTAGTTAAATATTCAATCATTCCTCTGCCCTGTCTGTGGGAAATATGCTAATAGCTTATTGCTACAGCCTTTGAACTCCCAGGGCAACTGAAGCCCAGAATTCCATAGCCCTGATGCCAGTGGGAGTGATTGCATTTGATGGATACAAATAACCTTGGCTTTAATATTTTGATTGATCTGGAACATATTAACATCGGATTTTGATCACACAGAATACTACGGAATCAAATGCTAATCTAGGAGTTCAGCTTACTCTTATTGTCACTTTAGTTTCCTCAGTACAGAAATATCTCCTGACTTTTTAGACTCCATATTAAAGGCCTAAATTTAATTTGACCATCACTCACCCAAATTAAAATAAGTCATTAAAATAATATGCTTTCATATACTCCATTTTTCAACATACAAATAAAAAATTAAGTAAAAACAACAATTTTCTTGTGAAAAAATTGTAAAAGTTTTTAGTTCAAAAAGTATATTAAGAGCCGGGTGTGGTGGCACACTCTTGTAATCCCAACATTTGGGAGGCTGAGACAGGAGGATCACGGTTCATGGACAGCCTCAACTACTACTTAGGGAGGTCCTCTGCAACTCATTGAGACCCTGTTTCAAAATAAATTTTTAAGAAGAGTAGGGCTGGGAGTGTAGCTCAGAAGTAGAATGACCATGGGTTTCATCCCCAGTACTGAAAAAAAAAAAAAAAAAAAAGGTATATAAAGATGGGTGTGGTGACATACACTTGTAATCCCAGGATTTGGGAGGTTGAGACAGGAGGATCTGGGTTTAAGAACAGCCTCAGCTACTTAGTGAGGCCCTTTGCAACTCAGTGAGACCCTGTTTCAAAATAAAGAATAAAAAATAGGGCTGGGAGTGTAGCTTGGAGATAGAATGCCCCTCGGTTCCACCCCCAGTAGTGCAAAATATATACATATACATATATATGTATATATATTTTTAAAAAGATAGCCAAAGGTCTGGTTTTGGCCCAGGGAATAAAACACAAGTTAAACAGCAATGAAAATACATGATTTATTTCCTATTTACAAAAGAAAAAGGATATTTATGTCAAGTGGTTTGATATGCCTGTATCAACTTACAAGATTCATTATTTAAACTGGAGAGCTCACTGAATGCTAATAATTGATATTTACTAGAAGATCTTTTGGGATATCCTTGAATATGGAAACTGAGCAAATATTTTAAAATATTTATTTTGGACTTGAAATGTTTGACACCATTGGAATTTGAACTTATTACTTGTTTTCCTAATGGCAGTGACTTTTGTGGGATATTTGTTTTGTTTTGTTCTGGTTTGGGTTTGTTTTGTGTTTTCTTCTGTCCTGGTTTGTGTCCATGGTGCACTTTATTTTTCTTTCTGAAAGACTGGGGTGCTTTAGAGAAAGGGGTGGGGCTGACTGAAATCATTGTGCACAAAGGTAGAGCTTTTGTTGTTTTATCAACTGTGAACTTATTGATGCATAACAGCCATATTTGTATTCTCATTTTATTGCAATGCTAAGCTATCACTGTGTGCTACCCTTATAGATATGGTTAAACTTTTCTATCAGACAACCAAAGTGAATAAATATGGACATGTTGCTATAATGTTGGATATCTACTCTGGCAGCTCATCCACATTTTGGACTGCTTTTGGTCAGTCTTCATGGGGGATAATGTACTGGGCCAGGACAGAGGCATAAACAGTCACACTGGCACTACAACCTTTTTGGCTTGTATCATGCTAGAATTTATGAGGTCTCTTCCTAGAATTAGGACTCTTGTCATGATTTAAACCAAATTAATCACCCTGGCCATATTGGTTCAGTTCAACTCTGGGATATCTTAATTTTGTCAGTGATGCATTTACCAGCAATTAAGATAAATATAAAAATATTTATTACTCTATCACGGACAGGCAAAACTGGTAAGTATAACATCATTTAATTGCTGAATTATTCAGAGATTTCATCAACCTGTCAATATTTAAAATACATCTTATAATTAGAATCCCAGAGTTCATTTAAAATATATTTGTAATAGAAAGCAGTTTCTATTTACAGAAAGACTGATATTTTAATTTTATCAAATATAGTTAAAAATTACTTTATTTGAATATTAAGTTTAATTGTCGACAAATACTAGTAATCCTGTAAGCTCCATCATTCTCCTTGGTATTCCTCATTGCATCCAACATAGAAATTTGCCAATATTTATATAAAAGGGATGTTGGATTAAAACTAATGTGGCTTTTAGGTCCTATATCTGCCAACAGTTGCCACAAAAATATTGTATAACAAACCAACCAAAATCCAGTGGATTAAAACAACAATCATTTTTTCTTCTTCATCAGTTGTTTTCTGAGCTCATCATAGTTTTATAGGACCTAATAAAATGTAGCTAATAGCAATTATCATGTCTCAAAATCTCCTTTGATGCTCACAGTTCAATTGTTATTTTCTTCCTTTCCTTATACATCCCATGGGTGACAGTTTTACCAAATGTTTTTGCTACATAACAGTTTTCCAATTTGCTTTGCTCTCTGCCATCTAATCCCAAAGCCAATGCCATAGATTTTAAGTATTTGTTATGGCAGCAACCCACTACTAGGTACCTATTTCTACATTACTCAGTATTGCCACAGTCATACCACTTAAAACATCACTCCAAAAACCAATAACTTCAAATAATAATCATTTATTCTCTTGTGTGTGTCTGTAGGACAGCTAGAGCTTGGCTACCTAGGCTGGGCTCAGCTGGCCTTGGCTCTGGGCTGTGGGCCGCGGGTTGCCTGAGTCAGCTCCAGTCTCTGCCATAGGTTAAACTCAGGTCTGTTCCGTGTGCTATAACTCTGGTGTCTAAGCTTTATCAGCCACAGTTACCAGCGGAAGATCTTGTGGTAATTGCAGAAGCACATGAAATATGCCCAATTATACAAGTGTATTTCAGCTCTCCATTTGTGTCACATCTGCTAACATCCTTTTAGCCAAAGCAAATTACATGGTCGAGGGTTAGGAAAGTACAGTTTGTGTAATATAAGACCATAGTAAAATATGGTGTATTTGTTACTAAATGGAATGCAACAATTTTGACCAATAATTCAATCTACCATAGGCCCCTTTGATGAAATTTCACTAAAATAATGAGCTATCATCACTCTACTAAAGATTAAAGTAATACTTCTTTTTCAAACCTACTTTCAGCATTTTTATATTTTCTAAAACATCATACTAATAGCAGCATTAAACCAGTTTGGTAATTGCGATTATGTTACTAAGAATTATTAAAGCAAACAAAGCAACCAGTTATCATTCTTATATAAATATTCCGATTACAGACTTTACAAGGCTTAATAATTTTCTTAGGAATTGAAGAAATAGAAAGTAGATCTGACTTCATCACTTCATCTGCTAACTTATTTTGAAAGATTCTTTTCAGTCCTATTAAGGCATCATCTGTTAATTCCTTCTCTCAAAAATGCCTGGCAAGTTTATTAATGATAAGCTTCTTGTCTGAAATGTAATTCTTTATCCCATCATGTTCTGCACATATTTCTTGGGTCCTCAATGCTAAAGTGACAGAGTAGAAAGTGGCCAGAGCCCCGGATCATGTTGCCAAAAGTGGAATAAGGTATTTATTCCAAATTCATGAAGTAGTCAGTGTCCAAGGGCTCTAAGTGTATCTTCAAGGGTAAGATGCTGGAATGCTTTGGGTAGAGGTGACTCTGAAGAGTCAGATGAGGCAGGTTTCTTCCCAGGTAAAGATGGAGCATGTCCATTCTGAAACAGCCAGTCTCAGAAGCTCAGAGAAATTTTCCAGTAATCCCAAGAGAGGAGGCTATTTGTGTTCTCTATGTCAGGTTCAGAGCATCATTTATTGACATAGAAGAAGTTTCTAAAGGTCTGCCCTCTTAAGAATTTGCTGAAACATGGATCCTATGTACTAAGAAATTTAGGCAATTTCTTCAGTTTCTGAGAGGCAGCCTCTAAATCATTGCACCTTCTATCGTTACAGGAAGTCTGTATATCTGTGGTAGGTCCTGACAGTTTATGCTAAAGATGTAGATAGTTTGTGTTAATGCCATGGCTGAGGATGGGGGCTAGCCACACCAGAAGACCAGCCATGTTATTAGCGAGTGATGCTTTGAGTTTTGTGATATCAACCTGATTTTCAGAAAGAAGAGAGAAATTCAGGAAAAAAGAATTAATATTCAGTTCAATCACATGGACAATGAGTCAATTGACCATGTCCACACAACAAAACCCCAATAAAACTCTGGACATTGAAGCTTCTTATCTTGCCTGCTCTTATTTACACTGGTTTTGATTTGTATCTTTATTTGTTTTAAAAGAAAAAAGTAAGCTTCCTTTAAAAGAAAATGTGTTTTTTTTTTTCTGACTTGTTTCAAGCAATGATTGAAACTAAGGAATAATAGGTGTCATCAAAACTGTAGGCATTTGGTCAGAAGTAAGGGTAACTTAGAGACTCTCCGAGTCTGTGGCTACTGTTGTAAATTAGAGCAATTACATCACAAGATGAACTCACGAAGCTTGGCTTGAATCTAGACAGTTAGCATCAGAAGTCCCTGTAAATGGTCAGAACAAAACCTGCAACTGTCAAAGCTTCCCTGGAATGAGTAAGGGCTGACTTGGCCAGTGAAGATGGGATCAGTGTTCTCAGCTCACTGGGAAGTCATCTTAATTTCTCTGAGTTTACAGGCATTTTACCCTATTTAATCTAAACACATTTTGTTTGTGGGTATGAATACGGTCACGTATTCTTGTTAATTTATGTTCACAGTATAAGAATCAAATATGTTTGGCTAATAGCAAAAACTACTACAGGTATAATTACTATCTTAACCTTTCTATCTTTCAAATGTTTGAATAAATGAAATATTTTTCAGTTATATGCTACACAAGGTTGTGCTCCCACTTGACTTTTTCTTTGCTGTACTCCCATCAATAAAAGCTCTGTTCTGTACCAGGCTGGAAGCGTGGACACTACATTTCCCAGCTGCCTCTGTCCCAGTGAACCACTTCCTGTTAGGTTCTAGAAACAAGTAGTGGAAAGTTACACAGTAAGAGGCTAGAAAACATTTTCATTTGTTTTACTTTTACAGCAAAAGTACAGTCTGCAAGGTTCTGCTCGGGTTCCTAATTGTAGAGGTGGTGGAGGTAGTAGGTTCTTTGTGTTGGCACAGTCCTCCACCTCTGGCTGCTGTAGCCACAGTTGTGGAATTTTGCAGTTGTGGCATGACTTGTGGTTTTCTCCAGCTGATTCTGATGCCAGCAGTTATAACAACTTCAGCTGCACAGTGATCATGGGATTCTCCTTCTTCTATTCCAGGGATGATAGCAGTTTGTGTACTTGCTACTATCTGGATTATATCATCTCCTTGTATTTTCTGCCTCCAGCAGTTCCAACACTCTTCTATCTAATTTTCATTATATGTTTCCGCTTTAAATATTTAACCAGCATTTTCTGACTCAGATACAGACTGAAATAAAGAGAAAGTGTATATATGTATGTATATATATATTCCTGAATATTTTGTCAAATTAAAATTTTAAAAATCAAACAATAATTTGGATAAATAGAAAACCTCTTTAAGAAAAAGGGGAAAGTAGCATATCCAGTTCTAATTAAAGCACTCATTAATATCTCTGCTCTTTAAAATTTATCATATTTTTTATTTTAAAATTTGTTATGAGCTGGGCGTGGTGCACATGCTTGTAATTCCAATATTCAGGATGCTGAAACAAAAGGATCGCTGAGGTTCCTGGCCAGCCTCAGTTACTTAGTGAATCCCTCTGCAACCAAGTGAGACCCTGTTTTAAAATAAAGAATAAAAGAACAGGGCTGGGGGTGTAGCTTAGAGATAGGATGCCTCTGGATTCCATTCCCAGTACCATAAAAAAATTGTTATGTCTATGATATTATTCTTAATACATGATGCTCTGATAAACTTTGTAAAGTATTTGATTATTTTAAGCAAAGTATACAGTGACTATGAAAATATAATCTTGCCAAATTTAAAAACTACCACAGCCGGGTTTTGTATTGGATGCCTGTTATCTCAGTACTTGGGATACTTAGTCAGGAGGATCACAGGTTCAAGACCAGCCTCAGAAATTTAGAGAGACTCTCAAAAACCTAGTGAGATCCTGTTTCAAAACAAAAATAAAAAGCGATAGAAATATATCTTGGAGGTAGAATGGCCCTGGGTTCAATCCCCAGTGTGTGTGTGTGTGTGTGTGTGTGTGTGTGTGTGTGTGTGTGTAAGATGGGAGCTGGGACAAAAGGATCAAAAGCCAATTTGTTTTCCAAAAAAGAATAAACTAATGAAGAAAATGATATGAAAATTTCATTATACAGATAATTATTTAGCTTTTTCTCTTTTCTTTTCATTTTTTTTTTTTTTCAGTACTGGGGATGGAACTCAGGGACATTCTACCTCCGAGCTACACCCCCAGCCCTATTTTTTATTCTTTATTTTGAAATATGGTCTCACTGAGTTGCAAAGGGCCTCACTAAGTAGCTGAGGCTGTCCACGAACCGTGATCCTCCTGTCTCAGCCTCCCAAATATGCTGGGAGCACAAGCTTGTGCCACCACGCCCGGCTGAATTATTTTGCTTTTGTGTGTTTTCAATCAGCAGTGATCTTCACACTAAGATTGCAGTGCTTTTTTTTTTTTTTTTTTTTTTGTGGTGGTGCTGAGGATTGAAACCAGGAGCATTCTACTTCCCAGCAGCTATACCCTCAGTTTGTTTGTTTGCTTGTTTGTTTTTGTTTTTAATTTGGAAACAGGGTTTTACTGAGTTACTAACAGCCTCACTAAATTGCTGAGTCTGGCTTCAAACCTGTAGTCTTCCTGTCACAGCACCACACCCCTAAGATTGCATTTGACAGATGAGTCAAAACTGGTGCCAGATCAAATATAAATGTCTCCATAAATCTTAATACTGGAAATCTTCAACAATAAAAACATTTCTTAAGAATTTTTAGTAACATAATAATTGTGTATAGCTATGGGACACAGTGTGATATTTTAATCCATGTATAAAATATGTACTGATCAAACAAAGACAGTTAACTTTTCTGTTTCCTTATTATGATTTTGTGTTTGAAGGCTTCAAGCTCCTGTGTACTTATTAATGGATATATGATAGATTGCCATGCTCTATTTTTTTGTGAAGAACACTAGAACTCATTATGGGTTGGAACAAAAAACCCGATCACTTACAATTTACAGTTACTTTAATTATATAATGCAGTCAGAAAATTATTTTGAGGCAACTGCTCTGTATGTTTGTAACTAGCAAAAGAAAAGGCTAGAATAATGTTTTAGTAGCAAATCTCAACTCCTATATATTTTTTTTCTAAATCATGGCTTAGTAAAATGCAATAAATAGATGAATGAATTTCAGGATAATTTTAGTAGTTTTAGAAAACAGTTTTCTATACTTTCTACCTTCTATTATATGGCTCTAGTCCTCCTAAGATAAGAAAGTAGTTATCTTCATATTTATGTTGATCTCAGTGTTTATAGTATTAAAGTGAATTAAAATGGAATCCAGGCCTGAAGAAGCCCTGAACAGATAGTCAGTTAAACCAATCAAGTATTTTCTTTGTTTTACCTAAAAGAGTTGTCATGTATGTTTGTTTGCTCACTGGAGTTGGAAACCACCTTCAAAGTCCAGAGCTGGCTGATTCAGGAATGACTGCTCAAGTCAACTCTTTAACATTTTTACTGTGCCTTCGTTTACCTTTTCATATAACTAAATTTTATTCCAAATCTAAGTTGTTTGAAATCATGTAATCATGCCAGGCTCAGTGGTGCTAGCCAGTAATATCAGTACTTAGGAGGCTGAGACAAGAAGATCACAGGTTCAAGGCCAGACGCAGCAACTTAAGCGAAACCCTCAGCGATTTAGTAAAATCCTGTTTCAAAATAAAAATTAAAAGCTGGGTGTGGTACACACACACTTGTAATCCCAGTATTTGGAAGGCTGAGACTGGAGGATCACAGTTTACAGACAGCCTCAGTTACTTAGAGAGGCCCTTTGCAAATCAGTGAGACCCCATTTCAAAATAAAAGAATAAAAAATAGGGCTGGGGTTATAGTTTGGAGATAGAATGCCCCTGGGTTCCATTCCCAGCACCACAAAAAATAAAATAAAATAAAATAAAATAGGGCTGGGGATTTTGTCCAGACACACCTGTCTTTAAATCCCAGTACCCCCCCCCAAAATGAACATCATTACTTGTTCCTATTTTGTAATTGATATTAAAATTGGAAATACGATTTATACACACCATGATAACAGCCAGATAAAAACATTTTTAAAAAACCTTTTAGAGAAAACATTTGTCTACTTCCATTTATACAGATTTTATATAGTCATTAATTGTTGAAGTTTTTAAAATTCAGATTATTTGATAACACATAAACACAATCAAATTTCTAACTTTGCTTTTATACCTTAGTTTTCTTGTGTGCAGTATTAGAGATTGTTTAGATTATTTGGTGTTTATTATTAGTAAAATAAGACCAAAATGTACAAGTATTTTGAAATACTGTCGTCATCATCATCTTTAGATATATAATTTTCCTTTTTTTTTCTTTTCTTTGTACTAGAAATTGAACTCAAGGGCATTCTAACTTTAAATGATACCTCAAACTCTTTTTTGTTTTGTTCTGTTTTGATACAGGGTCTTTCCACGTTATTGAGGCTGTCCTCAACTCTACAATCTTCTGGTCTCAGCCTCCTGAGTAATTAAATTACAGGTGTGGGCTATCATTCCTGGTGTGATTTTTATTTAAAAAAAGAATGCTTGAATACATAACTACAATCATAAGTATAGTCAGACTTTTGGCCCAGGAGTTCAACTCCTACTAATTTATGTGAAGAAAAATAAAACTAGAAATACTCTAAATAAAAAAAAGTTAGTTGATTGTTTTCTATTAGAACAAACTCTAAATGCTTGAAATAGAACCTGGTTTGGTAAATTACAGCACATAATAAAATGATTAGTGTTATAATCATGACAATTATGTAAAAACTCAAAAAAGTGGGTTTGCTATGCAGAATAGAAAACCAGACTCTATATGCTTTGAAAAATCAAAGACCAACTATAAGAAAGGCACATGCATCTGGTGCAATATGCAACCACAAGATACTATTTAAGACTATCAAATTATATATAAACTTCCATTTTGATATTTTGATTTAAGTTAAAACAAAATGTTGTCTTTAGTTTGAAGTTCTCTATTTGGAGTGGCATCAAACTTATAAACTATAAGGAGACCCCAAAGAACTTTAAAGTTAGCTGTTAGAGTAAGTCCAAAATCCCCAAAGATCTTTTTTTTTTTTTTTACTAGACTTACAATCAATGAACAACAACCCAATCTTGTGTTTACAATCAGTTGAGAATAAAGCAGGGACAGGAAGTAGATAATGGAAAGAAATGTGTTAGCTTCTGTTACTAAGACTTTGACTAAGTATAATTTTATATTTTACCCAGAGAAGCTTGCTTTTCCTAACACCTTCTGAATTCCTTGGCACAGAAACCCCCAAGACAAAACACTGGTTTCAGGAGAGATACTCTTACCAAGACTGTAGTTTGCATGCATCCAAAAAGAAAAAAGGAAAACAAGCCCCCAGGAATCTGCAGAAGTTTCCTAGATGACCTTCACCCTCTCTGAGCCATTCACCAAAGATCTTTACCTACCATGCTGGCTCCTATGGCCTCCTCTGACATTTTGGCTATCAAGTACAAATACATGCAACAACACATATTTCTACGCATTTTTGTTCTATCACAAAGGTAGAATGAAGTTCATTAAGAAAAAGAATATCAGAATGAATTTTTCCTTGAAGCATTATTTTATATGTTTTTTAGTGAAAGAAAAATATGTTTAAAATATTTGGGTTTGTGCAAGGTCATCTAGCTTTTCAAGCATACTTTTAAGTAGGTGTGGAAGGAGATTGCTACCATGGACTGGAGATGGCTTTATTAATCTAAAAAACAATTTTATTAACAGAAGAAAAGAAAGGCCAAATACACATAGGAGAATCTTGAACATGTTGTCTGGTGGCTTGGCGTGCTCTAGATTATCAACCATGGTGTAGTTCTACATGACTTGGGTATTTTCACTAGGATACTGATGGTAGAAGTCATATTGAAGAAACCAATATTATTTTTCTTTGAGCTATAGTTAGGTTACCTTTCTTCCTCCTGAAATGCCAGTTTAGGGGGCATTTCATATAAGCATATGACTAGAAAGATAATAAAAGCCAAATGAGTGCTTGGCACATTTCTCACACTGTAATGAAACTAGAGTAATTGAGAGAGTCAGCAAATCACAGTTATCAATCAAGTACTGAATGTGATGGGTACGGATGCCAGGTCTGATTTGCTATTGTGGTTCAGAGAACCTGTTTTGTTTTTGTTGTTGATTATTTTTGTTTGATATTTGGATTATGCTTAAAAACAGAACAACATACTTTGTCCTGTTAGGTCACCAATACTCTTCAAGAGTAGAGACCTAAGGTGACATGGTAGATTTCATTTTTAAGAGGAATATACTTATATATCTGAATCTAAAAGCGTAAAAGAAGCATATGAGGTCACTTCAAATATAAATAGAAAGAAAGCAGACACTTCAATTAGTAAATCAGTTAATCTGAAGGGATTTAAAACTCACTTCCTACTCTACTCTAAAATTAATCCTCTTCGATAATGGAAGGGTTATAATGGAGATTTCAGAAAGAGTGAGTTAACAAACAAATTTAAGAGATGAAAGGAAAAACTCCAGAAGTCTGGATTTAAAGGGGATGTTGTTCCCTCTGTATCTTCACTCATCTCATTTTCCCCCTTTTATCTGATCTAGATTTTATCTAGAGAGCATGAAAATTCTCCCTTTTTTTTCTACCTACTTTCTAATTTAAAAACTGTTTCATATATTCAGACTGGATTCAGAACAAAAGTATTTTTCACCCTAGTTCTGAATTTTAAAAATGTGAAGCTCAAAAGTTTTGAGATTTTCAGTTCCAAAGATTTTACTAAATGTTAATGTTGATGAATGAGTCATCCAAATCTCAGTTCTTATCATTTAGTTTCTGATGAAAAAAAAAAAGGAACTGGCTTTCACCACAATTTAAGGGAAAGAACAGTTGTTCCTCTCCTACTGATAAAAATTTCAGCACTATAGGCAAGTTCCCTTGATGCTAATATAGATATGGTGGGCCCAACAGACAGGTGGAGTTGGCAAATAAATGTTCATTTCTTCCTTTTATGACTCAATGTTATCATGAGGGAAATGGAGAACATTTCCACAACACAGCTGTGAGGGATTCTCCAGCTCATCTATCAAGATAACACAGTCTTTTACTCCCCTGCAGTTTGGCAACCAGTGGAGAGCTGGGTAGAAGATAGGGGATTGCTCTCCAGTTCTGAGCTCTGCTAGATGTGCAAGTTGTTTCAAAATTTGATACTGCTAGCCATCAATTGTAAGAGGCCATGGAGTTGTTTGCATGATACTCTAATGTCTAGGATCCTCTACTAGTAGGAGTAGGTAAGATTTTAGAGGTCCTTTAGTGTCTCCTCTCTATGTCTGTGTCTCCTCTCTAGTTCCCTGACAATCAATTTCTAGCATATGACTATATACTTCTGATAAAAGAGAACTTGACACTTTCCAAGAGACTTTTCTATTTTTAAAGACATCTAGTGCTCAGAAAATCCTTCATTAAGCCGGGCGTGGTGGTGCACGCTTGTAATCCCAGCATTTGGAAGGCTGAGACAGGAGGATCGCTGTTTGCAGCCAGCCTCGGGTACTTAGTGAGGCCCTCCGCAACTCAGTGAGATCCTGTTTCAAAATAAAGAATAAAAAATAGGGCAGGGGGTATAGCTTGGAGGTAGAATGCTCCTGGGTTCCATATCCAGACCCCCCCACACACACAAAAAAAAAAAAACAAGAAAATCCTTCATTATACTTATTCTTATATCTTCCAAATACAATTTTTACTTGTACTTTAAGGTCATGCAAAGGAAACCAGTTTCTTTTTATACATAGCCTTAAATTCTTGAAGGCAGCCTGCAGGTCCATTAGGCTGATGAACTCATTCTTTTAATAATTCTTCCTGGGACAGAGTCTCAAGTCTTTTCTCATGTGGCTAGAGTGCCTCAGCTCAGTCCTCATGTGTGATCAGATCATGGAGGAACAAAGCGTGTTCCATTGGTGAGCCAGTGGAGCCAGTTCCCACTGGTGACTTCACGCCTTGACTTTGTCATGTCCAGTTGAGTTCCTCCTGAGATCTCAGCCCAATATCAGAGAGAGAGGTCAAAGATGTTGCTGGCCATTTTTAGAAACCAAACTTGGGAAGTAATACAATTAATCTAGATGAGACAATAACTTTTAATTTCTTCTAGACAAAAAGGATCATGGAGAAAAATACTCTATAGCCTAAAAGGGCCGATGTGTAATAATGCCTTATCAATCAATGACCATTGCACTTTTTTCTTAACCAGATACAGATTTTAAAGTATTCTCTATCCAATAAAACACTTCCTTTTGCCGGGCATGGTTGCACACTTGTAATCCCAGCATTTGGGAGGCTGAGACCAGAGGATCACGGTTCCCGGACAGCCTCAGCTACTTAGTGAGACTCTCTGCAACTCAGTGATACCTGGTTTAGGGCAGGGGGTGTAGCTTGGAGGTCGAATGCCACTGGATTCCATCCCTAGACCTGCAAGAAAAAAAAATGCTTCCTTCTTTCCAGTTACCACAGTCTTGTTCTTGGAACCTCTGTCTCAACTAAAGGCTTAGACTCTTATAGTTAGATGTGGCCTTGGTGGCATCTAGTTTAATCATGTACCTCACATAATCATCTCTAAGTCTTTGTAATTCACAAATACAATTAAATTAAGTGAGTGGGACCAACAAGATATGGGAGATGCTAACAAAATTAAAATTCTACCAAGTTAGCTGGGCGTGGTGGTGCACGCTTTTAATCCCTGTGCTTGGGAGGTGGAGACAGGAGAATCACACAGGTTCGAAGCCAGCCTCGCTGGCTTAAGAGACCCTGTTTCCAAATAAAAATATAAAATAGGTCTGGGAGTGTAGCCCAGAGGTAGAAGGGTTTCCAGGAACCCCAGTACCACCAAAAAAAAAACCAAACAAACAAACAACTAAAACAACAACAAAATTCTACCAAGTCCAAAGAGAATCCTAATATATTTCCTAGGACTCTGATGCAGAAGAATACAGGTTTATTGTTATGTTCCAGTTTTCAAAGGAAACACAAATCCATATTTTGAATAAACCTCTTTTGATTTTTTGTGTGTTTATATGCCACTAGGAATGGAACCCAGGAGACTTCTACCTCTGGAATATACCCCCAGACCTATTTTATATTTTATTTGAAAACGGTCTCACTAAGTTGCTAAAAGCCTCACTAAGCTGCTGAGGCTGGCTTCAAATATGTGATCCTTCTCTCTTATCCTCCCAGATACTGGGATTACAAGTGTATACCATCTTTTTGGTGTGTCTTTTTCTTTTAAATTGGTCCTTTCTTTCAAATATATCTCCTAGTCACAGTTTGGAACCATTGTGCCATAGTCACATTTTCTCAGTTCTCTCAATAATTTTTATAATTACTTGAAAATTATTAAAGGAAATATTACGTAGTTACCACATCATAAGTGACAGAGTATGCAACAACTTTGCAAACAACTACAATACATTATAAATACAGAGAAATAATTATGTGTATCATCTCTTAAAATTATATCTTTCAAACACTGATTTAGAAAGAAAGCAAGATAGTGGGGAAACAATGAAAATGGAATTGTGCATTTGGATGAAAATACTCTGGACAATTTAAATTTTTTCTTCTTTCATTCCACATTTTCCTAATTCTCCTCTATGAACCTATACCATTTCCAAAAAATTGAAATCCATAAATATATCTAAACAATTGTATATACATGAAAATAAAATCAGAACAGAAGACATAAGAAATGTTTTCATATATTCACCTTCCTGCATTTTTTGTTATTTTTATGTCCCTTTCTAATGCTTGCACATGTTTGAAATATGTGTTTTACAGAGCAATTTGGTAGAAAGGCTAGAAATTTTGTAATATTGAGTTGAAGGGAATAAAAATGGAAAATAAAAATAACATATTTATTAATAAGAATATAAAATAAACAGGGCATGGTGGTGCAAGCTTGCAATCTCAGCATTTGGGAGGCTGAGACAGGAGGATCGTACAGGAGGATTGGACAGCCTCGGCTACTTAGTCAGGCCCTTTGCAACTCAGTAAGACCCTGTTTCAAGAAAAAGAAGAAAAAAATAGCTTGGAGGTAGAATCCCCCTGGGTTCCATCCCCAGTACTGAAAAAAAAAGTATAAAATAAGAGGAAAATAATATACTAGCTTGATCAACTTATCTTATGTTGACTCTCTATAATGGGATTTGACTCAAAGCTAACAGTGTTTGAGCACTTATTGAAGGTACTATCATTATCTTCTTATGTTATCTCCACATTAGTGATAAAGAATTTTAGACCTAATGAGATTGCTTCAGCATGGTAAAGCTCTTAAATGCCAGAGCCAAGGTCTAAACCCAGGTCAGTCTCCTTCCAAAGTGGTTGGCTGCTTCTTACTTACGAGCTAAACAATCAAGAATCAAAACAGTAGCAAACTAACTTTGCTCTATATACCCTGCCACTCAACAGAGCAAAACAGAACAAAATTAGGATTTGATGCTTTTCCAATATGTCTCTTGGTCATCTGATTTACAGAATTTACAGAATATCAAATGGACCTGCCACCATGATCCACAGTGTTTGTGTTAAACAGTTATTTCTCCACTGAGGTCTCTTTCTTTCCTTTCTTTTTTTCCTGGATCTATGCATTCTATCAGGCAATGACTATGACTAGATATACTGAATGTCAGAAGTCATTGTACTTTCTCTGCTGTACCAAAACAGCTACTAGAAAATTTAAAGGAGTATTTGATTGAAATTTTTATTGAAAACAATATAAAGAGCAAATATGCTACATCCCTATTGTTGCAAATTCACTTTAGCATGATATTGCTCAGGCTGGCTAAGCCTATGTATTAAGCAGGTCCTTTCACTTTTTATTCTTGGCAATTTGATATCTGCGGCCTAGGAGGGACTACCCTCTGGATTAGTTCACTGAAACAGCAAACAACTCCCTAGTAAGTTTGCTTTTCATATTGCAAACAAATCGATTCATAGTTCTTTATTCAAACCACCTTTTCTATCAGGCCTTTATACCCAGAGCCACTATTCCCTTAATCACACCAGGGCAAAGAACTTGGAAATAGGAAGGAAACCCTGTTGAAATTATTCAAAGTAGTCAACAGCTAAGCCTTCTAACTCAGCCTAATGAACTTTTCCCATGGAAATCACCACAAATGTTCTTGCCCATGTTTCCTCTACTCTAGCACTGGTGCTCCTTTGTGCCCCTACCTCACACCTCAGCATAACATGAGTCCTCCTCCATCTTTTTAGTTTCTCCAAGCATACCTAGCTGTCTTGTCAATGGCAAAGGTCACCATACCTGAGTAAAAATAAAATCGACATCTTAAAAGATTAAAAAAAAAACTTCAGTTTTATGAGCATAATTTACACTTCCTGGAATGTGAGGTATGTTATGATTCTGTATGTGATGAGCGTTAACACTGCTGAATCAACTATGATTCTAACTTGGGCTTTTCCAGCTTGTTTTACCAATAGCTCATAAAAGGCTCTACCCCTATTAAGAGAGAACTATTCAGTTTATTGACAAGGTATACAAAAAAAATTTTTAAATGGTGTTGGGGATCAAACCCAGAGCTTCCCCCATGTGAGACAAGTGCTCTGTCACTTTGCTATACCCCAGTCCTATAAGAACCTTGTCTTCTACAAATGATTGAAAATATCAATATGTTGCTTACAGCACTGGGACAGGATAAGTCCTGTGATATTTCATTGCAGGTCTGTACACAGAAACCATTGTAACTTTGAGGAGGCATCCACGCCTCACATGCTAAAGCTCTAGGCAAGAACATAAAAGTAAAACCAATGGAATGAAGAGTTGCAAGACTAAAATGTGGTTGCATAAATACAACTCTCTCTGAGCAAAGTTTCAAATGCCTAAAATGAATTTAGGCTAAACAGAAAATGCCCACAGCTACCTCATAAAGCATTGTTTATTTTCTCTTATGAAGGCTCACCCCCTCACTATCCTTTCCTTGCCAAGATGTGACAGCAATTTCCAACCACTGCTGCTGCCAGCCAGCTGATCACCATAGCAGTCAACACACTGACCCTGAAGAGCTCCAAGACACCCCGTTGTCAGCCGGCACACGATGCAGTGCAATAAAGCCTCAGCAATGCGAGTAGCTCTACACACCTCTGCGCTCTCTGGCTCAAACTTGGCAGGATGGGATGCTGCCAGGACAACACCAGGAGAGGATCCAGGGGAGCGATGCGCCAGAGCCAGCAGGTGGCAATGGCCAACAGCAGCTCAGAGAGGCTGATCAGTCTTTCCAGCAGCTAAGACAGCCAACAGAGGTGGTAGCCAATGCAGCTCTTGTTATCCGATGTATAGGCATTGTTATAAATGACATGGGGGCCCCCTGTACTACTCATTGGGCTTGTTAGCCAGGTGGCAGTTTTACCAGAGCCATCACTGCTCCAAGCAGAGCGTATGCTGTGTTGGTTAACTGACATTTGAGGCCAGGGAACTGCATTTCTTGCAATAATGTCTAAGATACATAAAGATTATCATGAGTTCTGGTATTTATACAATACAGTCCTCTAAGGTGGACAATGTGCCTAAATCAGACTTAGACGCTGCTCAAAAGTAGGTAAAAATAGGCTATCCAGATACTTTATAGATTAGAAACCTAATAGGTAGGTAGATGTGATGATTTCAAATAAGGGGCATGCAAAACTGGAGATAGAATCAAATTGAAAATATAGGAGTTCAAAATATTACTTTCATACACAATTCAGTAGACCAGTTTATGGAGCAACAAGCGCTGAGTGAGGTCAGTATGTTTTATCTATATGATATTCTCCTCACAAACAAGAGTAGAAGGATGGTAGAGTATAAGCTTCTTCTCTTAATTTTGATTTAGAATAAGATCACATATGTACTAGAGAAGTAAAACTTTTTCATTGTACAATTTGTTCTAAATCTTCAAAAACAGAGATAATAAAGAAAATAGATGTTATGAGATGTTTTCCAACTTGGAATAAGTTTCAGTACATTGTAATATGTTTTTGGAATGAGTGGGGTCTATCGATCAATAGATATTCTTGTCTATAACCAATTAAGCATTTAATTAAGAAGTATTTGTGTACTTGAGAAATACTTAGAAATTCTTAAGACTGATATATTTTTAATACCATTAACAATCTTGTTGAGAAAGCAAAAAATAAGAACTATCAGCCAACATTAAAGGAGACTGCATTTGAATATAGACTCTTCCTGTACTCAGACTAGGAGAAGAGGAGAGATGGGGAGGCCTGGAGTGTTACAAGAAGGCTACCGAAGGAAAGACAGATAGACAGGCTAAACTTCAGCATGGATAAGGATGGACCCCAAAGATCCCATCAGATATAGTCTTAGGGTTAGACTCAGACTTTCATCTGTCACAAAATACTGGTGATTACTATAACCAGCTTCAATCATTGAAAACCAATAACATGTCAGGAACCAATAGTAGAATACTGATGATATGCTACTTTTTAGAAATGAAGAAAAAAGTCTTGTAAAAAACCTATAAATGCCTTTAGGTCCACTCAAACGCACTTGGCTTGCTGTCTGTGCTTTGAGACCATCATATCCAAGTCAAATTCACCCAAAGGAAGAAGATCATGTTGCTTTAGCTAAAACCTCCTTCAACCTCCTGTTTTTACAAAGTCAATGCTTATTTTTAAGTTTTCTAAAACTAGAATCAATTATAAATGGGATGGGAAGCATTTCTTAATCTTCTCAATCCCCTGGAAGTAAATACCTGAAGTACTTTAGCTAAAGTTCTAGGACCTAGGATATAAAGTATGAAAATTACCACTGGATGCTCTACTTTATCCAAATCTTTTTGAGTCTGTGATCCTAAGAATGAAGCCAAGAAAAGCCGATGATAATTTTAAGTTCAAGGAAAGGTTAAAGATGTATTGTGTCTAAACATTGTACTAAACAACTGGTAAAAAAAAAAATTCTGAATCTGGATATGGAACCGCTTCTCTTCCCAGCCCATACTCAGCCCTTTCTGCCAGCATACATATTGGTTTATCTCTTCCCTGTAGGCACATGTGTTCTACAACTATGCCAGCACATAACCCCCTTTATTTTATTTTATTTTATTTTATTTATGTTATTGCTGTTATCAACTTCTAACTTGCTAACACAAGTGGATTGTTGTTACTTTCACTCCAAGGTTGCAAGAGAGATAGATTCCAGCCATGTCCCCTCACAAGGAGCAGTGAGCAACTCAACACAAGAGGCATTTTACAGATCTTCCTGCTCGTTCTACGCAGCTAGCAGAACTTGTTTGGAACTGCCACTTCCTGGCTTTGATTTGTGTCATGTTAGGTTTGGGGGGAAAAAAATAGAACATTCTGAGCCGACTTCCTCTCTGGTACCATTCTCAGCTCATCTCGTTTTGTTCAGTTCTGGAGCATCTGGGTGAATGCTAACGTATTACTCACAGCTCTCTCCTGACATTTTCTGGGCCTGTGGTAAAGTCCCACGTCATCTTCTGTGTTTGAAAATATGGCTGCTGCTATCAGGAAGGCAATGAACAGCAGGTGTCTGAACTGAGACAGTCACACTTACTTGCCTCTCTCTTTTCTGGGACAGGGCCACCTGTTTTAGAGAGAGCAGCTGAGGGTTTGGAGGGTGACCTAGGCTATGGAACCGAGCCGTGTGGACACCAACTGTTCAGGAATCCTGGGGCATCTGCTAGGTAAATAGAAGTAGAGTTACAGTTTCTTCTGTAGCCCTCCTCCCAAAAATTCTTCATTTGAGGCAATTCAACAGGTAAATTTGCATCCCGATATAGAGAGTTCAAACACAGAAAGTTAAAACACAGAGAGCTCAAACACAGTGCCTTCTTTCCACTTCTTAAACCCACTAAGCTTGTTCCAGCCATCAGATCCTTGCCTCTTGAGGTGGCTTCTCTTTCTTGAACTCTCAGCATCCCCATGGCTCCTCCTCAGAGACATCTCCCTAAACACTGCACTTAGCTTTGCATTCTATCCCATTCCAGTATTATTTAGTATATTTTTCTGGTTTGTTACCTTTATATAGGACTCATCTAAATCTGAAATCATGGTGGTCCATGCTTGTAATCTCAGTAATAGGCTAAAACAGGAAGATCCCAGGTTTACAGCCAGCCTCAGCGATTTAGTGAGGCCCTCTGCGAC
>NC_137791.1:73527468-73907468 GCF_963383645.1 Muscardinus avellanarius | reverse complement strand
TAACTTCAGCAGCTAAATTATGATCAAAGACAATAATTGATGCACATGCATATTCTGAAAGATAAGTGCCCAATTTTATTTCTTACCATTTTATTTAAAATTAGAATTCAGTGTAGTGCCATGTATGGTTTTCATAATCTATAATAAGTATAGTATTATAGTCATATTTAGAACAGCTTACCCTTCCAAAGGGAAAAAAAAACTAAAAAAAAATTGCCAAAAATCTCAGAAGTAGATCAAGGTGAAGAGAGCATTTGTTTAAAATTAAAAGATTGAAATCTATAATTAACTCTGAAATGGTATGATGATAGAAGTATTTTGTTTTGATTAATAAAAAATACTGTAATCATAAAACCTACTGAAATAAAATTCGCTGGGGGAGCTGGAAAAGAAGGGTCTTTCCACCAAACTAGCGAGTTCTTGATAGGGGATAAAAATCCAAAGAAAGCAGAAAAACAAAGTAAACATTCAAACCATTCAAGACCACAGCATGAGGAGAGTTTAAATACTTTTTTGGTAGTGCCCCAGCTCCCAAGAAAATGAGCAACAGAAAAGAAGCAGACTTTGTTAACGAGGCAGCTATGTATTTTCTATCTCAGGAAGTCTTTAACTAATGTCAGTTCTCAGGCAGACACAGGGAGCAAGTGAGGTTGTCAGTTAGCCAGTGATCCACACGGATCTATGGCATACCTTCTTGTTTTACAGGCTTGAACGTTTCACACAGAGAGTGGCCACCTGTGCTGAGACTCAGGGCAGGCTCCTGACCTCAATACTGAGAAAGTAACACAGTTTAAAACCTTGGCTGTCTTGTGACCTGATGAAAATAAATTTAGGACATTCTTTTATAGTAGCTAATAACATTGTTATAAAATATTTGGGGATGTAGAAGAACATTTTATACATCACTTGAGGATAATTGATAGCATGTGAATATTCCTGACAACTTTAAATTTTGTAATAATTTGATTATCCTTAATAATTTTCTCTCAATAGCTTAGAAATTATTATATTATGAAAGTCTTTACTTCTATGCTTTGCAATTTTTTCATATCTATTCATATCAAATCCGACTATCTTAAACTTAGATGAAAGCATTTCTCTACCATGAAACTTTCCTTGCACAAGGTCTTTATTCTTTGAGCTCCTAAGTATTGTCTGTTGGTAATCTGCATCAGAATCACCAAAATTAAAATTGATTAAATCAAATATAAATTAAACAAATAAAATTAAGTAAATTTAAATTAAGTAAAAGTTATCTACACTACCCTGTAGAACTATTGAATCAAAATTCACTATCTCTGATATACTTTGTCTTAATCCTGTTGCTTTAATTACATATATTTTGGAGAAAATTCTTACATTGTTATTTCTTGTCAAATCATATAATACAAGGAACATATTTCTTGTGTGTTTTCTTTCAGTTATAAATTATTGAGAATACAAACACTGTCTTTTCTATTTGTTATCTTCAGTCCCTTGTTTTCATTTCTGTATAAAAACATAGGCAGACACTACAGAGCCTTGGGCAAGATGCGTTCAAGGGATATTTTGATTACCTACCTCAATGTATGAGGTAGAAATTTGAAGCTCTAAAAATGAGAGTGTTATTTTAATAAAATTTAGCTTGTGATGGAGAATCTGTCCTCATTTCATTAATAAAACTATAATGTATTTTGAACCATTTTGGCAGTCTCCAAACATCTGTATCATTCAGGAGTCCAACACAAAACTGATATCTCACTCCAAATAAAAAAATTAGAGGAGAGTTTCTTTACAAAGAGCTTCTTTATAGAGGTTTTGATAATGAGAGAATCATGACAGGTAGTAGGGCAATCTAAGATTTAGTAAAGAGAGAAAAGGAAGGACCAGTTAAGAGGGAACACAGAAGAACAGTAACCTGGCTAGGGGCAGGATACATTGCAGGAAGAAAATCTGAGGAAGAAGGCCCTGGCCTCATTTTTTAATTTCCCTCTAAACTTCTTTGGCTTCCCATTGGCTGAGTCCAGGGAAAAGTTAGAAGCTATGAGAATCTGTCAAAATCTATACAGGTTAGGCTCCCAGAGAAGATAGAATGATTAAAAAGTGGTAAAAGTGAAACAAAAGAAGCAAATGAAATATCTCTGAAATGATATTCAAAGATGCTGTACTGGGGTTGTAGCCCAGGGGCATTCTACCTCCAAGCTATATCCCCAGCCCTGAAAGAGAGATTTTAAAATTCCAAATATCCATGCTAGGAAAATTAGAGTGTGACATAACAAAGCTCGTGCCAGTCAAATTTAACTCATCGTTTCACAGGCTCTTGATGAACAAAAACCAAGGTGGAGAAATGTGTGTGGACATCTTTGGCTTTATTAAGTAAGCACTGATCGAGGAGATTTTAAAAATTGGATCATACTAGCTGAATGTGGTGGTATATGCCTATAATCCCAGACACTTGGAAGACTGAAGCAGGAAGAAGGCAAGTTAGAAGATAGCCTGCCAAATGAATGAGAGCCTGTCTCATAAAGGAGTGGGGAAGTAGCGGTAGAGCATCCCTGGGGTTAATCCTCAGTGTTGAAAATAATTAGATCATACCACAAAAAATCTAGATACCATGTTTGAAGTATATTGTCAACAGTATTTTGTCCTTACTTTGTCTTACTTTGGTTTTCACTGGTCTTTTTTGACCAATTGATTCAGTGCTGAGAGCAGAGCCTTGGCTTTATCCACTAGGAGACATGGAAGGTGTCATGGTTAGATGCAGAATGTGCCCCAAGAGCTCAGGTATTAAGCTCAGGGTTGATACGAAATGGATTTATCTGGATGGTAGCTAGAGCTGGTAGGGTATGGCTGGAGATGTAGGTCTCTGGGGATTCAGCCTTGGGGATTATATATGGTTTCTCTTTCCTTTTCTTGCTGCACTTTCTCCTTCCAGCCTTCATGATGTGAGAGCAAAGCCTTGCACTCTCTCTGCCTCCACTTCCTCCTGCCAAACCCTGAAATCCAGGTGCCTCCGGCCTCACATGGACTGAAGGAAACCATGAGTAATTAAGTCTTCCTTCCTCTGAGTAATTGAATCTTCCTTCCCCTAAGTTACATGGTCAGGTCTTCTAGATCATACCAGTGAGAATGCTGACTAAGACAGAAGGCCCCAAGTGTGAGTTAGAATTACTAAGAGAAAGATGAGGGACATAGAAAATCTTTATGAAACAATCAGAATTTTTATACATATATTAGTGAGAGAATTTTGTGGTGTCTAAGGGGCTTAGAATCATTTTAGAACTTCTGCTAGGTGGTTTCTTGTTTTTAAATAAAAACACAGATAGATAAATTCTAACCTCAAAAACTCTCACAGCTCAAGGAAGAGGCAAACATACAAACACATCAGCTGAATGGAACAAATAGTTCTTAGTATTCCCTAGAAGTGGTTCTAGGCATGAGAGATACAATACTGACCAAGAAATGAAGCATCTTTACTCTCACAGGTCTTCCATTCTAATGGAAGAATACAACCTGAAAAATATTAGATGGTTTAGATAAATAGTTTGCAGAAAGCTAAAATGGAAAAAGTATTTAATGTGATAAATAATTATTATCAGTTTTAAATTGACCTGTTAGGGAAGGTATCTCTGAGGTGATGATGGGTCAAAATCTGGATGATAAAAGAGAATCTTCCATAGGGAGGTTAGTGAGAAAATTCCAATTAGAAAGAATCATAAGTACAAAGCCCCACAGTGGAAGAAGCTGGATTTGCTCCAATACCTGAAATGCAGCCAGGATTTATGGATACAGTGAAACTGATACCAAGTAGCACAAAAATTTTTAAGTCAGGGTAAAGAGTTGGAATTTTATTTCCAGTATATGGGACTCTTATCTAAAGAGTGGCATGATGTAATTTATAATTTTTTTTGTCTTACAGTTATTATTTTTTTATTTTGAAATAGGGTTTCAGTAACTTGATGAGGTGGTATAGAACCTGAGATCCTCCTATCTCAGCCTCCCAAGTACTGGAATTACAAGTGTTTACCACCATGCCTGGCTTCATTTGTACTTTCAATAAATCACCAGTTCTGCTCTGTGGAGCACAAACTGTGGTAGGTCAAGAACAGAGGTGGGGCCAACGGTTGGGAGGATACAGTACCAATCCATGTGAGTTGATAATGCCTTAGGAAAAAAGTACAGTGAAAGTTTGAGCCTCGATATACTAAAACAAGAAAAATATAAGATTTGTATAGGAATGCACTTATGCTTTAGTCTCAAATGGTATCATTACACTGAAAACCCAAAACATCTGCACACAATTTTTAGATTTTTAAAAATTATAAAAGGAGTTATCAAAATAAATGACATTCATACAAACAATAAATAGGAAATGTAATGAGAAAAAAACACATTTACAATAATGATTAAATGTTTAAGATACTTAGGGGGGAAAAAGATAGGAGAAAAAGAAAGGTACTTAGGAGAAAATAAAAGTAAATGAAGAGATAAATTTGTTTTTAAGAGAACTCAACCCAAAAATCTCATCAAATTAATATATAGATTTAGTGTAACTAATGATGAGGTTTTGGAGAGTTTTTCATGAAATTTATAAGCTAAAAGAACAACTGGCAAAGAATAACCAATATGTTGCTGAAAAAGAAATTAGGAATGGAAGACTGTATGTTGCCAAGACTTGCAAGCAATGCAGACAGTTTACTAATGGAAATAAAGCCAAATAACTAGTGAAGAAAATAAAAAGCATATACACAAGCTATAAAATCATAGATCCATTATTGATATAGATTAGAAGAAGCATTGTAGATTTGTGTTGCCAGTAGGAAATATTCAATAAATGGTGCTGAAGTAGTCAATGGCCATATGAAAAAAGTAAAAATGAATCTTTACCTCATATTGTATAATTATAGCTGGATTCAGCACTTAAATTTGAAAAGTAAAATTTAAAATTTAGAAGATGAAACATATTATTCTGAGATGGGATTAGGAAGGGATTTCTTAAGTTGAAATAGTGATAATCATAATTTTAAAAAAGATTACTAAATGGGGGTTAGATCAAATTTAACATAAGTGCTTATTAAAAGATACCATTAACATTTTTAAAAGACATAAATTTGGAAGATATATGTGCATTAAGCATAATGAGTAAAGGATTGGCATATACATATATATTTATATAGCATATATATCACATATAATATCTTCTCAAAATTTCAAGGTCAAAGACATACAATATAATCCAGTATTTGGGAGTCTGAGACAAGAGGATTGAAGGTTGGAAGCCAGCCTCAGCAAGTTAGCAAGGCTTTCACAAGTTAGGGAGATCCTGTTTCCAAATAGAAAATAGAAGAGGGCTAAGGGTATAGCTTGGAAATGGAATGCCCTGGGTCTCAATTCATAGTTCTGAGGTGAGATAGGACAGAAGAAATAAAATATTAGGCAGAAAGGAGACAAATTAGCCAGGTGTGGTAGCGCTCGTTTGTAATCCCAGCGCTTGGAAGGCTAAGACAGGAGGCTCGAACAGGTTCGAAGCCAGCCTCAGCTATTTAGTGAGGCTCTCAGCAACATAGTGAGACCCTGTGTCCAAATAAAGTATAAAATAGGTCTAGGATTATAGCCCAGAGGTAGAAAAGCCTCTGGGTTCCACCTCCAGTACCACCACAACAAAATAAATAAATAAATAAATAAATAAATAAATAAAGTAAAATAAAATAAAAGAGAAATTGGAAAAAAGGAAAATATAGTTTTAAAATATAGAA
This sequence comes from Muscardinus avellanarius, assembly GCF_963383645.1. Lineage (NCBI taxonomy): Eukaryota > Metazoa > Chordata > Mammalia > Rodentia > Gliridae > Muscardinus > Muscardinus avellanarius. The sequence continues at coordinate 73,901,733 of NC_137791.1, read as the reverse complement.
ACTTTATAATACTTACCTTTTTCTTACAAAAAAAGCCTTTAATGGGCCACATTTTTTACTTATAATTGCCTATCTGGCCTGCCCATTTTTTAGGCAAAAGTCTTCAATAGGCTTGGCCTATACTTTTAATCATAATGGCCTATCATCATATCTGAATTCCTGGGATGCTTGACAAAAAAAAAATCCAAAGGAAATCTCATCTTTTGTCAAACCCAGGATCACCCATCACCCACTGTTGAAATGGTGAGACCTGAGGATTCAAGGAAAGGAGGCCAGCTATCCCATGTTACCTCATCCCTGCCATGTGACCCAGCCACCCCTTTTGGGGTCCCCTATAAGAAAAGGATTGCAAAGATCCCAAGGGCTTCTCACACTCTTGAGGTAACCCACATTCTCCTTGAATGTGTATTTCCTAAGTAAAACCTCTGTCCTTGTCTCTGACTGGCCCATGCTGAAATTCTTTTTAACACAGAAATCAAAGACCCCAAGGTCCTGAGGTGAGTTTCCCTTCACCAAACCTGGGAACTCCTCAGGACTCTTCACAGAATTATTGTGTTTTTTTTTCCATGACAGTAACACACACACACACACACACACACACACACACACACACACACACGGAAAAAAAAAACAAAAGAAAATAACAGAAATATTGCAAAATATAAGATAAATTATGTATAACTAAAAAATATATGAAAAGATATTCAATCTTACTAATAATCAAGAAAATGCAAAAATAAGGCCGAAATAAGATATTATTTTATATTTACTAGGTTGGCAAAGATAAGAAATTAGACAGCTCTGATATTGGAGAGGATGTGTATTTTGACATGACCGTTTGAACATTGTTGTGAGATTATAATAAGCATTTTGGAGAACAATTTGTCATTATCTTGTAAGCTGAAATCTACAACTATCCCAAAGTCCTGCAATTCTGTTCATTTCTGGATTTACTCTAGAATATAACTTCGTTACATGCAGACAAAAACAGTTCAGAAATGCACATGGTGTTCATGATAGTGTGGTTCATGAAGAGCAGCTGGATGCAAAAAACAAGAGTTCGTTCATGGTGGATCAAGAGATGCTTAGATATTCAACAATGTGTAGAAGCAAGAAGGTTTGAGCTAAATCTATTTACAACAATATGTATGAATTTTAAAACATGGCAAATGAAGAAGTAAGTACCAGAAGATAACGTACATAGAGGATTATGTTATTTTTATATCATTCATTTAAGGAAATTTCTATAAAACACAAATCTTCCCTAGGCAACTATATAAGCACCTGTCTTGCCTTCAGAAAATCAGAATTTCAGCCTAAATCTACTGGTTATTGGGTAAATAATCTCATCTAAAATCCAATTTTCTTATCCATAAACAGGAATTATAATTATAACTCAATAAAATTAGTTTGAGGCTCAAACAAAATGAATCTGAAGCATTTTCTCAACTAATAAGCACTAGGTATCAGTATAATTAGGGAAAAAAATTCCCCAGCAGTAATCTAATTAAAAATATACTTGTGGCTAATAATATATTTCTAGATAGTAATTGTATTTGCACCATTATTATATTAAATACTATTATTGGTATAATTAATGTGAACACAGAGCAATAAAAATAACAGATATTCACATGGTAATCTAAATTTTACTTCTTACAGGAGATGCACTTTTTGGAAGTCTTATCATATCTTTGATTTCCTTCAGCTTTATACATATCCCTCTCCTCTGCCCACATTAGCTTTTATTGTCTGTGCCCCACCTTTATTGTAAGGGCTTTGAGTACAGAAACTTACTCTTGCCCATCGATATAACCAGTAAACCTAGCAATTAGGTTTGGCATACAGCAGGTACTCAGAAGGGAGCTGAATTCATCTTCATATTGGCACTATAGTCCTCACAATGTTAGCTATTCAACTTTCTGTTACAAAACCAGATTTACATACTTCCCACCCATTTATCCCTACCGATCACATCAATTGGTTTGATGAATTCAAGAGTTCTTTTGGCTGGCCGTGATATTTAGTGTGCAACTTATGTAGCTCTTCCTCGAAGAAATTTTGGTGATAAGTGATGGGGATTCAATAGTTACTGAGACATAGCATCTCCCAGTGAGATGCTTACAATCTGTTATACTTGGAGCCAAGAGCAAGCCACAGATGTTTGGAGTTTAGCGTGACAGAGGGTCAGACCCAGGAATGGATAATAGACAAGATAGTTATTTCAGGGTGTTGGTCATTGTACCTGTTTGCCTCCCTGAGGTTAATGTGGAGAAGGCTATTGTTAGACTTACTGATACGGCATGCTACTGAATGTTGAAAGGAAGGAGCAGTCACTCACACTGTAGTTTGTCTGTAATCTCATCGGCATTTGTCTGGAGTGTCCACAGCAGTTCTCTCTTCTATAACATGGGCAAGTGATTACACAGCCTGAGACGACCTGACTCTGAAACATGAAGCTTCACAGCAAATCCTCGGAGGGCTTAAAAATCTCCAAAAATGAATATTCAGAACTGGAGTACCAAAGGCATTCTTTGTCAGTGCTTCTCACACCTAAAATCAATTACTTTTGAATTATACCTCAACTAAAAAGAGCTGGATCATTAAATGACACCGATTAGCCCTGAAGACTAAGAATGACTTACCTTCCATCTTTGGTATAGAAATTGAAAAATAATGAATTATCCATGGTTCAAAGTTTATGCTATTTGTTCCAAAGACCAATTTTAACTATATGAAGAATAATCAATTGATTAGAAGTTGGGGGGGGGGATACATTGTGCCCTGCACTATATAGGCTAATGAATTATGGTTAATTAAGTGCATAGAAAAAGTCTATGTGCTTGTTATTATGACTGATTTTTTTCTACATCTCTGACCATGTTATGCACTGTAAAAATTGTAAATTTTAGAAAGAACATATGGGTTTATTTGTTTATACTGCTTGTCTTCCAAATTTGATTTTTATAATTAACCTTTTTATTTTGAGATAATTATGTTTCACATATGGTTCTAAGAAATGATGCCTTTTGTTCAGGTTTCCCAAATGAAGACATCTTGCAACACTACAGTACAAAACCACAGTCAAAAGACTGGCATTGTAATGTCAAGGCAGAGATATTTTCATTGCCGTGAGATTTCGATAGCCACAGTCATTTTTTCCCACTCTATATCCTCCTTCACCATTGAGAACTATTTATTTCTTATCCATTCTGTATTCTTATAATTTCAAGAATGTTCTAAAGTGGAATCATATTGAGGAGGTAGAAAGAAGTAAGCAGATAGAGCTGGAGACCATGGTAGAAAAACTTCATTTCATGAGAGACAACAGATGCCAACTAATTTCTAAAACTCCTGAAAAGTGATAATGAGATCAAAATTCTCCTGAAAGTGACCAGAGCTTCACAAAACTCCAGTTGATCTTGCTAATAAGCAACCCCACAGGAGTCCAGGTAACAGTATCTGGAACCCCAGTTGAGAAAAGGAGACTCAAAGAACACGACGCAAGTACACTATGAAATCCAAGAAAAATGCCCCTGAGACCCCCAACTGGAAAAGGAGACTCAGAAGTATGTGAACCCCTGGACCAGCCATCCTAGCTGGGTTTTTCCACTCGAGAACCCCTCTTTCTTGAGGGCTTTCTTCTCTCTTACAGGTCCACGTCGGCCTTGAGAGAAAATGTGTATAGTTGATGGCGCTCTGCCCAGGCAACTCTTTGGTAGTGACCGGAGGCCTCTGCTGGACATTGAGGCTGACCCTGGCCTCTAGGGGTGACTTGAGCTTCTCTTCTGGCAGATTGCATGGATTTGGGGAGAAAGCAGTTAGCAATTGACAGCGCATGGCTTGGGCTACTCCCAAGTAGAATCCAGAGGGCAACTGCCGGACACCAGGGGGTCCCATTGCAGCAAGGATGCTCTGCCTCGTTTTCCCTTCTCAGTTATCTTTACAATAAACTCTCCACTTGTGTTTTTGTTGTCTGCGAGTGTCATTCTTTGTATTTGGTAGACGAGAACCCCAGAAAGAAAAATATCCATTTCAATACAATATATAACTTTTTGAGATTGGCTTTTTTTCTTGGAATAATTCTCCGGAAACTCATTCATGTTCTTGAATGTATCACTAATTTGCTCTTTTGTATTGCTAAATAAATTTCAGGGCTTGGATGTACCAAATTTTGTTTAACTATTCAGTCACAGGATGAAATTTGAGTTGTTTCTATTATTTGCCCATTACAGGCTGCTATAAACACTTGTACATAAGGTTATTTATTTATTTATTTATTTATTTATTTATTTGCAGTACTGGAGATGGAACCCTGGGACATTCTACTTCCAAGCTACACCCCCTGCCCTATCATATTTAGGCATTCATGAATTCATTCGTTCATTCATTCTAACCCAGTGTCTCTCTCACATCATTCTGGCAGAGGAAAGGGCTGGGCACCTTGTGTCATTCCTGCAAGGTGGAGTTAGACATTCAGGTTCCTTACTGGGCCCCGTTGACACTTGAGTGGGTGTTCCTCCTTACTCGTGGGTGTGGTGAGGGTTCAGTGCCTCCTGTATTTTCCATTCAGAAGTAGAAAGATGGCCTCCTTACTTCTGGCGATGCCCATAGTCGTGACTCTGACGGCCCTCTAGTGGAAAGGAGAAGAACCTCATTACTGCCAGGTGGGAGGGAAAGTCCAGAAGGCCCTGTGGCCCCAATAAACGCCAGTATTGGAAAGAGTGGGGGAGCGTGATTCATACCAGCTGCTGCAGATAGAAATCCATGCTCTCTGCACTGTCTTATCTTCCTCTACACCAGCAGGAGTAGTGGAGGTTCTTCACAGCCTCTAGAAGTCTAACCACAGGGCCGTTGATTTTGTTGTTGTTTGTTTTATGGGATTTGGTTGCAGTAGAACAATTACTGTCTAGAAGGTTTCTGCCTTACCAGGTTGCCTCTTTTTTTTGGTCCTTTGACTAAAATGGGGCTTTTGCTAAGGCTTTTTTTATTTCTCCTGTGCCCATTTGGTATTTTAGGAATATTTTGGATAGGCCTCTTCTATAGTGTCAGATTTGTGATGTTTGAGAACAACAGCAACAACAACAACAAAAACCTGGGGACTCAGCACCATGTTGCTGTTGAGGTCCTGAGTCCTCCAGCCAGCCTTCCCGCTTCTGTTCACCTTTCAGTATCTCCTATATTTCTTCAATATGCTGACCAGTGTTTTTTAGTTGTGCTAACAGAAAGAATACAGAAAAGTTGTGTTTAGCCTAACTTCTTGTAAGTGAAAGTTACTTTACAATTATGCCTTCTGATAAAAGAAAAACCAAAAATCAAACTTCTATGAGAAAACTTGCTCAAATTTAATTAGTAATATGTTCTTTGAGCTGGGCCTGGAAATATCTGGTTCCTCTAGGAAGCTTTCAGGGACCAAAATTAAAAAAAAAAAAAATTGTGCTAGAGTAGCATTAGTTTACAATAGATACATCAATTTTATTTATTTATTTATTTATTTATTTATTTATTTATTTATTTTGGTGGAACTGGGGTTCCTGGAAGCCCTTCTACCTCCGGGCTACACTCCCAGACCCATTTTATATTTTATTTGGGAACAGGGTATCACTAAGTTGCTAAGAGCCTCACTAAGTAGCTGAGGCTGACTTTGAACCTGTGCGATCCTCCTGTATCAGCCTACCAAGCGCAGAGATTACAAGCATGCACCACCACGCCCGGCTCAAATACATCAATTTTAAAGTCAGGAAATTTGAATTGAGTTCTGGCTTTTCTTCCTGCTAGCTTTGTGACCTTGATTAAATGATTTAACCTCCCCATGCTTAATTTTCTAAATAAAAAATTGAAAAAACAATATAACTTATTCCACAGGCCTATTATAATAATTAAATGAGAAAATATGCAGCATTTGAATTACAATATTAAATGCTTGCTATGAGGCAGGCATGTGCTCCATGTGTTTTAACTTGCATAGAAAGTCCTGAAATTATAGTTCTTAGCATTTAAAAAAATTTAGTACACTTGTACTTTGTGCTATTTTGGTTTTATTCAAGATGTAAGAAATATCTATATGCATTAGGAATTTGGGGGACATTAGAAAGATTGAGGAGCAGATGCCTCTGTTTATATGATTCTGTGTTTGAACATATTTTTCAGTGTAAATCCCATTGTACTACCAGTTCAAATCATAGTGTGAGAGAGCAACTCTAATGCCAAAGAGAGAAAGCACTGTACTAAGAGTCCCGAGGCCTAATCTCTGTTCCTAACTTCACATTTATTTAAGCTAGAACTTGGGCAAGTTATTTGGCGTTAGTTAATGTACTTATCTTTTCTGTAAAATGAGAAGATTGAACCAAATCATAAACTCAGGAACTAATTTGGGCTGCTCTTTTTTTTTCCAGCATAGGGAACAATGTCTCATTCTTAAAAGGTACTTGATAAATTGAACTCATGAATTAGTATGTTTGTATAATACATGCCAGTTTGCAATGTACTTTTCCTATATTTTTATAATTAATTTCAGTATGCACACTGCTAACTTTGCTGGAATCCGTAAATTTTCTTCCAAAGAAAGATTTAATAATTGAATATAATTTCATATAATTATGCTTATCTTAGCACATACTTTATTTAGTAACTGCTTCTGTAGAATTTCTATAGTTATCTAAAAGACTTGATAAAGTTCCAAATAAAGATTAATTGGAGAAGAGCATATGAATTGTGTTTCTCAAAAAATCTAAACTGCTAAAAGTTTCAAGCAGAAAAATCATGTATTGAAGTCATATTTTTATAATTTTTTTTTTTTTTTTTTTTTTTTTTTTTTTTTGGTGGTACTGGAGTTCCTGGAAGCCCTTCTATATCCGGGCTACACTACCAGACCAATTTTTTTTTACTTTTGGAAAAAGGGTCTCTTAAGCCAGCGCCACTGGCTTCAAACCTGCGCGATCCTCCTGTCTCTGCCTCCCAAGTGCAGGGATTACAAGCGTGCGCCACCATGCCCGGCCATATTTTTATAATTTAAAAATATCTGTGGATGAGGTATTGACATTAAACCATGGAGGGAAAAAAGAAAAACTAGAAAAACCAAACACCAAATAATGTAGTAGAGGATGATGCTTGAACTAGGATGGTAGCAATTGAGAAAGCTTCTAAGTGTAATTTCAAAGTAAGACCAAAGAAGTTTTTGACAAATTGGATGTGGGGTGCTAGAAAAAAATTTAAGAGGAGAGGAAAATGCCAAATGTAATGTTTGTGTTTGTTTTGTTTTTGTAGTACTACCGAGGATTGAACCCAGAGGTATTCTACATTTGAGCTCCTAGCCCTAATATATATAAATATATAATTATATATGGATTATATAAATATATTATATATAAAATAATTTATTATTATTATTATCATTACTATTATTATTATTATTATTATTATTACCTCCGGGCTACACTCCCAGACCTATTTTTATATTTTTATTAGGAAACAGGGTCTCTTAAGCCAGTGCTGCTGGATTCAAACCTGCGCGATCCTCCTGTCTCCGCCTCCCAAGTGCGGGGATTACAAGCGTGTGCCACCATGCCCGGCCTATATATAATTATTATAATTATGTAAAAAAAATATATATATATATATATAAATTTTTTGAAACAGGGTCTCTCTAAATTGCTGAGGCCTTGGATTGCTTTGTTTCCAAGCAACTAGAAGAATGGAAATGGAGAAGACATCAAGTAGAGTCAGGTTAGCTGGTGCAAGGCATGTGTATCTATGTGTGACGTGCCTGCGTGTCATATGTGAATAGAGTGAAGGAGGAAGATGGGATGGTGTTTAAAGTTATAAGACCAGATAAAGCAGTGTGCTGAGGAGCTTAGCAAAGAAAGCCAAGAAAGAACAGTAGGAGGAAGATCTGAAGTGTGAAGCTTTAGAACTCAGTGTGGAAAGGAAGTGTTTGAAGGAGAAAGATACAATTCATTAGGAAGGAAATTCTCTAAAACACACAATGTACTTAAACATATCGAAGTCAACCACTAAACCAAGTATGGGAAGAGGGATGGGGAGGGAACGGGGTGGGAATTGGGTAGGGGTTAAATCAGTGATGTGTACATGTATGTACATACAAGATTTTTACCCCAATATGATGTATGAACATAATACACCAATAAAAATATTAAAAATGAAAAAATAAAATAAATAAAAAACAATAAAATCCAAAAACACAATTCATTAGGATGGATATTCTAAGTTGTCAAAAAGGTGCAGACTGAGACCGAAAATTTAGTAACCTAGAGGTATGATAATGTTGGCAGGAGGAGTTTCAGTGATGTGGTGGGGCAAAAGCTTGGTTGGAGTAGAATTAAAAGAAACTAAGAAAAGAAGAATTCTAGAATACCAGTAGGAAAATTATACTCTCAGTGTGGGTCTCCTTGCCAGCCACATTATAAGAAAAAGAAAATAAGTAATAAGATCTGACCAAAATAGTCACAAGTAAATAACTGAATTTTAAAAATCTCCTTTCTTCATGAGGTAATTCTTTCATGATCTTTTCCCAAAACTGCTATTTTGCATGTATTTCTTCTACTATTTATTAATTTTTTAATTTAAATAATTTCAGCTTTAATCTTACCTAGTTTATTTTGATATGTTTCACAGTTCTTTTTTTAAAAAATTCTAGTGTATCTAGTTTCTTTTTTTGGCCATAAATCTATAATAATAATAATAATAATAATAATAATAATAATAATAATAAACATAAGCTTTTCTACTAGTATATATTTAGCCATTAACATATGTTTTCATAATAACATTTTCCTACTTTGATATTATAAATTTCTCTGTATTTCCTCTTGACTCAAGTACATTTTTAAATTTCTATGTAGGTAAGACTTTTTCAGTGTTTAATTTTAATTTGTTGTTTTATTAAATTCTGACAAGAGAGTGGCTGGGATAATTCCTACTTTTAAATAAAAATGAGAGTAAAACATGTTGAATATAAATATAAACTGATATTTTTCTATATTTCAGAGATTGAGTTTTTAATTCAAAGCAATGTGTGTGCGTTTTCTTTCTTCCTTCCTTCCTTCCTTTTTTCTTTCTTCTTCCTTGCATTCCTCTGCACCCATAAATCCTTGCGATTCACTGGATGCATAACACTGGCTCTCTGGACTCTTCTTCCTCTCTCTGACTACTAAGTCACTTAGGAGATTTGTTGCTTTTCTTTATTAGCTTAGGAGGGCTTCCTTCTAATTTCTGGGCACATACGAAAGTGTGTGGCTCCCACAGAGGGTCTCTAGTTCCGGGCGCCTGTGCTGTAGACAGTTATGCCAGCAGCCTCGAGGAAGCACTGCCAAGGGAACCCGGATACACACAGTAAAAAGAGGGTAGAAGCTCAACCACAAATCTCTTCTTGCTGCCAGGACAGACAAGACGAACACTGCGGAACCCTGGAACCCATCGCGAGGCTTATCCAGATGCCCCAGGTCCTAGACTAGAAAAACAAAGCACTGGAGGAGAGAGTAGAAGGAAAAGGAATATTGTCCTGGCTACCGTTTCCACAGTCACCTCCCCACAGGTATTGCCTTAGTTTACATGATTTTCTAAATTCAGTAATGAAATGCACAACAAAGAGCCAGGTACAGTGGCACACGCCTGTAATTCCACTGCTTGGGAGGCTGAGACAGAAAGATCACAGGTTTGAGGCCAGCCTCATGAACTTAGCAAGGCCCTGTGTCAAAATTATAAAAAGGCTGGGAGTGTAGCTCAGAGGTAGAATGCTCCTGGGGTCAATCTCCAGTAGCAACAACAACAATAAAAAATAAACATAAATTTTAAAAAGGGAAAAAAAATGATATATACAAGTAAATATTTTTAGGAACCATTTAAGAGCTATACCAGAAAAGGTAAACTTTAGCAGCAATAACTTTTTAACTAAAAGTAATATATTGCCTAAAACAGTATTTGATGTAAGTCCAACTTTGAAAGTACAAAAAAATCTCAGCAGTTGCTTGCTCTAAATGTCATGTAAGAAGGATTCTGGAATTACTTAGGAAGTCTAGGATTAATTAATCAATAGTAAAATTGATAAAATTTATTCATTTTACCTCTTGCAGAAAAGTACTGAGAAATAGGAAATTTATTGAGCATTTTATAATACAGCTATTATATAAAGATAAAATTCTTTAAAATATAGAATATGTGCATTATCATATAATAAGCATAAATCATAACTCTTTTTAGCTGATGAAAGTTAACCATTTAATTTTTGGTAAAATATAAGAAATAAAATATTAGTTACTCATTTTTATAAAAAGTAAAAATTTTCTAAGCCTTTTGGTGAGGACAAGTGCTTTCAAGAGGGTGCTATATAAAAATATTTCTGAGGGAAAAATGTAGTATGTCCCTTTAAAGTAAAAATAACACTTTAACAAGTGAGAAAGTAACTAGAATTTTGGAGAAGACATCTTGAAAACTGACTATTGGAAAATTTTCTCATTATTACATGTTTTTTTCACACCCAAATTAAACTTATACAATTTTTCCTTGGAATTTGAAAGACTGATTCTAGGATCCCTGCTCTTTTCTGGATACCAAAATCTTTAAATGTTCAAGTCCCTTATATACAAGGCAAGGTACTGACATATAACATAACATATATACATGATTCCAAATACTTTAAACCATCTCCACTTGACTTATAATTCCCCAGTATTATATAAATAGTTGTTATATTGATTGAGGAAAATTGTGAGAAAAGGTATATATATTTTCAGTACAGATGAGTTTTTCTTTCAAATTTTTTGAAAAAAATATTTTTGATTTACAGTTGGTTGAATTTATGGATGCAAAATCCAAGGACAGGGAAGGCCAATTGTATGTGACATTAGGATCTGTGCATACTAAAAACTTGAAAAAAATGGTGAGTTTGGGAGCAATTTGTTAAAACTAATACAACACATTCTGATTAGTTTGCCTAGAAAACTGATTAACATAAAGATAAATTTATTAGTTAATTTAAAAATAGTTTTATTTAAATGAGAGATGGGATTTTTAAATTTATCATGATATAGTAATCATGCTCAAAATATTCTATCATTTGGCTCTATTTCTGTAGTTTTTTTCAACTATGACAATTATTATATCCAAGTATAGAAATAAACAATTTCTAAGAACTAGATAACTGAATTTATGTATTATAATATTTCTCAGATGTGAGAAACACACTTTGTCTCATTACTATCAATTTTTCTTAAATTTTGGAGTAACTCAAAATAAAATATTAATACAAAAATTTTTCAAACCAATAATAAAAACAAGAGTAAAATTGTCTTTAACATTTTATCTTTGTCTCATCTGTTTTTAACTTTTTAGTATAATTTACAATGTATGTAATGTATTAGTCTAGTAGGATACATATGTAACTCATAAAGCAGTAACTAATTATGTATTTAGGATGTGTGTTTATTGATAAGGGTGTGTCATTAGAAGAATATAAAAGACATTACAACAAATAAAGTAAAAATAAATAATCTTAGCATGTCAGAGGAATGGTGCAGAGTCTGAAAATTTTTGCTTGCCACATGTAAGGCATGATACTTCAAATATAAGATGGTTGAATACAAGAATCTTGGTTTTGTCAAAAGATTTATTTCCTAAAATGCCTTGCATAAATTCTTAAAAGTTAGAACATGATTACTTGGATCCATTTCTCATTAGAACCCAGGCAATATTGCTGCCAGAATATAGAGTTTGTTGGCCTTTAAACACCCTCGCATTTTCACAGGATTAAGATGATTTCCTATCAAAACTCTTTTAATATAGAGGCTCTTAAAAATTATTTCCCCAAACCCATTAGCACCCAGATCCTATTTTCCTTCCAATCCCACCTGGCCTTCCCCATCACAGGCCAAAATAAAGAAAGAGGGAAATTTCCATTTGATATTTTAAATAGACCCTAATCAAATATTATATAATTTCAGAACAAAAATCTCCAGTGTGTGTTTTTCATCTCTTACAACTCCAGTTTATGGGGAAGATATGTCTGAGCCCCAAGAATGGTTGTGGAACAAAGGTATTCTATTGCAATTAGCTGAGAATGAAAGAAATAGGAGAACTCAATTAGAGCTGTTTGGTCATTTGGAACCACCCGGCATTAACCGCCAGCTAATGGAAGAGACTAGAAACTTTGCCTTCGTCAGACCTTCTTGTAATTAATATGGCTATTAATATTATACCTTGCAGACAGAAGTCAATAAATCACTCATAAGCAAGGCACTGCTTAAGATGCATGTGAAATTTAGATCTTCCCCCTAGCTCAAACACATCCGAACTGACATCCTCGGTGTTCACATACTTCTGCATACATTCGGAAAGAACCAGATCAACGTGCTCACAGCCATATAGTCAGAAAGTACAATTTTATTTTTTTTTAAAGAACAAAATCAGTCTTTTTAAACAACATTTCCAGCCTCCACAAAAGAGAACGTGGGTTATGTAAGGGGACGTTATTTTACAGAGCCTCACATCCCCCTATGTACCAGTTGCAGGAGTGTGGAACATCTGTGTTTATTTTGCATGAGGAAGTTGTTCCTTGGCTTTGCCAAAATGAGCTTGGATGTGGGACTCTGGGTTTGTCGATTTTCCGTAGGGTGGTGATAAAGCTCAAGTGGCAGGACGTTGTTTTGTCTATAATGCATATTACATGAAGTCATCCATATTTAATGACAAGTGTGCTATATTTTTAATCTTTATAGCTTTAATGTGAGCAAGAGGTTTTAATAATTGGTGCTGGGATAATGGTAACTTCCCAGAAATGCTCAGCACAACTGCTGTGGTTCTCAGCCCGCAGTTTGCACAGGTTGTAAATTATGGAACTTGATTAGTGATAGACTTGGCAGTATTTCTCGTCTTTTAAAGATGCCAATCTGTAGCATCGTGGGTACAAAATATTTCTATTCACACTTTTAATATTCACCTAAATAGCCTATGTAGGAAAATCCAGAAGAAAAATGATAAGCTATTCAGAGAAGTGAAAGTGTCCTCACAAAGAATTCCTTAAAATTCTAATCCTCCTGGAAGGGCTATTGAGAATTCTACCTGGAAAAGCTAAACACATTGGCTTCAGAAGTTATTCGCTTAAGATTAAAATATTTCTGCATATGAGAAATTTAAATATCATAGATAGAAATTCTGTACTGTTTCTTTTTAAAACAGGATTTGTAAGGAAATAATAGAGTCACAATTACTAATAGATTGCACTTTCAGGAATCAAACAAATCAAGTTACTTTCTCTTTTGATAGTATCAATTTATTTTTGTTTAAATTTTACTTCTAGTTTAAAGTGCCTGTTCCTTAGTCCAACAATCAGTTTAATTCTTATTTTAATTTTTTATTGGTGTGTTGTAGTCATACATCTTAATGGGGTACAAGATGGTGGAAGCATACATATCTAAGACAAGATCAACCAGCTAATAGGTCTTTATTTATTACCTCTTTATTTGAAGGCTATAAAGAAATATGTGCATGTGTGTATTTACACACACACACATACAAACACATGTAATCGAAAAAAGATCTGGACTCAGAACTAAATCAAACCTTACATTACAGATATGGGGATCTAGAAGAAAATAAAGCAAATACTTAAATGATTCTGAGGAAAAAGATTAATTTTAACCTTCAATTTTTACACTGATTCACACTGTCAGGAAACATAAAGATGCTATTCAACACATAATTCTTCACAAAATTGAGCCTTTATGTATCCTTTCTCACTCAGACACTGGAGAATATGACCCATACAAAGTAAAAAGAATATATGAGATGCAAGTAACAGAAAACTCTAACATAGAAGATGAATGAAGATTTTTAGAGTCACAGGGATAAAAAAAAATCTGGGATGAAAGCTCAATATCAAGCTAGAGAGAAACATTACTAACTGGAATAGAAAAATGATGGAGTAATAATTTAATACTCAAATATACTGCAAAAAGGTATGAATTTTGTCATATATTTAGGGAAGAATTAGAGATAGCTGCATCAAAGATTAAACAATTCAAAATATAAGACAATAACTCCAGGGAAAGCAAGGTTAAATTTCAAAACAAAAACAAAAACAAAACAAAACAAAAAAAGAAACTTTTTTTTTTTTTTTTTTTTTGCAGTACTGGGGATGAAACCCAAGGCCAAGGGCATTCTACGTTCTGGCTACATTTCCAGCCCTATTTTTTATTCTTTATTTTGAAACAGGTCTCACTGAGTTGCAAAGGGCCTCACTAAGTAGTAGCTGAGGCTGTCCGTGAACCGTGATTCTCCTTTCTCAGTCTCCCTAATGCTGGGATTACAAGCATGCGCCACCACACCTGGCTGAAACTTTTCTTTACAAGAAAATGTAAATTATTATATGTTACATGAATTATCCATAAATAATATATCTTTATAACAAAACAATAAATCAAGTGTCAATTTATCGAAAATTTGTATAAAATTATGTTAGGAGCATAATTAAGACAATAAAGAGGCAAGCCACACTTTGAGAAAAATTATTTACTATCTACATAAAAATATAAACCTGAAGCCAGCTATGGTGGTGCACACTTGTAATACCAGTACTGGGGAGGCTGAGAAAGGAGGATCACAGTTCATGCCCAGTCTTAGTTACTTAGTGAGGACCTCCACAATTTAGTAAGACCCTGTTTCAAGATAAAGAATAAAAAATAGGGCTGAAAGTGTATCTTGGAGGTAGAATACCCCTGGATTAAAAAGCAATATATATATATATATATATATATATATATATATAGCAATATATATATAGCAATATATATATAGCAATATATATAGTAATATATATATATATATATATATATATATATATACTTACATAAATGGTCTAAGTAATTGGTACAATTCAAAACTAAGACAAGAATCCAATAAATATGGGTAAGCCACTTCAGATATTTCACAAAATACATTAATGATAATTGGTACAACTCAAAACTAAGACAAAAATCCAATAAATATGGGCAAGCCACTTCAGATATTTCACAAAAGAAAATACATAAATGACTAATAAGCATATAAATAAATTCAAAATCATTACTCTTCATAGAAGTGTAAATTTAAATGACAATGTGGTGTGACTTGCACATTTATGATAGTTGCTAAGATTTAAAATTCTGACAAAGCTGAGCATGGTGATGCACGCCTGTAATCCCAGTCCTTGAGATGCTGAGACAGGAGGATCACAGATTGTTGGACAGCCTCAGCAAGTACTGAGACTCATCAACCTAGTAAGACCCTATTTCAAAATAAAATAGTGCTGGGAGTGTGGTTCAGAGATAGAATGTCTCTGGGTTCAATCCCCAGTACCATAAAAAATTTTAAATCTTGACAAAAACTAGTGTAAGTGAAAAGGAAGAACTGAAATTTACAAGAGAGTTCCAGGTGGCTCTGAGAAGTGTTCTCCCCTTTCTTGTGTGTTGTTATCAAAACTAACTTTAGAATGTGCTACAAATGCCATATCATGAGATAGAAAATAAATGTCTAAAGTAGCCCAGGCCTTGATCTAGTCTTTATTAGGGAATGAAATATCTTGAGATGGAGAGAACACTATAGAATTTTTTTTCTCTCTCCGTTGGAAGTAGGATGTTCTTCAAAGTTTAACCCACTGAGTCATGCTGCCCCTTGGGTAGAGAACCCCAAACAGGCTGTCTTGGGATCCCTCCACTGTGGTGTAAGTGGGACACATATAGTCATTTAATTTCTGACTTAAGGTTTTTATAACTTTTGGACTAAATATTTATTCATTTTAGGAATTACAAATATCTTTCCCAAGTTGGCAACTTACTTTTTAATTTTAGTTATGAAATCTTTTGATGTAAAGACATTTTCAATTTTAATAACAGAACTCTTCATGGAGTAACTGGTCCTTTCTTTCATGATGTCTGCTCTTATCATAGTCTGAATTTAAGTAATAAGTGGACATGTATGGTCAAATTTCCCTGTTTTATTTATAACCTAGCTTTAATCACACTTGTTCCATATCATTGTAGAATATTCTTGTACTTTTAAATATATATAACAAGAAAATGTTACTCTGTTTATCTTGTTTACCTCAAGATAAACAGACCTTCTCCACCAGTCTCTGCCTTGTCATAGGCCTAAATGCAATGGAACCAAATAACCATGACTAAACTTTCTGAGACTCTGTAAAAATTTCTTAGCATCTTTATTTTTAAAAAAAATTCTTAGTAGACTGAAAGCAATCAATGACCACCAACTCCTACAGAGGATAAATGAAGACAACTCGAGAGCACAGACTTTTTAAGGTGTCTGACATGGGAGGTATGAGGATTAGTTTTAAACGGTCAAAGAAAAAATAAATAAACTAGAAGCATTTCAGAGCTGAAAACCCCAAGGAGGGCTAAAGTAGAGGTGAAAACAAAACAAAAACAAATAAACAAAAAACAAAACAAAAGCAGAGACCTGGAGAATAAAAATTAGCTCAGATTTCAACACCATGCAGAATGCAGTTTAAACAGATAGTAGACTTAAAGTGTAGGCTTATCTGACCATGATATACTCTTGAATTTTCAAGAAGGTAATTTAAAGGCAGCTACTATAAATTTTTCCATTTCCTTTCACACACACACACACACACACACACACACACACACACACACACACACACAAACACAGTTTTATACTCCGCCACTGAAAGTTAGGAGACACCTGACCTAGAAGTGAACCAAAGTTTTATACTTTTTAATATTTCCCTGTTATTCTCATTTGACTATTTTAAAGCTCATTTAAAAAAATCTGTATCTCAGGGAATCCTTCCTCACAAGAAAACTTAGATGGTGGTAATGATTTGTGAATGGAAGAACAGTAAGAAAATTAGTCAAGACAATGCCTTCCAAATTCATCCTCAGGATACTTTTCAAGAAGCAGGAGCCTCTTGATAATTGTCTGGGATTCAACAAAATGGGCTTCAACAATGGATAGAACATTAGAAACATAATTATGCTTTTAAAATTTGAGTGGGCTGCATTGTCCAATTATTTCCCCTGGCACTTTAAACTCACACACCATTGAACAAGCACAAACCCAGATGTTCAAAACAAATACGTGAGGGTGGATGAAGCAGACAAGACCAGGGGCAGGGGATTCTTTACCCAGAGGTAAACTGAAGAGTGCAGTTTGTAAAGCCATGAAAATTAAATAGAATAGAAACTTAAAATGCCAAGTGTGCATGCCTCCTGCAGACACAAGTGGAAATAATGAGACCGTCAACTCGGTAGTGGGTCCAACTCTTAAACGAAATCTCAAAAAAGTAAAATAAAATGAAACATTGTTCATATGAATATTATTAAAATTACAAAAAAAGTGAAGCAACTTTTTTTACACATAGGAAAGTTCCAATTACTGCACTAGTAATGGCTATTGATTAGGGTAGATAGTTGATACCCTACCCATTGTTGAAAATATTTCTGGTATATTGCCCAGAACAAACTAAATTCTTACTTTACTTTGGAGTTATAGATTAACCAACCATGAGGATGGTGTAAAAAGTGTGGAAGAAGTCATTGAATATCTTTAAAGATAAACTTACAGCTATTATTGATCAACCATGTATCAAATTATAGCAATCTGTTTGCTAAAACAGGGAACTCAGGACAAATTAATAAAATTTGAGAAACAGAGAAGAAATAAGTTAGATGCAAAAGTGACTGGAAGTTGTGGTAATTAATTCATATTTTAAAATGAATATTCATCAGATACTGTCTCATTTCCAAAGGTAATAGAATGGGAAATAAAAAGTTTGACATTATCATTTTTTAATTGGTGCATTGTAATCATATATCACATTGGAATACAAGACTTGAGAGGATATACAAGCACACATCATCCAATTAGCCCTCATCCAGCCCCCATCCCATTCCCTCCCCCTCCCTCCATCCCACGCTTCTTTGGTGATTTACTTTGATACATTTGTTTATGTACCTCCTGCGTTTTAAAGAGGCTCCATCCTCCCCTATTCCATACCCTCTGATTGGTCACCTTAGTTGCTTCACTATAGGGCCCTTTCTATAGCTCGACCTCTTCCTGTTGCCCTTTTCCTCCTAGTTTTTGCTGATTAGGGGAAGCATCTGATTTTTATTTTCTGCGATATTTCTCTGTGCATGCTGCGTTGCAAGTACGGATCCCACTCTTGACAGCCCCAGTAGTGAGTGGCCTGGCTACCCAGTGGACTGATCCAGACCTCGCTTGTTCAAGCAGCGGCCTTGCCTCACGGAAGGCCCCAATTCTGGTCTTGCTGGCCCTGACACCAGCCTAACCCCTCATCTGGCTCCGATCCTGGCCTCGGAGGCCCCAGTAGTGGCTTTGCCTCACAGCAGGCTCCGATGCCGGCCATTGGCCCCGGCACCGGCCTAACCCTTTGGCAGGCTCTGGTCACTGCCTTGAAGGCCCCAGCACTGGCCTTGCCTCACGGCTCCGATCCCGGCCTCACTGGCCCCAGCATCGGCCTAACCCCTCGGCAGGCTCCAATCTCGGCCCCGGAGGCCCCAGTAGTGGCCTTGCCTCATGGCAGGCTCCGATGTCGGCCATTAGCTCTGGCACCGGCCTAACCCTTCGGCAGGCTCCGGTCACTGCCTCGAAGCTCCAGCACCAGCCTTGCCTCACGGCAGGCTCTGATCCCGGCCTCCCTGGCCCCAGCACCAGCTTAACCCCTCAGCAGGCTCCAATTCTGGCCTCGGAGGCTCCAGCACTGGCCTTGCCTCATGGCAGGCTCCAATTCCAGCTTTGCTGTGTCCGTCGCCGGCCTCACCACTTGGCAAGCTCCAATTCGAGCACCCTCTTTGCCCAACCAATTGTTCCACGTTCTCAAGGGTGCGTGGTGGTAGCATTCTGCCTCTGGGGTTATTATTTCAAAGGTTCCAGGTGTAATGCATCAGATCATTGCCTCCCCTGAGTACTGGCCACTGCCATTGCCACTGCCTCCACCATTTCAAACCTTTCCCAAGCTCTTTTTCCACTCTGAATGTTGTCCAGTGTTCCTAAGCATGCATGATGGTAGCATTCAACATTTGGTGTAATTTCTCCAAAAAAAAATAAGGTTTGTAGGATCCGATTTCTGCTTCTCCTGAATACAAGTATCCACCGCCATCGTGGAGACCGCTTTCAATACCGCCTTTCTCCTTGGTCTCCGCTAAACTCTCTCCTTACAGGTGATGTCCAAGACTCTTAACAATATAGAGAAACAGCAGTCCTCCTTCATGGGGAATTTTTCCATAAGTTCCAGTGCATTTGGATAAGTTTTGTCTGCATCTCCAGTATCCTGGCATCCATAATGGCCTTCTTAACCCCTCTCAGATATTTTTCTTTTTTCTTTTTCTTTTCCTTTTTTTTTTTTTCTCAATAAGAGAAGACAGTATGTGTGGTTTGAGGAGGTAGTGGGATCAGGCACTCAGTAGCACTGTGACCCGGCCCGGTTTCCCCATGGGTCCAGCGTGCTCCGTACTACTCTGCGTGGGGCCCAGAGTCCTGCGACCCAGGCCCCAGCTGGCGTGCCCCCGGAAGAAAGTTTTTCTCGACATTATCATTTAAGTTTATAAAAATAATCACTACTCGAATGTAAAACAGAACTATATCTTTTCCTAATTACTCAAAACAACCAGCACAGATAATAAATTTGAGAAACAATTCCTCAAACACAAAAAATGAACAGAATAACAGAAATAAAATTAAAATCAAGTGTAATAAATTTATAATTTAGAGAAAACACCTAGATTTGATAAAAATACAACATAATAAAGTTCTATTTTACAGACCTACCTAAAATAAATTGATTCCTAATGATCCATGATAATAAAATAACTAATGGTATAGAAAAATTAACAGAACAAAACAAGTATGACAAAGATGACTTTATGTAAATATGACAAAGTTCTTTTTTTGGTATTTAGAAATATGATGCATAATGAAAATCTCAGAAAATTATGTCCACCAAATTTCATTTTTTAAATTAACTAAGACAAAAGTAGAAACAAACAAAAGCTTTTTAAAAAATATTTCTACCCTCTCCCCTACAATGAAGTAAAAATATCATCTGTAGACAACCTAAATAATTTTATTATTGATGTTGAAGAAATAGTACATAGCTTTAATATATCATCAAAGTGCCCTATAGCAAGGTTAAAAACATTCGTAGCAGCACAATTCATAATAGTCAAAATATGAAACCAACCCAGGTCTCCATGAACAGATGAATGGATTACAAAATTATGGGAAATGCACACAATGGAATTATATTCAGCTATAAAGAAGAAAAAAATCATGCTATTTGCAAGAAGATGGAAAGACCTGGAGAACATTATGTTAAGTGAGATTAGCCAAAGCACAGAAAGAGAAGGGACATATGTTTTCTCTAATATGCCCAAACTAGGGAGCATTGGGAATTCTAGAGGGACTCCAGAAAATGAAGGGGAAATTTCAGCAAAGCTAGGAAGGGTAGGAGAGGAAGAAGGCTGAGGTTGATTAATGGAGGAGCTACATCCGAATATGTGTAAAAGTATGAATATAGCATGGTCAACCTGGATACTCATTGTTGTGAGGGAGAAAGGGGAACCCTGGGCGGGGAGAGGGCATTGGTGCCCTCTAAATGTATACTATTTTGAGTATGTTTCAGTTATAAATAAAAGTAAAAAAAAAAAAAAAAAAACGAATGTTCCCAGAAATCTTTTACTTTGTCTTATCACAGAGTACTAATCTATTCTATCCTTTTTTTTTTTTTGTGTGGTACTAGGGGTGGAACCCAGGGTCTTTTCTATCTGGGGGCTATAGTCCCAGACCTATTTGTGTATTTATTTGGAAACAGGGTCTCACTAAGTAGCTGAGGCTGGCTTTATACCTGTGTGATCCTCTTGTCTCAGCCTCCTAAGTGCTGGGATTACAAGCATGCGGCACCATGCCCGGCTTAGTCTATCATTTCTATATTAAGAAATCTAGGACCTTTTTTATATATTTATGGTAACTATTTTCAGATGTTGGACAATAGGTGGTACCAGACTATGATCATTGATGGAAAGGTTACTCTTTAAGATGAGCCCATATTTTATCTCCTTTTTATATGTCAATAATATCCTAATAATGCCATAGAACAATGAAGTTTATGTCCTGACAAGCTAAGAAGGCAAAAATTACATTGAAAGATTGAAAGATTAAGAAAATTGAAAGATTAAGGCAAGCCAGGCGTGGTGGGGCACACTTGTAATCCCAGCATTTGGGAGGCTGAGACAGGAGGATCACTGGTTTGCAGCCAGCCTCAGCTACTTAGTGAGGCCCTTTGCAACTCAGTGAGACCCTGTTTCAAAATAAGGAATAAAAAATAGGGCTTGGGGTGTAGCTCAGAGGTAGAATGCTCCTGGGTTTTATCCCCAGTACTGCAAAAAGAAAAGAAAAGAAGGAAGGAAGGAAGGAAGGAAGGATGGAAGGAAAGAAAGAAAGAAGGAAAGAAGGAAAGAAAATATTAAGGCATCTTGTGGAATAGTAACTACATAGGATGGGGAAGTGGAGCACCAGAAGTTTATGTATGACTTCTTATTGTCTTTAACCAAGAATTAGTCTAAACAGGTAAAACATATTTATACAAGGTTTACTAGAAAGCCACTACATGGGGATTGGGGGTGGAATGGGGATACTAGATTTAAAAAGTGCTGAGATATTTTAAAGTCCCAGCCTAGATAAACAAGAAATAATTTGTTAAAATTCCAAACATCCAGATAAGATACCAAAAAAGCCAAAATTTAGGATAAAGTGCTTTATGTTCCCAGAGTACAGACTACTCCAGGTTCACTATAATAAATCTGAAAGCCAAGTCTTGACAATATCTGGATTACAGCAAAGGAAATGGTCAAGAACCTTAATCAAGAGCCAACAAAATGGGAGAAGATATTTGATACCTACTCTTCTGATAGAGGACTAATATCTAGAATATACAGAGAACTCAAGAAACTCAGCACTAAGAAAATAAATAATCCAATAAAAAATGGGCAAGTAAATTAAATAGACCCCTGATGAAAGAAGAAATTAAAATGGCCAATAAATGCATGAAGAAAATGCTCAACATCATTAGCAATCAGAAAGATACAAATCAAAACTACCCTGAGTTGAGCGTGGTGGTGCCTGCTTGTTATCCCCAAGCTTGGGAGGCTGAGACAGGAGGATCGCGCAGGTTCAAAGCCAGCCATGCTGGCTTAAGAGACCCTGTTTCCAAAAAATATAAAATAGGTCTGGGAGTATAGTCCAGAGGTAGAAGGGTTTCCAGGAACCCCAGGACCACCACCAAAAAAAAAAATACTACCCTGAGATTTCATCTAACTCCAAATAGAATGGCAGGTCATTCAACACAAACAACAACACAACAACACAACAACAAATGCTGATAAGAATGTGGAGAAGTGAGAAAT
Source organism: Muscardinus avellanarius (assembly GCF_963383645.1). Taxonomy (NCBI): domain Eukaryota; kingdom Metazoa; phylum Chordata; class Mammalia; order Rodentia; family Gliridae; genus Muscardinus; species Muscardinus avellanarius. Next base: position 73,879,285 of record NC_137791.1, on the reverse strand, counting down.
AAAACATTGTTGGTGGGATTGCAAATTAGTGAAACCTCTTTTGAAAACAGTATGGAGGATCCTCAGAAGAATGGGAACAAACTTACCTTTTGATCCAGCAATACTACTTCTGGGTATCTACCCAAAAAAAAGGAAACCAAACTACCAAACTAATACATGTGTATCTATGTTCATAGCTGCACAAATCACCATAGCCCAACTATGGAACCAACCAAGATGTCCACCAATAGATGAATGGATTACAAAATTGTGGGATATGTACACAATAGAATTTTACTCAGCCATAAAGTAAAACACAATTACATCATTTACAGGGAAATGGAGGGAACTGGAGGACATTATGTTAAGTGAGATTAGTCAGTCAAAAAAAAAAATAAGAAATTGGATGCTTTCCCTAATATGCGAAAGTTAGGGAGAAATGGGTAACAAGAGGAACTCTAGATGAAGAAGGAGATATTATAGAGAAGCAAATAAGGTGACCTAACTGAAGGGATAGGAATGGAAAAGAGAAAAACTCTCTAAAGCACATGATGTACTTAAACATATCAAAGTAAATCACTAAGCCAAGCATAGGTAAGAGGGATGGGGGGAATTGGGATGGGGATCAGGTAAGGGCTAATTGTGTGATATGTGCATGTATGTCTCCACAAGTCTTATCCCATTAAGATGTATGACTACAGTGCACCAATTTAAAAAAAAAAAGAAAAGACAGCTGGGTGTGTGATGGCGCACACTTGTAATCCCCACACTTGGGAGGCAGAGACAGGAGGATCACACAGGTTCAAAGCCAGCCACACTGGTTAAGAGACCATGTTTCCAAAAATAAAAAAAGAAAGTATAAAATAGGTCTGGGATTGTATCCCGGAAGTAGATGGGCTTCCAGGAACCCCAGTACCACCAAAAAAGAAAAAAAAAAAAAGACAAACTTTGATGTTTTGAGCCATGTCAAGTTGTGATGATTTGTATAATTTCCTGAGATTTCAAAATAAAACAAAAATCCCAACTATGTAAAAATTACATTAAATATAAATGAAATATTCAAGAAATGAAATGATTGTAAGACTGCATAAAAAAGCAAGATCTAACTATATGGTAGATATAAGATGCTTTGCATAATAAAAAAGGTAAAAAATAAAAATGAAAAAATGATACAAAAATTGGTATAGCTATATTAATATTTATTACAGATATATAGACATTATATAAAAAAGAATCAATGTATCAACAGGATAAAATAACCAAAATATGTATGTACTAATTAATAATGAAGAACAAATTAAATGAACCAAAATATGAAAGAACTAAAAGCAGAAATAGACACATTTACAATTATGCACAAAAGATTTTAACATTCTATTTTGTAAAAGAAACAAAAGGTAAGATACAGAATATATTGCCAAAAATCAATTTTATCTTACTATTCTTTTTTTTTTTTTTTTTTTTTGCAGTACTGGGGATGGAACCCACGGGCATTCTGCCTCCAAGCTACACCCTCAATCCTATTTTTTATTCTTTATTTTGAAACAAGATTTCACTGAGTTGCAAAGGGCCTCACTAAGTAGCTGAGGCTGGCCGCAAACTGTGATCCTCCTGTCTCAGCCTCCCAAATGCTGGGACTACAAGTGTTTGCTACTACACCTGGCTTTATCTTACCATCCTAATAGAAAACTTTATCAAATAATTGATAACAGAGCAGGGAATGGTGATACAGGCTTATAATCCCAGCATTCTAGAGACTGAGACCTGAGGATTGTGGTTCGTGGACAGTCTCAGCTACTTAGCAAGGCCCTTTGCAACTCAGTGAAACCCTGCTTCAAAAATAAAAAAGATTGGCTGGGCATGATGGTGCATGCTTGTAATCCCCACACTTGGGAGGCAGATACAGGAGGATTGCACAGGTTCGAAGCCAGCCTCGCTGGCTTAAGAGACACCGTTTCCAAATTTAAAAATATAAAAATAGGTCTGGGAGTGTAGCCCAGAGGTAGAAGGGTTTCCAGGAACCCCAGTACCACCAAAAATAAATAAATAAATAAATAAATAAATAAATAAATAGGGTTAGGGGTGTATCTCAGAGGTAGAATGTCCCTGGGTTCCATTCCCAATATCACAAAAAAAGAAAAAGAAAAAGAAATTGGTAACATGATTTCTTTCAGGTGCCTCTGGAATTCTTAACAGAGACCATATTCTAGGCCATAAAGTAACTATCTGTGTATTTCAAAAGGTGGAAATCTTACAAAATATTAAATCTTGCTTTAATAGGATTAAATTAGAAGCCAGGCCTGGTGGCACACACTTGTAATCCCTGCTCTTGGGAGGCTAAAACAGGAGGATCATGCAGGTTCAAAGCCAGCCTCAGCTACTTAGTGAGGCTCTCAGCAACTTAGTGAGACCCTGTTTCCAAATAAAATATAAAATAGGTCTGGGAGTATAGCCCGGAGGTAGAAAGCCCCTGGGTTCTACCCCCAGTACCACCAAAATAAATAAATAAATAAATAAATAAATAAATAAATAAATTAGAAACAAATAATGACATAAAAAGTAACAATTGGAACTCAAATAATATACATATAGCCAATGGGTTTTAAGAGATATCACAAGGGAAATTTTATTTATGTTATAAAATGAATAATAATGAAATCATATACTGTCATAATTTGAAGGACTGATGTAGCTAAAACTGTGTTTGTAAAGAAATACAACAATTTCACAGTCAATATTTGAAAATAAGTTATCTGTAACTAAAGACAATACATCATATGCAACCAACACTCTAAGACACATTGTTAGGAGAATATACTTTATTATGAAAGCATTGCCATAAAGTTAGCAAAATCAACCACAAAATGCACCCAAAAAATGTAGGAAAGAATAAACATCAGAACACAAATAATATCACATGTCTACGGGGATGAAATAACTCTCCATCAATAAATCCCAATAAAATAAAAATTGATAAATTATTTGACAAAGTATTCAATATAATGATTTTTTAAAAACTTAATTAAATAAAAGAGAATACAAATAAATAAGTAAAATTAGGAACACAATTTATGATACCAATAAAATCTCAGTGATGATATAAAAAAATCAATCAGAAATCTTGAAGCTAAAAAGTCATTAGATTGAACAAAAAGAGTTGAAAGTCTCAATTGCAGAATTGTTCAACCAGAAGAAAGAAATTTCAAACTTAAAATAGGTGTTTAAAAATAACCAAGTTTAAAAAAAAGATGATGATGGAGAAAAAAGGGGAGGAAGGGAGAAAGGAGAAAGCTTTGAGATGTATGGAATGTGTTTAAGCAACCAGACTTTATAGTATTGATATTCTAAAAAGAAAAGGGAAAGGAAAAAGCATAAACAAATCTATAGCTAGCATTCAATAAAATGAAAGCTGAAAACTTTCCAAATCATGAAAAAGAGTCAGATATCTAGATCAACACTGTTTCAATAGACTTCTAATAGATTAATTTTTAAAAGATCCTCTTCAGCACAAAACAAAGAATTCTAAAAGACCAAGAGAAAAATGAGTCAAGTAACTGACAAAGGTAACATTAGACAAACAGTAGATTTCTCAATAGAAATCTTAAAGGCCAAGAGGGAATGGGATAATATATTCAGTCTTTAAAAAAAAAAAGGCCAACTCAGAATTCTTATAGTCAGCAAATATATCCCTTAGAAATGAATATAAAACCTAGGAAAAAATGAGGGCTTTCAATATCACCAGATTAGCCCTATTAGAAACAAGATAGTTATATTAGAAATGAAAAGATAACTGCAATAAAAAGCCCACAAAATAAATATTCAACAATAGAGCAAATATAAAATAGCCAGAATAATATTAACAGAATTATTAAAATATGATATCCTTGCTTGTCAATAATAGCCTTGAATATAAATGGATTAAACTTCCCAATTAAAAGATATAGGCTGAGTACATTAAAAACAGCTCAGTAATATGCTGTTTATAAGAAAGTCACTTTATCAGTAATAATACACATACAGTTAAAATAAAGGGATACAGTAAGATATACCAGGCCAACAGATACCAAAAGCAAACAAGAGTAGCTATATTTAGATAATATAAATTTAACATAAAAACTATATCCTATAGTGATAAAAGGACCAATTCAATAAGATAAAATAATAATAATTAATAATAATAATAATAATAATAATAATGCTATAGCATGTCATGGTACATAAGCAATCATCATTAGATCTAAAAGAGGAGAGACTATAATAGTTGGAGAGCTGAATTTTCATCAAAGGATAAATTATAACACCCCACTTTCATCAATAGACAAATTATTCACAAAAAATTAACAATAGAGTTAAAATATACTTATAAACCAAATTGACTTAACAGACATTTACAGAATATTTGATTTAATTAATATTTAATGCAGTATACACATTTTTTCTCATTGGCACATGGAATATTCTGTAGGCTACACAATATATTAAGCCAAAAAATGAGTCTTAGCAAACTCAAAAAAGTCAAAATCATGACCTGGATCTTTTCTGAATACAGTTAGTAAAACTCCAAAATAACAACAAGAACTTTAAAATTTACAAATACATAAAATTAAACAACATTCTCTTAAATGATAAATGTCAATGAAAAACTAAAAAGGTAAGTTAAAAATTTCCTGAAGTAAATGAAAATGAAAACACAATAGACAAAAACCTATGGGAAACAGCAGAAGCCGAACTTAGATAAAAGTTAATAACAACAGATGTCACATTGAAAACAGAAAATTTTTAAATAAACAAAAAACAATTCAACCCAAGGAACTAGAAAATCAAGATCAAACCAAACTCAAAGTTAGTGTAAGGAATGAAATGATAAAGGTAAGAGAAGAAATAATTAAAGTAGAAGCCTAATAATAATAATAATAATAATAATAATAATAAATAATATAGATTAATGAAGTACTTTTTTAAGATAAGCAAAATCAACAGACTTTTAGCTAGATTAACCATGAAGAAAAGTAGACTAACAAAAACCTAATAAATAAAATCAGAAATGAAAAAGAAAAGATTACAACTGATACCATAGAAAAACAAAGAATCATTAGGAACTATTGTGAACAACTAAATGTCACCAGAATAGAAAACCTAGAAGAAACTAAAAGCATTTCTGGACACATAGAACCTGTCAAAACTGAAACATGAAGACACAGAAAACCTGTACAGACCAATCATAAATTACAATGTTGAATCAGTAACAAAAGGTCTCTTAACAAAGAAAAGTACAAGAACGAATGGTTTAATTGCTAAAATTCCCCAAACTTTTAAAGAATTAATGTCAATTAGTCTCTCTTGTCCTCTATTATGTGCATCAAATGCATATTTATTGAATGAATATCCCATTAGATTTAAAATAAGATCCATTGCTAAATTTTTATATTCAAGACAAAAGAACAGAGCTATTGAATATCATAATAAATGTTGTTTTCTGAAGTAAATTCACACCCACCCACACACAAACACACAAACACACATACACACACCTTAAATTTATACAAATTTTAGTTTTCTGAAATGTTCTTTCCATCCACAGTCTGGCTATAAAAGAGTCCTGGAGTCTTGACATGAGTTTGGCTTTTGCACCTGTTGACAAGATGAGAAAATTGTCTACCAAAGAGCTCTTAATGAATAATAAACTCTGGAATGGAGAAAAGGTACTTTCATAGTGCTTTATCACCATTATTTCATCTGATAAGCTATAGAAATTATCACAGTATAAGGCAAACTCAAAAACACCAGACCACTTACAAATAAATGGGGCATTTTACATCTGAAGTACATCCCAGATCTATTTTTTTTTATTTTGAAAGAAAATCTCACTCAGTTGAACTTAAAATCATTTATAAATACTTGCTAAAGACATAATTATTATCCAACATTATGCATATGTGTACTTGGAATAGATGGGTGAGTGTCCATTTGTGCTGACCAAGATAACCTTAAGATTCTCCAGAACTTTACTAAGCTTTAGACATATTTCTCTTAAGAGGTAAGATATGTTAATAAAATGTTCCAGATAAATTACAGTGAAAAATACCTTAGGAGACCTTAGGTACAGTAGGCTGCTGGGAGCCTGAGAATTTAGAGACTAGAAAGTATGTCTTCAAAATAAGCCCACTGTTGAGTGCAGTATGGATTTCAGGCTAGCTAGGAAGATTGTGGACGATTTTGTTTTTGGATTGTAAAATAGAAGCTAAATGCAACTTTATATTCAGAAGAGTTGTAAAGGCTTCCATATTAAATAGAACAAAGCTCCATGGTGGAGACCATATATTTTTGAGTACCTTCCTAGCCTCTTAAGTAGCTGAATAATTCTAAGAAAATTATTTTTTAAATCATTTTCTTTATCATTATATGAAAACAACCACCTGAGAAAGTTGTTTCAAGGGTTAAAGAAAGAAATGCACATACCTAGGTTAGAACAAATACCCTGTAAATGTTCAATTTAAATATTTTATCAGTAACTGACTCTGCTACAGATTGATGAGTTAGAGGATTTAATTTCTATTCTCAAATATCTTCCAGGATTCCTGGGAAATAAATAAAACACAAATATCAAGAATTTATATATCAATTCAACAATTCCAGGCTCTCACATAAGTTTGAGAATATTGTGATCCTTATAGGCAAATCCCTGCCCATGCAGATTGTAGAAATTCTAATGAAGGAGCTAGGCGATGTATAAATAAATAGATGTTAATTTCTGATAATGATGATTAATTCTATAAATAAAAATGTTAGGAAAAGGTGACAGAGACTGGTAATTAAGGACAGAACAGAAAGAAACTATTTAAAAGTGGAAGACAAGGAATAACCCTTTAAGGAACATTTGAGGAGAGACAAATATGTATTTTCCCAACGTGTAAGATAAAATACTTAATTGCATGAAATAATATTTGTGAAACGGTTGTCTAGTTGCTGCACACAACATTCAATAGGTCAACATAAGGTTTTCTGTGTGATTTCTACTCTAGGTCTTGAAAGTATAAAAGTAAAAATGTCTGATGTTGCCTTTGCTTTCATAAAGGCTATAGTCCAGTATTGTGTTTTTATTATTAATAATCTTTACTTCTTATTTGTAATACATTTTGACTAAAACACAACCAAATTTAATAGCATTGGTTGAGGATAAGGCCTTGCTGTGTTTGATAGAAAAAGAAAAAAAAACTAGATTGGAGTACAATGCTCTTTTTGAGGTCCTATCATTATACAGAGAGGCCCATAAGAGGGTCTAAGAAGTAATCATAGTTTTCATTTTACAAGTTTTTAAAACAAGCCTCCAAGTCAGTTCTGAATATTTTACAGTAAGGAAAAGTATTAAAAGGTAAACACAATTTAGTAGAACATATAAAAATCCTCACTGAATGAGAACATAACTAAATGATAGTCTTCTCCGGTTGCTATACATTTATGTTTAGTTTTATATAGAGTATTTTAAATATTTTATGTTCTCTGTACATACATAGTTGAGAACTGAGTGAAAAAGATTTACTAGAAAAGGAAAATCAAGATTATTGAAAAGGCAGAATCAAAAGCAAAAAAGTGAATATTTTAGCATAATTTAATAATAACTATGATATAATTTTTACATAATAATTTAATACAATTGTATTTAAGACAAAATTCAATAAAATAAAAAGTATTAAAAGATACTAAAATATACTTAATGCCAGAAATTCTGGCAGCCATAAATGCTTCAAAAACCAATTTTATAGAAACTGACAGATCTATAGGGAAAGATCTAAGAATCCTGAATAGAGGTGATCATTCATCTGAAAAACGTTTATTGAGTAAGCCAGACAGTAGGTGAGGACCTAAAATTGCACAGCCCTCTATATAACATATCCACATGCATCATTCCATTTAATATTTGTTAGAGTCTTGTGAAATGTGTATGCCTGTGAGAAACACAGATTCAAAAAATTTAGCAAAAATGACCTAACTCACACTGTTAAGTAAAAATGCTGGACCTGGAATGTAGATGCATTGAAAACCTATTCTCTAATCTTTCCAGTAAACCATGCTAATCTTCCTATTCATCTACAATGTTGATAACACATTATTCTTCCTACAACCTTACTTTTATTTTGATTAAGAACTTTTTTATTACCAAATGAAGTAAAATGGCTAAGTATATTACAAAATGTTTAGATGCAAATAAGAAATGCTATGCACATGAAGGAGGGAGAGAAATGAGCCTGAAGGAAAGAGGGGGAAGGAAAAATTACTGTGAATAAGAAACTGCACAGGAAGAGGATGAAGCAAGAGGGTGACTGGGAGTGGGGAGAAACGTAGAAATAGGGCCGCAGTAGATTCAGGCAAACTCCAGAGAAATGTCCTTTGTTGCCTGCATTTTGCAAGTAGTTTTGGTGCTTATCATTGTAGTCTATAAAGAGAGCACTCGGGTAATAGCAGGATGATCATGGATATTTCTTACTGCACACCTAACATCCACTCCCCCCACATGTGGTAGCATCATCTTCAATCTGCTTCTATAGCTGTGGTTAGTACATCTAAGCTGTTAAATCCCTAATTTTTGTCTCCAAACCCAAATGTTCTAATATTGTATTTCTAGATACATACTGAAAAAAAAAATCAACACAGAAGACATACTGTAGTACTTCAAATTCAGCACATTCTAGATCAAGTTTATATTCCCTGCAAAAGTGTCTTATTCCTTTTATTTATTTCTGACCTATGTGCCCAGCCCTATTTTTTTTCTTTATTTTGGAACAAGGTCTTTCTAAGTTGCAGAGAGCCTTCCTAAATAGCTGAGGCTGGCTGAGAACCGTGATCCTCCTGTCTCACCCAAGTATTGGGATTACAAGTGTGTGCCGCCATGCCTGTCTTCTCATAAATCTTTCAGTTTCTTTCTGTATCTTATCTAAGGCCAAGACATCAAACCCAGCCAATGTGTGGTTCAGCCTTTCCCTCACCCATTACACCCAGTCATTAACATCTGTCCTTTCCTGTCACAAATATTTCATAAATCCATTTCTCATTGCCCTTCTCCATCCTTGTTGATGGAGTAATTTCTTTATTATTTTCTGAATTATCATAAAAGATTCCTAATATTTCCTCTTACTTTTTGTGTCTTTCTTTTTCACTCCAATATTCACATCATCAGTAGAGACAATTGCTTAAAACACAAATTTAATCATCTAAGTTTCTTCAAAATATTTTAATGAGATTCCCCACTACTTATAGCATTAAGCTCAAACTGTAACTTGGTTTTCAATGCTCTCAATCAAATCATATTCAACCTTACTTGCCATCTTCAATCCCTCCTACTGCTAACAAAACCAGATTTACTTGTTACTGCTTAAAAGTTACTATGTTTTTCTTTGACTATTTGCTTTACCAAAACAGAACTGTTGATTACCATCTCATCTTGCAATTCTCTTTTCCTTTTTACTCCCCTGCACCCCCCACTTCCATAAATGTCATTATTTTAACTGATGTAATTAGGTTCCAAAACCTACAAGTCACTTGGTTCTTTTCATCATACACCATATGAAAATGTATCACTATTCCTGTCAATCTTTTTTTTTCCAAAATACATCCCATAATCCGACTACTATTCACACCCCCACTACAACTCTCCTGGTCCATCTCTGGCCTGGATAGCTGATTGCATCCAGCTGCTATCTGCACACCATGAATCTGTTCTTCTTTCTCTATAGCTTACAGAACAGAATGTTCTCAAAGAGAACATCCATGACTTCTCCACTACTTGAACTCCTCCTGAGCCTCCTCATCAGAGTTAGAATAACATCTACCCTCTTCACTGCAGCCTAGAAGGTGCCAAGTGACTGACCCCTGACTGCTCCCTGAGCTCACTGCTTCTGTCTCCTTTGTGTGCTACTAGGTACACTCTCTGTCCCATGGGGCTTCCAGGATTCTGTCAACACAGAGCCCTGGCACTTGCTGCTCTTCCCCTGGCAGTGATGTTATCCCTCATCTTCTCATGCTAAGCCTTCACAATCAGATCTCAACTCACAGCACCTCTCTGCTTAGAGGAGACCAGATGAACCCTAAGGTTCCTTCCCAGGGTCTTAGGATCAGGAAATAATGAAGAAAGTACTCCATCAACAAGACTGGAGAAAGACAATTAGAAACAAATTTATTAACTATTTGTGCCAGGAAAGGACAGGTGTTAATGACTGGATGTAAGGGTGAGGGAGAGGGTGAACTGCACATTGGCTGGAACCTGTCCCTAAACATCACTTCTAAAGCTGCTTACATGACACTAACTTATATTTTTCCTCTTTGAAGCAAAGGATCACTCTTCATAACATTGCTCCATTTTGTTTTTCTGCAAAGTATTCATTAAGGCCTGGAAATGTCTTATTTATATCTATTGATTATGTGCTTCCTCCACCTTCCCTCACACTTTCTGAATCAAGAATCCTATTTGTTTACTGTTGTTTCTAGTGTATGGAACAGTGTCTGACACGTAATAAATTTGTTGATTGTATAATGGACCCAAGAAAACTACCTGCCTTGCTCATAACCTTATTTCCAAGAGTTATAATGAATTGGCACACTGCTGCATAACATATAACTCCCAAACTACTCGTCACTCTAAGTAATAACATTTTTAAAAGTGGCACGATGAGGAAATGTGCAGCTTTTGAGATAAAGAAAACTCGGTGCACATTTTAGTTCTGCATTGACTCAGGTGTGTGATTAGAAAATGAGGAAATACTTCCTTCTTTATACAATTCTCTTAAACTTGAGATACATTATTTGCACCATACACATCCCATCCCTCCCTTCCTTTCTCCCTTTTCCTCTTCTTCCTCTTTTATACAGAACCTATTTTTGCAAGATATAGAACCTATGATAGGAAGGAAGAGGAATAAAGGATGATATTTCCACTTATTAGCCTTAAAAGATCTCCACTTATATCTTAAATATGACACTGTTTGGTTTGGAAAGAGATCTTAGGGTTCATCTGGTCTCCTCCAAGATGTTTCAATTTCCTCTATAATTTCCCAGTCAAGTGATTGTCCATCCTATGGTTAAACAGCCTAGTAAGAAAATGTTACCTTCTAATACTGTCTAGCCATCAAAGAACACTATAAATTATGGATCAAAATCATATAAAATTGTAGCATCAGCTAATATTAAAAATAGTTTGAATCATACAATAAATTAATTTAATTATCTTTAGTGAGTTCATTTGAATGGAAATGTTAACTTCATCGGTGCTGCAATTCCTTTATCAAGACACCTAAAGTTGTATTTTTATTGATATTTTAAAAATAAATTCCTATAACATCAAACCTATAAATGGTTCATCACAGACCGAATGCCTCTCTAACCTTTTAAGCTTTCACAGTAAAAACTGTCTTTTTTATTTATATAAGTTTGGGAAAGATACAAATGTAATCATAACCCCCAAGGCAAAATTTTATGGCAGTTTTCAGAACTCTTCACTATAAAAACTACTCAAACCTACAAACATAAAAGTTTCCAATAAAATTTGTTTTAGATACTGGCAATAAAACACTCTTTGCTTGCCTCTTAACTCCAAATTTTGGAGCCACAGCTGTCCAAATGCCAAAGATATATTTCAAATCCCCCAGCCACACATTTGCCAAATTTTTATTAATCTCTCCCAATTGAAAAATATCAGCCATTATTATTTATTAAATATTACTAACATTTCATATTTAAGAAATGTGTTAGTGAGAATAAAAGACTATACGTCATAGCCAAGAAATTACAAAGAATGTTACATAAATCACTGAGGCACCTTTAAGCAACTGCACATATCTTTTGAAATAATTTCTTCATCCTTTACTTAAAATTTGTGTGATTTTTAAATCCTGAATGTATTTCATAATTAAAATTTAAATAATAAGGGAGAAGAGTATGCATATATGCACAGAAGCCATTCATATTGGAAAACCTTCTGAAAGCAGATGTGTGTTTTGCATTAAGAGCATTGCTGATTTCCATCTAGTCTGGCCTCAGCAGTAGCACTAAGGACACTAACAATGGCCACTATACCCAGGACACCTACCGGCCTCCTGGCTCTGGGCCCCACTAATTTTACAAACATGATTCTTTCAGGCTTTGGGCCTTGAATCCCAGTTAATTCCATTCAAGAGAAAACATTCAGTCAGACATGGTAGTGGATGCCTGTAATCCCAGTACTTGGGAGGGCAAGTCAGAGGGATCTCAGGCTTGAGACCAGTCTCAGGAATTTAATGAGACCTTCAGCAACTTAGTGAGACCCTGTTTCAAAATAAAAAAGGTCCAGGTGTGTAGCTCAGAGGCAAAATGCCCCTGGGTTCAATCTCTAGCACCAAAAATCAAAACAAAAACCCCCAAAAACAGTAACAACAAAAATCCACTTTCAGACAAAGATTTGGTTTCACCTGATCTTACAGAGGAGCTCTGGAGAATAAACTACACCTGTGAGTGTATCCCCACAATAGGATCAACAGATAAAATATAAGATACATAACTGAGTTTGAATTTCAGATAATGAATTCTTTTTAGTATGCTACGGAATCACGCAAAGGAGCAAATATGTGCAGTAGAAATGTCTGACTCACTATTACATACAATTACAATGCACCATTATAAATTTTTAAAAATTCCATGATACAATACAAATACTGTTCTTTGCTTGAAATTCAATTTCAGTGGCCATTCTGAACTTTGATTTGTAGATCTGAAAATGATAAGAAGTGGAGGTTGCTGGGTTGTCACGCTAAGGGCAGTGAACAAAGGCAGTGGTAGCTCAGAGGCCGGGATGGGACCAGACTTGAGCACAACAGGGTCAGCTAGCATCTTCCACCTTCTTGTTTTTCTAGCACAAAATCCCCTTGAACCTCCTTTCCATTATGAAAACCTGACGCACCCCTATCACTTGGTTTTGCACTGGGGCCTGCTTTTTCTCTGTGATAAAATGGCTTTCTACAATTCTTCACTACCGAAAAATCTGGGGCTTCTAGATCACTGGTCCATTGCTCTGACTCCTCAGAGCTCAAGTCCCTCCTCTGTGCTCTGGCTGTCTGCTATCACCTTCTAGGCCCTCCAGGGTTTATATACATTTAAGGGACTAGCCCAGTTCACTCCTGCCTGTGACATTGAAGTTATGGGTTCCCTTGAGCTCCTAATTCTGCCAGCATACTGGGTCAATGAAGTACCTTCAAAGTTCCAGGATCATTATTCTGTTTCTACAACAGAGTCTTGTGATTTTAATTTTACTTAATCACCATTGAGAGCTGCTCCACCCCCTGAAGGCTTCATTTCATTAGCCTGCATTGAAAGTAATCTAGTTCATTCAGTGTTCACTTCATTACTTTGTGTCCGGTGGGCTAGGACCTAATGGAAACCCCTTCTTAATCCATCAACTCTTGGGATTTACTTCTTTCATTAGACATACATTTCATTTTGTAATCAGTATATATAGTGGGGTTAGAATTGAACCCAGGGGTGTTCTGCCTCTGAGCTATGCCCCCAACTCTATCGTATCTTTTATATTTATTTACTTATTTACTTGTTTGTTAGTTTTGTGTGGTGCTGGGGATGGAACCCAAGGTCATTCTACCTCCAAGCTACACTCCCAGCCCTATTTTTTTTTTATTATCTTGAAACAGGATTTCACTAAGTTGCAGATGGCTGCACTAAGTAGCTGAGGCTGACCGTGAAACCAGATCCTCCTATCTCAGTCTCCCAAGTACTGGGATTACAAACGTGCACCACCATACTCAGCTTGTAGCTTTTATTTTTTAAACAGGGTTTCTCTAAACTACTTCCTGCTGGCCTTAAACCTGCAATTCTACTGGCTCGACCTCCTAAGTACTGGGATTACAGATGTGTACCACCACACCTAACTTTTTTTTTAATCAATATTTATAAACATTCTCCACCCTCATTCCTGTTCATTCTATTGTATTCACTCTAAAACCCTTTATCCAAAATAAATGCACAAACTTCTCTCCTCTAACTTCCTGGATTTGACTAAAGGATTACCACAGCATCATTCATATTGGGAAAGCGAACTGTCACTAAAAATGACAAGAAAAAATTTAAACCCTATAGGAATTAAATACATCTCATATTACCATAATAATCCCAGTAGCTCGCATTGGAAGTACAAAGATGCTGTGATATGTTGCAGTTTTTCTTTAGGAATCAGATATTTTAACATGAAGAATATTAATAGATCTGCGACAATTAAAAAAAAAACTTGGAGTGTTTAGCCTAGAAATATTGAAAAATTAAGAAAACGTTAAGTCTCTCATGAATGTATTAAATATATAGACAATAGTCTATTTTATCATTTATACCATAAAATATATACACATTATAAAAAGGTAAAATTTCTCAGAACTTATGCATACACAGAATGTACACAGGACTATTTGCCGATCAGAGAAATGTAAACAAACATAGATGAGGTATTAAATTATAACTGTATAATATTAACCGTAGCAATACTGTCTCACTGTAATATTTTGTGTTGACCTCCTGTTGCTACAATGGCGAGTTCAAGTGTTGCTTGTATCTGCCGGAAATGCCGATCAGATCTTAACAGCCGCCTGCTTCTGACCCTGGCAGCTGAAAGATGACCTGCTTCAAGGCTGACATTTTTCTTCCTTTGTCTTCTCCCTTTCCTTCTCCCCCTGTTAACAAACAGCATGTTCTTATCTGTTTATTGATGGAAGGGGACCTGGTACCTGTGGATCTGAACTGACTCAGAAAAGACTTAAGACATGAATGGGGAACCTCCTGATAAACAACAACAGGACCCTGGTTTGCGGATCTTGAGTCAGTAAGAACTGACTCAAATGATGACTTAAACATGACAGGCCTTCTGTTAGGACACCAGCATGACCCTGAAGAACTAACTAACTCTTAAAAGGGACTTGATTACTTTGGGGAGAATCCAGAGTTTGTTCCTGAACAAACTAAAGTTTTACTGGTTTTTCTGATTTCGTAGCAAATCAATAAATTTCTTTTTTCTTCTTCCCAAAGGTTTGTCCCAATTATTTGATTCAGCAAATTGAGGGCAGGTACCGGGATTCCAGAAGAAGCTCCACACACGGTTGTCTCACCAGTAGATTGTGTACTAAAGAAAAAGTGGTATCTCTGGGTTCATGTGTATTTTTCACTATATATAACATATATACAATTAAAAATATGTGTTAATCAACTCCTTATGTTATCCATGAAGCTTCCAGCCAACAGTAGGTTATTAGTATTTAATAACTACTAGTACTAACTAGTAGTTTTGGGAGAGTCAAGAGATACACATGGATTTTTGACTATGTGGGTGTTGACACCCCAACCCCCAGCCCCTATTGCTCAAAGTTCAACAATACTTAGTAATTTCTTATGCTGTAGTGTAAATTGGAAATGCTATTTTAAAAAATGCTGAATCGATGTTACAATATGATATACTAAAATGTACATAGTAAAGTATGTAATTAATTATTTTCCTTAAGAATAGCCTTGAGTTTATCCCTCATTTCTAAAACGCCTTGATTACTTTTACATATTTTGCAGTCTAAAAGAACAAAGGAAGCATTGATAAAAGAATTCAGCAGTGATCATACAGGAGTTATTAAGTGACATAGTATATCAATGCAAAATTGAAGTGAGATGAAACGAGAAAAATGATCACATATACATACACACACAGCAGAGCAATGAAGTACCTATAACATTTAGATGTTTTTCCTGGAATTAAAAATAAGCTAAGTAGCAGTATGACAGTTCAATTAAAAACAAATGCATGCTCATTCCCAAACAAGACTAATAAGATGTTCTACAGCAGCTTGTCAATTCATTATGCTATCATCTCTCAAAATGAAGAGTGGCTAAATGCTGGAGAGTAAACTAAGACCCACCCTGATACCAGCCCATGAAACTGAAGAAAAGGGTAATGGTACTTTAAACTTTTTCCCTTTCTTATGTTATTTCACTGTCTAAGCCATTTAGTAGTCATGAAGGTAGGTGATTATTAATTTTGGTTTTTATATACTTGTTTCAGACATACTTAAACTGAAGTGGTTTGATTACCACACAAAGCATAAGAGGATAAATCATAGTGCTCCACCATTTAATTGAATTGCATTCTTCAGTCCTTTTCTTAAATCTCTCTTTCTGGACTGTCATGGCCACACATGTGCACATATAGATGTTAGAATCTTTCAGGCTAGTCCTAAGTTTCATTGTAAGTTCCATTGTTGAGAGAGAAAAGGTGGCCTAATATAATTAGAAAAATGATTACTAAAAACAGCCAGAAGAAGATAGTACAAAGGATGAGTAACAAAGTAAAAATAATTCGATGGATTATCTTCGGGTCTAAAACTAAGTCAAAAATATTTATTATTATTATTATTATTATTATTATTATTATTATTATTATTATTTTGGTGGTACTTGGGTTCCTGGAAACCCTTCTACCTCCAGGCTACACACCCAGACCTATTTTTTTACTTTTTTATTTGGAAACAGGGTATCTTAAGCCAGAGCGGCTGGCTTCAAACCTGCGCGATCCTCCTGTCTCCACCTCCCAAACCCAGGGATTACAAGTGTGAGCCACCATGCCCAGCTAAAACTAAGTCAAAATTTTAAGAGATATAAGCAACTTCTCAGAATTAGTAGTTACAACTCAGAAAAATATCTTTCACAAATAAATAACCTTTTAAAAACTTAAGTTTCTATTTATTTATTTATTTATTTATTTACTCTGTGTGTGTGTGTGTGTGTGTGTTATTGGAGATTATGATACTAGAAGCAGTTTAGCTATGGCCACACTCTCAGCCCTATTTTATTTTTTATTTTGAAATATGGTCTCACTAAGTTGCTGAGGGCCTTGCCAAGTTGCTGAGGCTAGCCTAAAACCTGGTATCCACCTGACTCAGCCTCCCAAATAGGATTACAGGCCTATGTCACCATGCTTGGCTAACTTAAATGTATTAAGACAAGAAATTGTAAGAGGATTCAGCTGCCATCTCCACCCACTCACCCCCCTCCCACACACACACGTATGCACAAATTAAATAAATTTGGCGCTTCTGAGATAGACATGTCCTTGAGATCCATGACACATAAAAAGCAGAATATCCTTGTTAGTTTTAATAAGTACAAAGTTCTATTGACTAAAAAGTGTTTTTGATGGTTTCTTCCCAATTGAGAGCCATTAAATGTCATCTAAAAATATCTACTTAGTTTCGAGTAATGCTACAGCAACCTATCATTAATGTGTAAGCTTTCATGCCTTCATTTATCCATTTATTTAACAAATATGACTGAATATCTGGCATGTTCCAGGTACCCCAGAATCCTGGAAAAAATGGAACTATGCCAAAGATGAATGGTGGCTTAGCATGCTGGAAATTCATGATGAGTGTCAGAACCCAGGCAATGTATGTGACCAGGAAGCGCTCCATGCCTGGGAGTCAGAAAAGGCTTCTTAGATTAAGAGATTTGGGGAAAGGACTGGATTAAGGAGCTAGGAGATGTGAGGAAGAGCAGAGGAGATTGAAGGACAGGATAACTCTTTCCTCTTGAAAAGCTTAGCTCTGAATTTAGCCTTCCTTTCATCTGTTCAGATACATTCACAGTGGCTGAAAATAATCTAGGATATAAACAATAAAATATTAAGGCAAGATGAAGTTTGTCATTCTTTACGGTCTTTCTGCTTTTCGAAGGTCTCATTCATAGGGGTTTGACTTGAAACAGATGGCGTGTTGCAGTGACTTAATGAGATAAATGCTCCTCCCCAAGTTAGGATCTGTGGCTGAGTGTTTCTATTGGCGAAAGTGTTTACTAGAGATAAAATCAGTTCCTTAGACGTTACCACTTCTTAAGCTGATAACATTCTGTATTTCATACTATATTAGAATTTATGATCTAGGGTATGGTTATTTGATCAATCCAGTCAGTATGTTCACGTCTTGTGGCTTATCTTAAACAGAACTATTGTATAATTGCTTTTGTGCTTTCCCATTTGTTTTTTTCTTGTAAAAGAAAAAAAGGCTGAGTATAATAACAAGCCAGCTGTTAGTACTTCTTTGATATTTCCCTGTGGTCTGCTCCATTAGAGGGAGCTGAGTTCTTAATATCATTGGATTTGTTAATTATTGGTAAACAGTGCTTTGCGAGTATTGGATAATGGATTCATTTTGTCCATTTACTTTTTACTGTGGCAATTTGGGGGTCTCTTGCCTTTAGTAAGTTTGTTTGAAACAATTCTAAAGGCATAATCCAGATTTCCAAGTTTTCTGCCAAATTAAAGGAAACAATACCTTCCTTCAATTATATAGCTAAAGAAAATAGAATTTTCAGGTTTTATTCAATAATTTGCTTCAGATGATCTTATATTTTCTATACCTAACTCTATGAAAGAAAAAACACAAATGGCCATTGCGTTCATAACATGAACTAACACTTTATTCAATTATTCGTTTACTCAGGATCTACTTTATGCCAGGCTTTGTGTTAGGGTTTGTGGAGATAAAAGCAATGGTAGCAATAGGGGAAATTTCACCCTGGAGATTCCTAAATAGCTGATCCTTTCAAATGAAGTTCAAGGGCATTTGGTATGGCATTTGCTTTTCTATAGGAGACAAAGACAAGCTCTAGTAAATTATGCCAGACCAGCTAGCAAATGCCTGATACCATTCTCCTTGGTGGAAGCCCAGCTCTGGAATAGATCAATTTATGTCTTTATGGCCCCATCACAAGAGATACCCATAGGGAAACCAAAAAGACATAGTTCTGTGTGTTTAGCCCTAGGACAGAAAGATAATAGGAATAATTTATTTCACTGGGAGTATTTTTTTTTAAAAGAAAAAAAGTTCCCTGCTGAGTTAGCTCATTCAGAGAACATCTCTGGATGAGGCCTGGCCTACAGACCAGGCGATACCTGCCACATGGCTGTAAGATCAGATATTGCGGAGATATTGTGCTCTTGTGAGGCAGTCTCCATGAAGGATGTGACACCTGGAAACAGAAAGCAAAAGATACCAGGGACCCTGAGCCTTCACTGGCTTCAAAAATCCCCTAGACCAGCTTCTTAATTTGTTTCTGGGACAGACTGAGATTTATTCTGACTTCTCACTGAAGCAAAAACATAAAAAACATTCAAAAAATGTATAACCTGCCTCGCTGATGACTGTTGTTTAGAGCTGATTCCTAACGGCTTGCTCAGTTCATCTCAAGAACATCCTCAAGAAGCTGACTGCTTCCCTGATCGGAAGATTTACAAGGCAGCAGCTTCCCCTCCACCTCTCTGCACAGATAGGTCCACAGAGGGCAACAAACTGAAATGGTCCTCCCTCCTGGATCAATGTGTAGGTGATGTGAAGCGCAGGCATGTCCCCTGAGTCCTAAACAGCCTTCGACAGACATGTCCTAATGAAGCAAAGTTAAAAATTGGTAATAAATTAATGAGAATGTGCCTCTTAGTGGCAATCATCCATCCATTCCCTCCAAGAGCACTTTTTAATTATTGTTACTAATGATGGAGTTTGGGGGTCACTGATTTCAGAAGGAAAGAAAACTTCAGCTTTTCAGGCAATAATGTGCAGCCTCCACATTCTTCAAATTTGGAATGGCCAGTAATTATTACTTCTAGTTGACTCTCTTTTAAAATGCTGGGCAGTGACATTGCTTCATGAAGATGAAAAGATACATTCTAGGTTTTCTCTTTTTCCATCAGATGGAGGCTGTAATTTTAGACTGCTCATCATTTACAGATAGTAAAAACAAGAGTACTAGTCACCATGCACCTCTGTCTTCACAGGATGCCTCAAAGGCCCATTAAGTCGTGGGGTAGGGAAAACAGTGCTTGCTTTTCCCACTTCTCATCTTTTCAAAAAATGGACTTATACTCAATTTAATCAGAGAATCATTCAGCTGCTCAGTGGTGATTTCCATAGCTGCTGACGATCGCCGCCTCTTAAACGTCTTGGGGACGTCTAAGTAGATTTCTAAAATCTACTTAGAAATTTGTCAACATGGCATGTATCTGCAGCAATTGTATTTCTCAAAGAACCATAGAACAAATGCACTGAGCACTTCTCCAGCCTGTCTTACTTCCCTTACCACTTTACCTTCCAAAGGGGGTGTGACTTGCTGAGGTTACCTCTGATAAAACATAATTTACCATTTTGGAAATTTCGTACTTGAACCTATCTCAAAGTCCATGAAGAGCAAAACACAGAAGTCAATAATTTTCCATCATTTTTATGGAAAACAAGCCTCAAGAACAGAAGGTGGTGTCATCCTGCTAAAAAGTCACAGAGCTTGGGACAGCAGCCCCTGTTCCAGAGCTCAGAGCTCTTCACTTGGCCATCCTCGGCAAACTCAGGACCTCCGCTGGCCTGTTCTTTCCCAAATCCTTCTGATCTCTACTCTGTCCCCAGACTTCCAGATCTAGAAATGGTAGAATGTAAAAAAGTAATCCAAAAAAAGTAGATGGGTATATTTTCTAGCAACTTATGAGAAACTATGAGCTTTATCACTTTTCTAATTACAGTTCTAACTCTAATTTTCCCTTTGCTCCTTAATAAAGGAAAGTTATTCTCCTTTAGAGGAACAGAATATTTTATTGCCACCATTTCCTATAAGGTATTGAAAGATGCTTCTACTTATTTATATATTCATATGTCTTAAAGATGTTTTCCTCTTGCTGGGCGTGGTGGCGTACACTTGTAATCCAGTGCTTGGGAGGCTAAAACAGGAGGACTGCACAGGTTTGAAGCCAGCCTCAGCTACTTAGTGAGGCTCTCAGCAACTTAGTGAGACCCTGTTTCCAAATAAAGTATAAAAATAGGTCTGGGAGTATAGCCTAGAGGTAGAAAAGCCCCTGGGTTCCATCCCCGGTATCACAAAAAAATATGTTTTCCTCTATTTATGATTTAATTTTGCACAAATCCTAGAAGTCTTGAGAAGAATGTCACAAACATAAGGCATTTGGGATTGAATGTTAAGGTAGTAGCAACCATTAAAGGGGGCTGCTTGATTTACATCTGTGGGGCATAACTATAGATTTGTGAGCTAGTTATTGCTGGAGTTTCATGATTATTTTGTATGACTCAGAGGAGCAAAGAACTTTTCTGTTTTTACTGCATGTTTTAGCTCAGTACAACACTTATCTCTTGGCCAATAGGTAAAAAATAATCATTTTGCCACGGCAACCCAGAAATAAGGCGCAAAAACATGAGAAAATATAGCTCAGATATGACTTTCTTATTTAAATTTCTATAATTAAAATATAGTCGGCAACCTCTTTTATCCCATGCTTTGCCTTACATTTCCATATCTTCAAAATAATTGAATTGCTTTCCCTAATTTAAATCCAAATGATCTATTGCTCTTTAACAGTAACAGTCATTGCTGGTCTGCCTCTTATAGGACAAGTAGCTTAAGCTCCAAATCTCAAGGTCTAAAGACCAGTCATTGTCTAATGAGCCCCAGGAGGACCCAGAGCAGCTCAGTCCATTAAGCAAGAGGAGTCTCAAGCAAGGGCTGCTGAAAGTTGACCTGACACTGCCAAAATTCTCCTTTGTGGGGCTTTGTTACGAGTCATAAAACTCACTTTCTTCTTGGCAAACCCAGCAGTGTTTGTAAATTGTGTCTCTGCTCTTTGCCATAAGCTTACCTCACCAAAGGATCTGCTTGGCTGAAGCCCATTGTGAAGGGTTATTTCTACTTTCCAGTCACTTTGTTTTTTTGTTTTGGTTTGGTTTTGGGTTTTTTTTTTTTTTTTTTTTTTTTTTGAGAGTGTGGGGATGGAACCCAGGGACATTTGACCTCCAAGTTACACCTCCTGCCCTATTTTTTAATTCTCTTTTAAAATTTTGAAACAGGGTCTACTAAGTTTCAGAGGGCCTCACTAAGTAGCTGAGGCTGTCTGCGAACCAAAATCCTCGGGTCTCAGCCTTCCGAATGCTGGGATTATAAGTGTGCGCCTCCACACCCGGCTCCTGTCACTAATTTTTAAGAAGCATCCCTGTGGTGCTGTGAATATACATCCTTAAAAAGAGATGTTGAGAGACTTCATTTGCCTTTTCTTCCCACTGGGCTCTGAGACACTGGACCTCTGCTTACGGCCCTCCCTTCCTACATGCTCCTTCTTAACTTATCATGGTCTTCTCCCTCCGCTCTCTTGATGTGTGTGCTTTCTCCAGATTCCATTCCACGTCCTCTGTTTTTAAACTTATATTATACGTGTCCTGTTTGACTCCATGCAGATAATATTTAGTCACTTTTTTGTTTTTTTTTTTTTTGTGTTACTGGGGATTGAACCCAGAGGCATTCCTACCTCGGAGCTATAACCCCAGCCCTATTTTTTGTTTGTTTTTATTATTTTTTTTATTTCTAAACAGGGTCTCACTAAATTGTGGAGGGCCTCTCTAAGTTGTTGAGGCTGGCTGTGAACTTGTGATCCTCCTATCTTGGTTTCCCAAATATTGGAATTATAAGCTTAGTTATTTATTTGTTTAAAACCCCCCAGTGACTCTTCATTACTTCTATGACCAAGTTTAAAGTACCAAGGTTTGGGCCTGACCTGAGACCTGAGGGTGGAGTGGGATTTGGTCAGGTTGGTCCTCTTCATACTGTCTCTTCTTGAACTCCTCCCCAGCTTTCTTGCTAAAGTTTCAGGTCCAAGAAAAGGAGGTGGAATTAGCTAAACAAAAAATGTCTTCCATGCCTTTCTGTTTTTAATCTGATATTGTCCCTTGAATGTGACAAATAACAAGAAATAGGCTCTTTCTCTCATGGAAACTTTCTGTCAGCAAATTTAAAATCAGTGTAGTTATCATGGGCTGCTATAACAAAACGCCCCAGGGTAGATGATTTAAATAACCTCACAGTCCTAGAGGCCACACGTTCAAAAAAAAAGGTACCAGCTGGGCATCATGAAAGCTTTGCCTCTATACCCTCATTAAAACCAAGACCCCAGCTTCAAATGCCACTGCACTGTGGATTAGGGCTTCAGCAGATGGATGGGGGAGGGGCATCATTCAGTCTGTTGCTCCAGGCTTGTTGTTTAGCATTCACTGAGAACCTCCTAGAACAGGAGATGTCCTTTCCAGCTGACTATTCATGCCAGTCCTTCAGCCCCTGGCTTCTGGAAGCCCACTGAAACAGACTCTGCTGAGGATACCTTGCCCCTCCAGACAGGGATACATTTCAAGTCCCACTTTCTTCTGGGGGTTCGCTAAGCCCCAGGAAAAATACACTTCTTCCACCAGTTTAAGCCCAGATTTCTCCTACTGTAATTCTTCCTTCTCCCTATTATGATGTCATTTACTTGCACACATCCTCAGGTAAAAAGTAGGTGCAGAAGATGGCGACCGAGAAAAGCAGCATTTATGAGTCCTGCTAACACTCAATCTCTATTGCCACATTATCAACACTTTTCATAGCCAGAAAACACAATCAGCAGAGAAATAAAAAATGTAAACACAGGGGGAGAGAAAAAGAAGACTAGAAGAACAACCAGAGACCAGAAAAGAAACCAGCTCGCATCGCGGCAGTGGAAGCTGCACCGGCACCATCTTGCCTCACAGCACCAGGCTCCAGAGAGGAAATGTAAACAAGGAGCTGAAGTGAGCAGCTGCGGATGATTAGGGTGTAATTCATCAGTTCTTTTAGCACAAAGAATGTCTAAAACTTCCAGTGGCCAAGCTCATCACACCTCCCAGGGATTCAGAACGGAGCTCAAAACCAGAAAAGAAATAAGACAGCCTCATGGCTGAGGGTGTGGCAGCGGTGCCATATTGCCAGCAGCAGTGGCAAGTTCACCATGTCTGTGACAGCTCCAGATCAGCACGCACAATAACCATAAGTAAAATTGCGGCCCCTAAAGGAGAAATCCCAGCACTGCACCCCCAGGGACTTGAGCAGCTTTGATAATCTCCCTGGGTCTGAGACTTAGCGATACAACTCAGTAAAGGAGTAATGGTGGCTGAGATTACCACAAACTCGAGATCCAGAGCACCCTAAGTGAAGTCGTGGTGACCTGAGGAAGGCACAGACTTCTGAAATCATGGGAAAGAGGAACAACAATAGAGCAATGAATGCCCATAACCCCATAATATCAGAACCCGATAACACAGAAATTCAGAGATCTCCAGAAGATCAAATAAGGAATATAACTGTAGAAATAATACAGAACCTTCTAAAATAATTTAGAGAGAGTCTAAAAGAAATAAAGGATGTGATCATTGAGGTAAAGGCCTAAATTCAAAGAATAAATAATTGATTAGACCACATGGAGAATAGAATATCACTCCTAGAAGATGATCACTCCAAAAACAAATGCATAATTTATAGCTTAGAAAAAAAAAATTCGACAGCAGGAATCTGACATTGAAGAAATATGGGCCCATTTTAAGAGCGCTAACCTATGAATAATCAGAATAGAGGAGGGAAAAGAAAGTGAAACCAAAGGGATAAATGATATCTTCAAAGAAATAAAGGCAGAAAATTTTCCAAACATAGAGCAAGAGGTCGATACACAGGTCCAGGAAACTTATAGAACTCCCTTTAGACAGGATCAGAGAAAAGGTGCCCCATACCACGTAATTGTCAAAATGACCAATGTAGAAGCCAAGCAGAGAATTTTAAAGGCAACAAAAACAAAAGGCCAAACGACATTCAAAACCAAACCAATTAGAATCACTCCAGACTTCCCAAACCAAGTCATGAGAGCCAGAAGGGCTTGGAGTAACATATTCCAAACTCTGAAAGAAAACAACTTCCAGCCAAAATTTTCCTGCCCAGCAAAACTATCTATCAAATTCAATGGGTAAATAAGAAGCTTTAATGGCAAAGAGAAACTGAAGGAATTTATGTCTTCAAAACCAGCACTAGAGAAAATACTCAAAGAGATTAACTACAAAGAAGAAATAGGTAACACACACCAGAACCAGAGAAACAAGATTTTCCATCCAGCAGACAACTAAGCAAAGAAGAATAAACAGTATTTCAAATAGCAAGACAATCTTAACATGTTAGGAATTAAAAATTATCTCTCAATAATCACACTGAATGTAAATGGCCTCAATTCCCCAATAAAAAGACATAAAGTGGCAAAATGGATTGAAAACCAGAATACATCCATCTATTGCTTACAAGAACACACTTTACAAGTAAAGATAGTAACAAATTCAAGGTAAAGGGCTGGAACAAGGTAATTCATGTTAAGTAGCCATCCTTACAAATGTGAAGTAGTATTTCACTATAGTTTTTATTTTTATTTCCTTAATGATTAGTTATATTATGATAATGATGAGTGATACTCATGTGTTTATTGGTCATATAAAAATCTTTGGAGATTCATTATCTATTTTAGTCTTTTACCTATTTCTAAATTGTATTGTTTGTTTTTATTGTTGCTATTTTTTAGGATTTCTATTTGGAATATTAATATACCTTCAGATATAGCATTTGGAAATATTTTATCCCATTCTATCAGTAACTTTTAATTCTGTTTACATTGTCTTTGGATGTACAATATTTTTTTATTTTTTCTGAAGTTTGTTTGCTTATACTTTTGTTGCCTGTGCCTTTGGAATTATGTCCAAGAAATCACTGTCAATTTCAATGTTGTGAAGTTTTATGACCAAGTTTTCTTCTAAAAGTTTATAGTCTTAATATTTACATTTAAGTTTTTTTATCTATTTTGAGTTAATATTTGTATATGGTGTTAGGTAAGGGTCCAATTTTATTCTTTTTCATGTAATTATTATTTTTCAACAATATTTACTGAAAAGATTATTATTTCCTTCACCAAATGTTCTTGGAAACCTTGTCAAAAATAACTTGACCATATATGAAAAAAAAAAGAAATGTATGTTGTAAAAAAAAAATGTAGGTGCAGCTCCTGTGTTCTTCACCCCACATTCATATATATTCATATATATAAATAATTCATTATAAAGAGGAAAGAATTGAAGTCAAGAAATCTAGTATCAGGCTACTAAGCAATTAAGGTAAGAGATGTGTGTGGTTTGGCTTAGAATGAGTGCAGTGGAGACTGGAGCTGGGGGGAGAATGGACATAAGATCCGGGATAGAAGGTGAGGGAGTGGAGAGGATGTTCTCAAGGACTAAATGCAGAGTGTGAGACAAGTCAAGGGTTAAGAAGGACTTCTAATTTAGAGATGAACAGATAGGCGGTTGGGAGTCAGATTAACTGCTACATAAAATACTGAGCTAAGAGTGGAATTTACTTTTATTTTTGTTTCCTGGTTTGTATTTGAGAGATGAAGAGATTGTAGAGTTCTAGGTGATATTACTTTTGAGATATTTATTAAAATTCAAGGGCAGTGACAAAAGACAAATCAAGAAATATTTGAATTTGAGACTCATTGGCCATAGCTAGAGCTAGAAATGTAGTCATTATGGCAAATAAATAGGTTCAAAGTCCAGTGAGTAAATGTAAAAGCTTATGAGAGAATATGAAGAGTGGCCCAGGACCTGAATCTGGTGCTCTTAAGGGTTGATCTCATGAGGGGTAGCCAGCAAGGAAGATCAGGATCCATCCTGTATAATAATCTTTCAACCCTCCAAAATATATAGGTAATAAAGCAAAATTTTCTCTTTAACTGTTTTTTTATTTTAGCTTCAGTGAGAATCCCAAGTGGCAAGACCTAAGAAGAATTTGTCCAATTGTAGTTGAATAATAGGCAATTATTTGGAAATATACTAAATTTTAGGAAAATTGCCTAATAATCTTGATATTATGGAATTGGACTCATATGTTTTACTTAACCATAATAGGCCACTCTTTTATGTAAACATTACCTTGAAGAGTTTAAGAAGTAGACTTTTTATGCATGAACTTTCAATTTGCTAGTCACGGGAGCTTAGGCAGGTTACTTAACTTCTCTGAACTTCAGTGTTTTCACCTATTAAATTAAAACAATAGCTGCTGTGTTGGTACATGCCTGTAACCTCAGTACTTAAGAGGCTGAGACAAGAGGATCACAGGTTTAAGGTCAACCTCAGCAACTTATTGAGGTCCTCAGAAACTTAGCAAGACTTGGTTTCCAAATAAAAAATAAAATGGGGCTAGTGTTTTAGCTCAGAGGTAGAGTGTTGCTGGGTTCAGTCTGCAGTAACACATACACACACACACACACACACACACACACACACACACACACACACTCACACACATATGCACACACACAGAGACATAGACAATGATAGAACATATCACATAAAGTTAATCTGAAGGTTTTTATTTTTTTATTTTGGCATTGGAGATTGAACCCAGGAACATTCTATCTTTGAACTATACCCCCAGCCTTTTTTATATTTTTGTTTTATGAAACTGGGTCTTGTTAAGTTGCTGAGTTTTCCTAAGTTGCTGAGGCTAGCCTGAACTTGTGATCTTCCTGTCTCATTCTCCCAAGTACTAGGATTACAGTTGTGGACCACCACACCTGGTTTAAAGATAAAATCATTTAATAGATGTAAAACTTTTAGAGCAGTATCTGTAACATAATATTCATAAGTATTATAAATATCAGCTATGAGTATTATAAACAGATATATCTCTTGGAGTTTAAGCCACATACATAACATAAACATTAGTGACACTTTTCTAGATTCAAGTGTAAATTAAATATTAATTTCCTTTTATACTGAAGACAACTAGTTATGAACCAGGTACAAAAGAGATTTGTTCTACAATTTAAATCATAAGACTACTCTAGTCCAATTTACTGAGCATAGATATAGATTAAAAGTTCTCTTATTTTTAATTGGATGCATTGTAATTATACATCATATTGATGTATAGAATCATAGAAACATATATGTACTGGTTTTGGAGGCTTAGTACATGCCTTTGAGATTGGGGTTGATAATTTTGTATACATAAAATAATAAAAGTTCTTAATGTTGTTCTTTGAATTGTATAAAGTTTTAAGTTTTTTTCTCCTCTAACACAATTTTCTTTCTTCTGAGTCTACCCACAGATAGAATCCACGGCAAAATAGGTTAGAATCTTCACTTAAATAAAGTTTGGGCATAATTCTCATGAAACCCATCTTTTAAGGAACATGAGATCAGAAGGATTTTGAGATTTTTTTCTATATTTTTGTAGATTACAGATACCAAAGTTCCAAAATAACTGTTACTGTAAATCTGTCCAAGTATCTGCTCAGAAGCTAGATGCAAGCTACTTAGGAAAATTCTTGCTTTGGTTGAGTGTGCTATAAAAATTCATTTTGTCTACCATTCATTTGTAAGTTGTCTTGGAATAAAATATATAGTGATTTCAATACCTTCAGTTTAAAATTGATCTCCCTTCAAAACACTTATATGAAACTATACATTCAGGTAGTATTTTGATTTTTATTTATTTGGTACTGGAGATTAAACTCAGGGATCTTCTACCTCTGAGCTACACTCCAGTCCTTTTTATTTTTTTAATTTGGAAACAAGGCCTCACTAATTTGCCGAGGGTCTCCCTAAATTTCTGAAACTGGCTTGGAACCTGTGAACCTCCTGTCTCCGCCTCCAAAGTACTGGGATTACAGGCATCCACCACTGCATCCAGATCATAGATATATTTTTAAGTTTGAATACAAATTTTCATCTGGTTGAAGACATACACGGATTGTAATTAACTGTGCAAATATATTAATAAGATCAAATCATTGTAACAATATTTGTCACTACCCTTCTTTAAAGCATATCAAATATAAATTTGACTTAGGAAAGTAATTTTTAAATATTTGACAATGCTGTTTGGCACAATGCTACAGTCCGACATTATGGCGCTCAATTACACAACCTTCTGCAGACCTTGATTCTAACTATAGACAGCAAAACTGTTTCCTCCTTCTTATTAGCAATGGGATCTTTTACCTAGAGATTTCAGAACAAAAGGTAAGAAAGACAGTTAATTATAGCCCAGGCCTCACATGCAGAGTTAATGAATTTTAATGCACATCAATTAATAACTAATTGGGTTTTTGCCTGAGTATAGATGGAGATATTGAGTGATGAGAAGAAAAGAGACTCTATTTTAACTAAAACACAATAGTTATTTTGTTATGGTTTTGGTTCTCCCTGTCTTTAAGTCAGAATCAGAAACAGAACATTGGATTTTCTAAAATGATTTCTGAAATTCAAAGCTTACACATACACAAGGATTTAGGGATAGAAGAACTATACATTAACATCAAGTAAATAGAAAATTGTCTATAATTTTAAATAGAGCAAAGTTGTTTCAATGTGTTTTTACATGATGTGAGGGCAAGACAAATATATTTTTAATTTCAAAAATAAAGTAGGGAAGAAGACCAGAAGGAGGAAAGATGATAGAAGATCTCAGCAGTTTACAAGCCTTGATTTCACTTCTTGGCTATTGAAGCTGCAATAGATTCAAGACTCTGGATCTCATAAACTCAAATCCTATTCCCTCTCAAAAAAAGAGAAAACTTCAATATACATTAAAAGAGAGGCATTCTATTGGTCTACAGTCATTAAGTCTGTGTGCCATTGGTATAAAGTAATCAAGTCTGTGTGCTATTGGTATAAAGGCAGGCAAATAAGACAATGGAAAGAATCCAGAATTCAGAAATAGACACATCTATGTTTGACTGATTTTCAATGAGAGAGGGATAGACTTTTCAATTGATGGTGCTGGAAATAACCACACAGAATATTCAGAGAAAAAAGACTGAATCTTAACTCCTACATTGTACTATATTCAAAGACATATCATACACTTAAACATAAATAAAAAATCACAAAGTTTTGGCAAAAAGTAAGAATATTTCTTATTATTAGAAAAGGCAACTTTTTAAGGGACACAAGAACTAAAATAAAATTATATTTTGGGCTTCATATAAATGAAAACCTTCTATTTATCAAAAGATGCAATTGAAAAACAGAAAGATAACCAGAGCCAGGAAGAAAAGATACATAATGAGCTCCTACAAATTAATAATAGACAACTGAACCAACATTTTACAACCCAAACACACAGTTCTTTTACTACACATACACAATATACAAACAGCCAACAACCAAAGGCTAAACATTATTAATTATGGGGAAAGTTCAACTGAAAACTACATTGTTATACCAACTAGCCCCCACTAATTATAATGATTATAGGAAAGATACTCAATAAACTTCCTGTTTTATCTCAGAGATATTAGTAGACAGCATCGATTTTACCCTTATAATAATAAAAAGTCCCATCAAACAATATATTAATGACCTTTCATGACATTATTAGCAAACTTTAATTTCAGAGCAGACATTTTATGGGTCAAAAGGAACCAAGCATGTGCTTACCTGAGTCAAATGCTACCAGAGATCATAGAAGCTGGTAAGAAGATTTAGCTAAATTTTTAAACTAAAGTTTGTCAGTGGGACAGTATAAAACTGTGGCTGTATATAGGATGGGGTTTGCACACTGTAACTTTTATCCCCTCCATGAGCCACATCAGGTGTTCCCAAAGAAGACTGTAGAAATGTAAGAAACTTTCCCTCTTTATATATGTTGAGAAAGAAGAATATAAACTACTGTTGAAACTCCACTCAAGTCTACCTTTCTGGAATCCCCTACAGAAAGATAATCTTCAGGGATAAGCAGTGACGTAGGACACTGTTGTAAATCTTTTATATTTAGGGAAAGGGAAATGGGAGAAAATACATTTCTACCTCTGTGGAAGGGACAGGAACCTGGACTAGGCAGGGAATTATTCCTAGAGCATGGACAGGAGCACTTGTGAAGGCCACAGCACTGTGGTGTGCAGGTTCCCTCTGCAGAAGAATGAGGCTTGGCCAGAACATTAGAAACCATTTCCCCTCCTTCCTCTCCTACCTCAATGCTAACAAGCACTTGGAAATTACAGTAGGAGGCTGCTGGGGTGTTGTGTTTCTAGGGAGAAAACATTGAGAAAGATAGAAGACCTAATTAACAATATACTTTTATAAATCAAGAAATTAGAAGACAAACTCAACCCAAAGTTAGAGAGGGAGCCAGGCGTGGTGGCGCACGCTTGTACTCCCAGCATTCGGGAGGCTGAGACAGGAGGATCTCGGTTCGCAGACAGCCTCAGGTACTTAGTGAGGCCCTCTGCAACTTAGGGAGACCCTGTTTCAAAATAAATAATAATAAAAAATAGGGCAGGGGGTGTAGCTCGGAGGTCAAATGCCTCTGGGTTCCATCCCCAAACCTGCAAAAAAAAAAAAAAAGAGAGGGAGTAAAAATATACATATAAACAAAGAACTGTCTAAAAAGGAAATTAAAAAACAATTCACTATCAATAAAAAATAAAATATTTAGGAATACCAAAGTAATAAATAATTTGTACTATGCAATTTATAAACTATTAATGATTAAAATTTAAGAAAGATAAATGGGAATATAGCCTATATTCATGAATTAAAATGATATTCTTAAAATGTCTGTATTACTCAATGTGTTCTACAGAATCAATTCAATTCCCTGTGAAATTCCCAATAGTGTTGTCTACAGAAACAGAAAACATACTTCTAAAATTTAGTGAAACCACAAGAGACTCTGAATATCCAAAGCAATCTAGAGCAGAAAGAAGAAAGCTGGTAGAATTATATTTCCTGATTTCAAAATATATTAGAAAGTTACAGTAATCAAAACAGTATGGCACTGGCATTAAAATCAATGTATAGATCAAAGGAAGAGAAAAGAAAGGAAATTCTCTAATGCACATGATGTACATTAACAAACATATCAAAGTCAATCACTAAGCCAAAAATGATAAGGAGGGAGGGGGAAGAAACAGGGTGGGAACTGGGTAAGGGCTAACTGGGTGATGTGTGCATGTATGCCTCTACCATCTTGTACCCTATTAAGATGTATGACTACAATTCACCAATAAAAAAGAAAAAAGAAAAAACTCCATGTACCTATTATCAACTGGTCTTCAGCAAGGGTACCAAGAACTTACAGAAAGGATAGTCTTTTCAATCAATTATGCTGGGAAAAACTATATCCACATGCAGAAGACATGAACTGGAACCTTTTCTCACACCATATCCAGGAATTTAATTCAAGTTGTATAAAAGGTGTAAGTGGAGGACCAGAAACTATATAACTATCAGAAAAGAAAGTAGAAAATTTCTTAATTTTTCTTTTGTGTGTGTAGTATTGAGGGTTGAATCCAGGAGCTTACTACTTCTGAGGTACAACCTTAGTTATTTTTATATATGTAAGTATGTATGTATGTGTGTGTTTATTTTATTTTGAAATAATTTTCTCTAACTTATGGTGCACTGGCCTCAAACCTGTAGTCCTCCTCTCTCAGCCTCTCGAATACTGGGATTACAGATGTGGGCCACTGTGCCCAGCAGGAAGAAAGATTAATGGCAATGATTTTTTTATCTTTATATGACTCAAAAAGGTGAAAAAAAGCAAAAGTAGATAAATGGGATTGTTTTGAACTAAAAGGCTTCTACACTGCTAAGAAAACAATCCGTGTACCAGTATTAGGAAATGGCCTATTCCCCCAAAACCATAACAATCAGCAAAGCAAGAAGGCAACATAACCTTCAGATTGGGAGACAGTATTTGAAAACCATGTACTAAATAAGGGGTTACTACTGAAACATATAAGGAACTCTTCTAACAAAATAGCAACAAAACAAATGGGCAAAACACTGGAATAGACATGTATGATAAGAAGACAAACAAATGGCTGAGTATGTAAAAAGGTATTCAACATCACTAATCATAAAAAAAATGCAGCTCTCATTATTTTTTTAAAAAAGGATAATGAAGCTGGGCGCAGTGGCGCACGCTTGTAATCCCAGCATTCGGGAGGCTGAGACTGGAGGAACGCGGTTCGTGGACAGCCTCAGCTACTTAGTGAGGCTCCCTGCAACTCAGTGAGACCCGGTTTCAAAATAAAGAATAAAAAATTGGGCAGGGGGTGTAGCTCTGAGGTCAAATGCCTCTGGTTCCAGCCCCAGACCTGCAAAATAAATAAATAAATTAATTAATTAAAAAATAAAAAAGATATTGAGTGTTAGCAAGGATGTAGAGAAAAGAGATTTTTTTGTGTGAACTATGGGTGGAAATTTAAATTAGTTAATATTCATGCTCTTTCCCAATATGAATATTAACTATTAATGTTAATACTGTTGCCCAGTATGAACATTCCTTAAAAAGTCATAAATATGATCCAGCAATTCGAGTTCAGCATATATCTAAAGCAAATGAAATCAGTATCTAGAAGAAATCTCTGCATTTCCAGGTTTCCTGAAGCATTAGCCACAAATACCAAGATCCGGAACTCAACCTAAACATACGTCAATTGATTAAATGAGTAAAAATGTATTACATATACATAATAAAATATTTCTCAGACTTGAAAAGGAGGTCTTGTCATCATTGATTCATGCTGGCCTCAAACCTGTAATCCTCCTCTCTCAGCCTCTCAAATACTGGGATTACAGATGTGGGCCACTGTGCCCAGCAGGAAGAAAGATTAATGGCAATGATTTTTTTATCTTTATATGACTCAAAAAGGTGAAAAAAAGCAAAAGTAGATAAATGGGATTGTTTTGAACTAAAAGGCTTCTACACTGCTAAGAAAACAATCCGTGTTTGACAGCATGAATCAATCAGGAGGGCATTTTGCTAAATAAAACGAGGTCGACACAGAAAGGCAAAGCATGCATCCTCCAGAGGAAGAGAGACAGTAGAAGATATAGAACAGTAAGAGGGGAGGTATTAGATGGGTGGTCTGTGGATCCAGTGCAGTTCCTACTAGAACATCAATGTCATTCTGCACAGAGCTAGAAAAAAAACAGTCCTAATTCATATGGAAAAACAAATGACCCCAAAAAGCCAAAGCAGTTCTGAGCAAGAAAAGCCATGCTGGAGGTATCGCAATGCTCAATTTCAAATTATACTACAGAGCAAAAACAGACAGAACAATGGGATAGAGGAGAAAATAGAGAAACAAATCTTTACACTTATAGCCAGTTTATTTTTGGTAAAGGTGCCAAAAATATAAACTGGAGAAAAAAACAGCCTTTTCAACAAATGGTGCTGGGAAGACTGGATATCCATATGTAGAGGAATAAAATTAGTTTGCAGTCTCTCCACCTGCACAAAAATTAGTTCAGGATGGATAAAATATCTAGAAATGAGACCAGAGACGAGAAGAGGGCATAGAGTAAATGCTCTAACATGTACAAACTGGTTAAAAAAAAAAAAAACTTCCTCAGTAAGACCCCAAAAGGTTGGGAAATAAAAACAAGATTCAGTACATGGGATGGCATTAAATTAAAGAACCTCTGCCAGGCCTAGTGGTGCACACTTGCAATCCCAGTACTTGGGAAGCTGAGATAGGAGGATCCTAGGTTCAAGATCAGCCTCAGCAATGTAGAAAGACTGTCAGCAACCTAGCGAGGCTCTATTTCAAAATTTAAAAGTTTGGGTAAGGGTGTAGCATGGAGGTAGAATGCCTCTGGTTTCAATTCTCAGTACAAAAAAAAAAAAAAGGCACTTCTCTGCAGCAAAGGAAACAATCAAGAATCTGAAGAAGGCCTACAAAATGAGAGAAAATCTTTACCAGCTACTTCTCTGATAGAAGACTAATATCTAGAATATAATAGGATAATGAACTCTTAATAATATACACAAAAACAACTTAAAAGAAACCAAGAAACTAAAAATTAACCATCTACTTATGTTTAAATAAAACTTAACCTGACATGGTAGGACATGCCTGTAATCCTAGCACTTGGGAAGCTGAGACAGGAGGGTCATTGGTTCAAACCCAACCTTAGGAACTAAGTGAGATCCTGTTCCTTAAACAAATGAACGAACATACAAACACAAAAAATAAGGGCTGGGCATGTGGCTAAAATATAGAATGCTCCTGAGTTCAACTCCCAATGCCAAAAATTAAAAAAAAAAAAATCCAAAGCAATGAAATCCAGATCTAGACTGATTTATTATTTTATGATTATCATTATTATTTGAATTGCTGTGGGTTGAACCCAGGGTCTTGCACATGCCAGGCACACTACCACTGAGCTCCATCCCAGCCTAATTTTTTTTTTAATTTTAGAATGCTTAAGCAATGGACAAATGGATCTAGTACCATGTGCACTCAATCACTCCTCTCCCTCACTCAATGCTATAACCACCACCCTTTCCCATAATTAATCAAACCTTGCCTTTTTCAGTTTCCATTGATTTCCAAAGAATATTCCTGAAGGAAGATGTATACAAATATCTTTAGAATCCATTAAAAGTGAATACTCTTTTTACAATTGCCAACATTTATTCTTGTAGCAACTTGTTTTTTTTTTTCTTTTTTTAACTTTTTATTGGTACATTGTAGCCATACATCTTAATGGAGTACAAGATGGTGGAGACATACATGCACACATCATACAATTAGCCCTTACCTAATTCCCGCCCCATTCCCTCCCCCTCCTTCCTTCTCACGTTTGGCTTAGTGGTTGACTTTGATATGTTTGTTAATGTACATCATGAACATTAGAGAATTTCCTTCTTCTCCCCTTATTCCCTCAGGTCGCCTTATTTGCTCATCTATAGTATCCCCTTTCTTTGTCTCAGTTCTTCCTCTAACCCATTTTGGAAAACTACATGGAGGATCCTCAGAAGAATGGGAACAAATTTACCATATGATCCAGTAGTACGACTTCTGGATATCTACCCCTAAGAACTGAAACCAAATTACCAAACTAATTC
Organism: Muscardinus avellanarius; assembly: GCF_963383645.1. Taxonomy (NCBI): domain Eukaryota; kingdom Metazoa; phylum Chordata; class Mammalia; order Rodentia; family Gliridae; genus Muscardinus; species Muscardinus avellanarius. Next base: position 73,843,525 of record NC_137791.1, on the reverse strand, counting down.
ATGTGTATCTATGTTCATAGCTGCACAATTCACAATTGCCAAACTATAGAACCAGCCAAGCTGTCTATCAATAGATGAATGGATTACAAAAGTATGGGCAAAAGTATGGGATATATACACAATGGAATTTTACTCATCCATAAGAAAAACACAAATAGATGGAACTGGAGGACATTATGCTAAGTGAGATTAGTCAATCACAAAAAAATAAGAAATCGGATACTCTCCCGAATATGCAAATTATTTTTTCCATAAGATTAATTTTTTTAATGAGGCACCATGTAATTGATGTTCATTTTCATTTTAGAAGTCCTTTTCACTTTGGGTTGTTCATTTGATTACAAGAAATCAGATAGCTTTCTTCTTGTAGCATTCAATAGGGCACTGCCTCATGTATTAAAAATGGATGGCTTCCCAAAGTGCGGTATGTCTTTGCTTCTAGGCTAGCTTCTCATATGGAAAAATAAGTGTTCATAATTATCTGTAGAAGAGTGTTTACATACTATTCCTTCAGCATATCATTATCCCTTATATTTTGGGAAGCATTTTATGTGTAGGCCCACAGCGCACTGTATGTTTTCTTTAAAAGGCAAAGTAGCTAAAAATGACTGTGGGGAAAATGTGATAGTCATACCATGCTAGTTATGTTTGTTACTATGCCACTATGTGATTTGAAAGCCACTAATGCAAAAGGAAAGTACACAGTACTTGCTGTGTATTTCTAATTGGCACAATTTGCTAATACAGTCCTTGACACCAGAATTCTGTTGTTTACATATCTGATTTAATATAATTAAATGGCAGGCATTTTTTCCTTACAATTTTGGAACATTAGAACAAACAGTAAGAAAGACTATACCCATAAATACTAATTAATAGCAGTTCTTGCTAATATAAATTACCTTCCTCAGAGACAACTATGATAAAGATACTATTAAGAATGAATGCAGGTAAAATCCATTTTGGAGAATAAAACTGTATCAAGAGTTTTCTCTAGTTCTTTCCTTTAATACTTGAGTGCACAGCACCTGAGTCTTGGAAAATGTGTTAAGCAAAGATTTTTTTAAAATCTTTTACCAAATTCTACTCACAAAAATCTATATCTTAATGATTGGGATGTTATCCATGGGCATAGGGAACAATCTGTCCTTTAAGGATAAGACTATGCCCATTCTTCTCCATATACAATGCTTCATTTAACTGCCTTCCCTTAAACCCACTGAAAATAAGACTCCCCAGTGCAACCCTCAATTCACTCACTTGTTCATCAAAGATTTATTGAGCATTTACTAGGTATCAAAGATCATGTCAAGTATTGGGAATGAAATATCAGCAGATCTTTGCCTTCAGAACATGAATAATCTGTCAGGAAGAAGTAAATCAACTATAGCAACAGTGAAAGTACCATAGAACAGGTCCATGAGAAAGCTCAGGGATGCTTAGGGAAACCTTTTATGAGTAAAGGTTTGTGACAAGGCTTCAGGAATGAGTAGAAGCTACCTAAGGCAGCACAGTGACATCATTTCAGGCAATTCAGAACTACAGGTATGAAGGCACTGCTTACTACATTGTATGCAACATTAATATGTAATATACGTATGAATAGATTTGCAAAACAAATAGGCATGAGAAGCAAAATAATGTTCCCTTCTCCTCCCCAAAATATCTAGGACATTTCTGTCTTCATATCAAGTTTTGAGGACTGTCTTGTTCCTAGCAGGAATATTTACCATATTATTTGTATAGGCATATTCTACCTTTACACAGGAATGGATATTTTTTCTGCCAAATAATGAGATGTGCTCCTATTCTGACTTGGTAATTGGGAAGCCTGAAAGGTATGGGGGAAGAAGACCGGAGATGAGGTACCAATGGAGGTACAGACTTTATTGGAATAAAACCTGAGGAGGAAGTATCCAGGAAACATGGAGCCCATGTCTGCTCTCAGACTAGAAGTTTATACAGGTTGTTAAGATGTTTAAGGGAAGATTCTATGGGCATGAGGGGAGAGGGAATTAGCTATTGTCAATGGGGCTGTTAAGGAGAGATTCTACAGGGTTGAGACAGCAATGGTTAAGGAGAGGGATCTGATAGGCAAGGGATTTATTAGGCAAGTGTTAAGCAAGACAGTGGGGATATTTTTGGGAAATTGGGGAAAGAATGTACTGAGCAAGACAGGAATTTCTTCTCAAGTGGAGTCACTTTTGTTTGAGGCTCTAACAAAGCCCAGAGTTATATTTATATCTAAATTGAAGTGTTACGTCATATGCCTTGTTATACTTTTTTTGGCATCTGTATTTTGTTGAAAAAAGGTGTTTCTGACCTCTCTATTTAACTAACTTATAAATATCTTGCAACTCTGTACAAGTCACCCCAGACCACTTTTAAGAAATATATGTGCATTGAAAACACTATTTCTATTGTAACTTCTTTTTTTTTTTTTTTTTTTTTTGCGGGTCTGGGGATGAAACCCAGGGGCATTCGACCTCTGAGCTACACCCCCTGCCCCTGCCCTATTTTTTTAATTATTTATTTTGAAACCGGGTTTTACTGAGTGGCAGAGGACCTCACTAAGTAGCTGAGGCTGTCCGCAAACCGTGATCCTCTGGTCTCAGCCTCCCGAATGCTGGCATTACAAGCATATGCCACCACTCCCGGCTGGTAAATTCTCACATGACATTTTCTCATGAACAATTACTTCAATCTACTTAAAGTAAAATACAAATTCACCTAAAGACTCACTGTTCTATTGTTCTTTTTTTATGGTGGTGGTCTTGGAGATTGAACTCAGGGAGGAGTATTCTAACTTTGAGCTACACCACCAGCCCATTTTTACTTTGGATCAGGATTTCACTGCGCTGATGAGAGCTTCACTAAGTTGCTGCGGCTGGCCTAGAACCTGAGATACTTCTATCTCAGCCTCCCACGTACTGGGTTTATAGGCATGTGCCACTATGCTTGGTTCACTGATCATTTTTTAAAAATCACAAAGGCAGCTTCTGGACGGCAGCAGAATATGTATAAAATGCTTCAAGGTATTATTTTTTAAATTTCAAAAATAACTCATATTTGAACTGTAGCTTTTACTTTCTTGTACTTTCCTTGGTGCATTATTGTTTCACATCATAATGTAGATCACAGTGACGGTGACATACATGCACGTAGCACTTGGCGGGCTTTCCTCCGGCTCCCTTCGACTTCCCCCTTCTCCATACAGGATACTGAAATCGACATTGATATTTGCACATATATACATAATGTCAATGAAAGCGATTCTTTCATGAAATCCCTCCCCCTAGACCACCCCACTGGCTTCGCTTCATTATCTGAAGTCTCTCTTGGATCCTGATTATTCCCTAACTTCCGCATAGCAAAGAAAACATATGACCCTCCACTTTAGTGACTAGCTAATCTCACTTAACATAATGTGATCTGTAACAATGCATTATTACTGCGTCCATGATGAAACTAACATAAGAAGAGATAAGACGATACAGTTTGCTAAAAAGCACTTCAAATATTTGATATGTGTGCATTTGCATTTGCTTCCATCTGCATATTTATATTATTAATGTACAGGAAGAATGGGTTGTCTGCATGATGTTATACTGCATAACATATTTTTATTTCCAAAATAAAAGTAGAAAAATTCGGCATGAATTTAAGAATATGCCCTAGTTCTGATTATTAATTTCTTTACTTTTTTTCATTATTCAAAAGATAATTGTAAATATTTTAAAACCTGGAGAAGTTAAAAAAGAATTCTTAAAATGAGGAATCAGTCTGTGCTATATCGTTTTGAGAATAAAATGTTCTAGGAGATCATAATGGAACAAAATGCTCACTGGAAGATAGTAATTATAGGACAAACAGTACACTCGGCAGAGTTCTTGCTGTGCCACAAATAAATTGAAGGTCCAAATGGCATGCAGAATACAAAATTAGAATAGTCCCCTTTAAAAATTATAGTCCAAGAGAATTGAGAATACTTATTAAGAAAGAATAGATATGATTCCTGTAAACACTGAAGAAGATGGGATTAATATTTGTTTAAAAAGAAACAAAAGGACTTAAAGCCATTTTATATTTATTTTAATTCTGATCACACTGGAGAGTAACCCTTTCCTTCTTGTCTTTTCTCTTTCTTCCTGCCTTCTTCTCTATATCTATTGGATTCATGACTGCTTAAATACTTAAGAATACAAATTGAATAGTTAGACATCAAGACCAATACATCACCTTTGGTACTAATTCTTAGTGTGTCTGCTTGCTATTTTTCCTTCATTAGAACTTTTTGGGTATCATACTATCAATTTTTTGAGTATCATCTTTAAGTCTTCAGAGACAGATGCAAATCCATTTTACTTAATACCATAAATAAATATAGAGGCTTCAGACTTTCAAAAAAAAGTTAAAGCAATGTACTTTCCCCTTAACTATATTCTGATTAATTCTACAGAAATTATTTGCTAATGATTTGTTGCTTTATCAAATCCTCATTAATAATGAACTAAGAAATATTTACTTTCTTAAATTCCATAGCACCTGCCTTATTAACCTCTTTTCTTAATTTTCAAAGTATGGTTTTGTTTTGCTATTTGCTCATTTGCTTCCTTGACATATATTTTTACTATAGTATCATTAAAAAAACGAAGACAACTTCAGTCAAAATGGATGCCTATGATCTTTCTGGTGATTGAAAGGAAAATGTATACACAGACTTTCTTTCCCAAGATCTCGAAAGGATATTTATCAGTAGTTTTATTGATCGACAGCCAAACGTTTATAAACCTACACACAATTAATTTTTAACCAGTAGGGGATAGAGCAGTGATAATACGAAAGAAAGAACTCATTAGTTTTTAATAGAGCATTGTACGGCACAGATTTTGCCATCCAACTATTTCTCCAGGGTTTCTCACCATGATCCTCAAAACGGCTGTACAATAAATAATAAAAGATTAAAACCTTAAACCTGGAAAACTTAGAAAAAAATATTAGAAAATTTTATTTGAGATTATAAAAAATCCTTCAATGATTTACTTTAAGAGACACCTTCATTGCTTCCATGTGCGGGGACTAACGATGGCCTCGGGCTGGAATGGGGAGAGCTCTGCTTGGAAAGCATAGACGCGGGGTAGGTGATAAAGCAGGCCGTCCACACGACTCGCTCACTGTCACCCGCCGATCTTTATACCATTTGTTACGAGGAAATGATAGTCCGCGTACATATTTATATATCCGGGCTGTTAGAACCCTGATTTTCTTTTTCCAGGACACATCTTTTTGTTCAGAGAGAGAGACTTAGTTTCTAGGCGGGGTGAGTACAGTGAGCTGTCATGTCTGGAGCTGAGATAAAAGAAGATTCTAATGAAAGGATCGGCTCCTACGATATTGACATCTGCAGAGCAAGATTTCACAGTCACTTTGGTTTTACCTATAACCTGTCTGGCCATCTATGCAGGTCTCCTTTAACTAAGATGGCATGTATTTAAAAATTTTACACTTGTTTCTTACTCCTGAGGAAAGTGCATGTTTGATGGTTTTTTGGGTGATGATTTCTTAGGTGTGTTTTCTCTGGTAGATAAAACCTAAAGACATACTTGCTGTAGTCTCAATCTGGAGACAAAGATTTATTTTATTCACTAAAATAGAAGAAAAAAGTAACTAAACTATGATGATTATATTATAGTTGAGAAAATCTATAAAGTCAGCAGACTGAAGAATATGCAGTGATGATGTTCAGTATTACTTACTACAACTAGGTGGCCTTTGTCTCTTTTCCTCTGGTGTGCGAAAGCCATCCATTAAATAAAAAAAAGAAATACAATGTCCCCTCTTAAAAAAAATGGATAAAGACGACTTGTTAATGAGCTACTTCATATATTCTTATTTTGAGTTTTATAAACAAATATATAGAAAAAAGAATGAGGCAGAGAAATGAGACACCATCTCTCTCCCAGAACTTGATGCAGCTCCTCCATTACCAGGACTGCACAGAATGCACTGTAATTTCTAAAAGCCTTGAGTCAGTCTGAAAATGATTAGTGAACGTGGTGCTACAGGAACCCTTTGTCTTTTTCCAGGACCTACGGAGCAGCGATATGGTGGGGTTAAAATTTCACCTAGATTTTGACACCCTGGCAACAGGAGCCTCCTCTCAGTCATTCATTAGCCCTCTCATCTTGGTTTCTCTGAGCCACAGTTTCTACTTCTGCAGATAGGATAGTGTTAAGACTTGTAAAATTGTGCTTAAAACTAAAATGAAGCATTTAAGATAATGCCTGGCCCACAGTAACATGATGCAATGATTTTTATAAGACTCGGTGGTTATTAACCTTGTAAAATTCATTTTTTGCAGCCGCTAAATGTTAATTGTATGTCCATTATGGTAAAAAAAATACCTCTGGATTTAATACAGTAAAAATAAAAAACTAAAGTAAATATGCTTTTAAGACTTTGTGGTTGGCAAAAATAGCAACAATAGAGAATTAGGGGAAAGAAAAAACAAACTTTTATATCAATGGTGATTGAAAAAAGGAGAGAGAGAGAAAGGAGTCAGAGAGGCTAGAAGTCAGTGTTTGACAATAAGATTATTTTCAAAACGATGTTTTTTTAAAGTAGAAAATGTTCATTTTCTGGTTTCATATTTTGAGGGGATGTATTCGATTATTAGTTTCACATGAAAGTGACAATTCTCTTTAATAACATAACTATTGACAGAACTCAAGCTTTTTAAAACAACACTCGGTTCACTGCCTATGGGGAACTTGAACAATTGCTTTGACAAAAATGGTGAAAGAAAATTAAATTCTAATTTTGAGTACCTTTACAATTATCGATGGTTCCTCATCTGCTACCCATGTTTCTCCGCGTGAAGACCTGGCTGTTATGTCAGCGATGTACTCCAGAGATCCTGTTACTTCCTTAGAGAGCGTCTGAAAGTCTTTCTTCTGCGTCATGATTTATATTGTATTTGGGTCAAATGTGTCACCATTCTTCCTGCCTTCATTGCTGAAGAACTACATGATGTGCTGTGTGCCCTTTGGAGAACTGTTCCATAACTCTCAAATCTGTTCTTTAAGCAATATGCTGCAGCATGTTTTTTTCTTTGCTTTTGCCAACATTGCCTCTTTATCTTCTATCTCAAGATTCAGTATTCTACATTTATCTGCATTGATTTCTGGCATTTGCCATCTTTTAGCCCAGGTACTTAAGTGATCCACCTTCTGTGTCGGACTGCATAGTTCTTTATTATTTACTGTTCTTTTGACTTTACTATCATCTGCAATATCAAGAAACCCTGCTACAGAGCTTTCCCTCTGGGTCACAGTTTAAAGTCAATCTAATGCATATCACAAATCTCTCTGGGTTTGGGTCTTCTCTGATAATCTTTGCACATCTTAAAGAGACAAGTTTGGAAATTTATTTGGCAAATCTCTGAAGATGCAGATTAATCTCCTTCGAAGATAGTTATCCTTGAATTTTAAATGTGATTATCTGGAATCTCATGTAGCTAATCAGTAGCATTTTGCTTCCTCAGTCGATAAAACAGGATTAAAAATAGCATTTATATGTTTTTTACTTATGCAAGTGCAGATTCTTTAGACAATATGGACTAAACATAAATATTTTAATAAATTTTTAACTGATACAAGTTCTAATTAAACAGGTATTCTTTTTTTTTTTTTTCCCTTTGGAGTACTGGGGATGGAATCCCAGGGCATTCTACCTCCGAGCTACACCCCCAGCCCTATTTTTTATTCTTTATTTGAAAACAGGGTCTCACTGAGTTACAAAGGGCCTCAACTAAGTAATAGTTGAGGCTGTCTGCAAACCGCAATCCTCCTGTCTCAGCCTCCCAAATGCTGTGATTACAAGCGTGCCCCACCATTCCCAGCTTAAACAGGTATTCTAAGTAGAGGTCTAGAAATTTTGGAAAACAATTGTAGGGAGAAAAGATTATATACAATATTGAATTTTTAAATATGTGTTAAGAAGATAAATTAAAAAGTAAATAGTAAATTTTAGGGAATGAATGCAATTGTATTTTGCTATCTAATAATTTTGAAAAGTTCTAACTAGACATTCTGGCACATGCCTGTAACCCCAGTACTTGGGAGGCTGAGACAGGAGAATGGTGGATTTGAGGCCAGCCTCGGCAACTTAGTAAGACTCTATTTGAAAATAAAAAATAAAAAGCTCAGATACAGAGTACCCCTGGGTTCAGTTTCTAGTACCATAAAAAAGAAAAAAATAATAAAGGTGTCTTAATGAATAAAGCACATTTTCTCTCATGTAGCATTCCATTTCGATTTTGTATATTATATAGTATTTTAAATTTTATGTTATTAGGATTGATTTGATCCCCCATACCTTCATTGTTTCTGTATGGACATGTTTTAAATGTAATATTATTTCTAAGGAGAAGACAAAAGTAAGCAAATAAACATTGTTGAAAGCTAGAAATGGTATAAAATATCATAGAAAAAATGAAAAGGAGAAAAGTATAAAGGCTATCAGTGTGAAAGGGGGACTACAAGCTTGAATAAAATGAAAAACTGTCCCCCAGAAGAGGTGATATAACAGAGGGCAAGGTGCAAGCTGGGGTCAGGGAAGAAAATCTGTACATGGAAGATAGTAAGTGAAAAAGAGAAGGTGGAAAGGAGCTCAGCGTGTATGAGATCAGGAGGAATTCAGATCAGTATGTCTGAAGTGGAATAAATGAAGAAGGGAGAGAATCCATTCCTCCACATTCAGGAAGCCCTCCTGGCCCACTATAATGGATTCAGCTTATACTCTGGCACGAAGCCAGAAATGACATGATTTTATTTAAGGTTTTAATGTAATAACTCCAGGTATTATTTTCTCTATATATTTTTTCAAGAGAATGGGAAGTGGAATCAGGTAGGTTGGCTAAGACTCTGTCACAACAATAAAGGTAAGATGTGATGGTGACCCCAACCAGGGGGATGGTGGAGATGGTGAAAAGTAATGAAATTCTAGATTTATAGGTAAATTCCAATAGGGTTTGTTGACTATGGATTAAGAATGACAGAAATAAAGGTTGATGACTACCATGTACGTTGAGTGAGCATGTGGAAGAGTCATGTTGTCATTTCTTTTTTTCTCTTCTTTCTTTCTCTTTCTTTCTTTCTTTCTTTCTTTCTTTCTTTCTTTCTTTCTTTCTTTCTTTGTGTGGTACAGGTACATGATATTGAGTCAATGAGCATTCTACCTCTGAACTACACTTTCAACGTTTATTTTTTCTTTTTAATTTTTTTTGTTTTGAAACAAGGTCTTTCTTGGTTGCTGAGAATCTCCCTGTGTTTCTGAGGCTGATATTGAACCTGTGATCCTCCTGTCTCAGCCTCCCAAGTACTGAGATTACAGGGGTGTGCTACCACACTCAGCTTATGTTGGTATTTTTTTTAATGGGGAAATTTGTAGAAAGAAAGGTACTAGGTAAAGAGAAAGATGTGAGTTGTCTTGGACATAATACATTTTTAAATAATAAATTTTTAAATGCCACGGTAGATTGAAATTTGGCTTCATTTTTTGTTCCAGCCCCTGATGGCAATCTGACATTCTCACAGCTTCACCGTCACCTCTTGACGATCAGAATATTCTTCCTATTTTCTTATCTTGAAGCATGGTCATGTGACTTGCCTTGGCCACTGGGGTATTAGAAAGTGTGATATGAGAGGTATAAAATGTATTTTCACAGCCAATCCTTTTCTCAGGTTTTTTATCATGAGAAAATAAAATGTATCAGAGCAACTCATTAAAGGAGTATGAGAAACATGTGGAGAAGACTCAGCCATAAAAGCTGCTTGGAGTCAAGCGCAGCAAAATCCAGAGCCTCAGCCAATCCGCAGACCCACAATGAGAAGGAATCCTATCCAATGAGATTTTTTTTTTGTGGTTCTCTGTTACACAGCAAACACTAGCTGATATAGAAGCATATTTGATATACAGATAGAGATATCAAGTAGGTTGTTTGCATAAACTAAAGTTTAGTAAAGATGGTTGCATTGAATTAGAATTTGGAAGTTGATGGTATGTAGATAAACTTCCACATTTTTTTCTTTACACACACATGCACATGCATGCGCACACACAAAAATAAACTTTTCTCAATATTTATCTAAATTTTATGATATTTTAAACTTTTCTGTTTATTTAAATTTTTTGTTTTTTTTTTATTGAATACGTCATGAACATACCTGTAGGTCAATATAATGTGGTTTATTTAAATCATTGCTGCAGAATTGTACCTCATATGGATAACTGCAATTTAGTCATTTATTTCTTATTGAGTGAATATTCAGATTCAAGATGTTCCTTATTCGTGCTAATCACAAAATTAATATAATCCATATGATGACGTTATTGCTTCTTGGTGTAATTTCAGAGAACAGGTGTGTAGTTGGTTCCTTCATTTTTTTTGGTACTGGGGATTGAACCTCGGGGCATTGTACCACCAAGCTCCACCCCTAGTCACCACCACCCGCCTTTTTTTTAGTGGTACTGGGATTCCTGGAAGCCCTTCTACCTCCGGGCTACACTCCCAGACCTATTTTTTAAAATATATTTTTATTTGGAAACAGGGTCTCTTAAGCCTGTGGGGCTGGCTTCAAACCTGTGCGATCCTCCTGTCTCCACCTCCCAAGCGCGGGGATTACAAGCGTGCGCCACCACACCCGGCAAGTCACCCTTTTTAAAAATAAGATCTTGCAAAGTTGCTGAGGTTGGCCTCAAACCTGTGAACCTCCTGTCTCAGCCTCCCAAGTATTGGGATTGCAAGCTTATGCCAAGGCACCCAAATAGTTTTAGTCTTTATAGGTATTACCACTTTGCTTTACAAATGTAAAATAGATGGGTAAATAATAAGGTTAGTTTTAAATTTGAGGCATAGTACTGGGGTATGAACCCAGGGGGATTCTATGTATGAGGTACACTCTTAGCCATATATATATATTTTTTTTTAACTTGGAAACAAGGCCTATCTTAGTTTCTAGGACAGTCCTTGAACTTTTGATTCCCCTGTCTCAGCCTCTCAAGTATTGCGATTACAGAAGTGCACCACCATGCCAGGGCTACTTTTAATTTTATATATTCTATTAGTTTGCTTCCCAGAAGATTGTCACATTTCAAAATTTCACAAGGAGTAGATGGGAGAACCTCTTTTCATGCAATTCCTCTAATAGATATTATAAATTATTTTATTATTGTCGAGCTGATGAAAAATAATTATCTTATTGCTTTTAAGATGTGTATCCCTGAGATTAAAGGTCTTTTGTATGGCTTTAATTTAATTTTTAATTTCTTTGTACATGCATATTTTCCTCTTTTATAAATTTTACAATTAAGTTGCTTGATTTATTTATTATTTCATAATAGTATCTCTGTATGTATTAGGAATAACTCATAAAATGTTTTGATACTTTTTGATGACACTTTATTATATTATCTGTATTTTGTTTCTGTTGTTGATATATTTTCTCTAATGACATTGAAAGTACAGAGATAATCGAACTTCAGTCTTCCACTATGACTTATGTAATCTTATCATATTCTTCCCTAGTCTATATCTATGCATTGAAATAGATGGGTGTCTATATCTATATATCTATATCTATATCTATATGGATGATGAATAGATACACATAAGTGATAGATAGATAGATAGATAGATAGATAGATAGATAGATAGATAGATGATAGAATAGGGAGAGATAGAAAGGTGGTAACAGATAGAGGTAGAAATAAAAGTATGAGTGAGTAAGGTAGTGATGGGGTAGAGCCAAGAGTTGGTATGGAGATAGCAGGATGCAGAGAAGAGATAGATATGTAGTCTTAAGAAGTATTTTTCCATGTGACTTTGTTAGGAGTAAAACAACAGCCCAGAATCATTTATTTCTCTATTCTTATTCCCTTGTCATATTGTTCTGTTTGCAGCCTTGTAAAAAGTTGTATTAACTCAAACGAAAATTTCTTCTCTGATATTCTCTTTTTAAAAATTTCTTGGCAATTCGTACACTTCCGTTTCACATATACTTTAAATTATTTTGATCGAGTAAAACAAGATGACGTGGAAATCTGATGACAAAGTAATGAAATGTACATATATGGTATTGTTTTATAACCTCAGAATACTATCTTTTCTATCAGAAACATGGTATATATTGCCAAGCTTTAAACATCCTTAATTTCAAATTTCAAAAATTACCTTGTTAGTTTATACTAGACTGGCAACTTTCTTCCCTAAATATCAATATTATTTATTAAAATTTTTAAATAGCTTCTTACAGTTTGATAACCCTAAGAAGAAAATGTTTTAAATGGTTTCACAAGATAGATTAAATACTCTGGACTTAAAGATGATACTAGCCTGAACACTAATTCCTTTCCCTTCTGCCCTGTAAATAGAATGTCTATAGCTTCTATTCAACTTTAGCTTGATTTCTAGGGGGAAAAGATAGTGAATAAAAGGATGGGTATAGAAGCAGGATTATTATAGACACATATAAGCCACTTTTTACCCCATTAATAATGTTCATTTATATTCTATTAATATGAGCCTCACAAATTTTACTATATCACTTTATTTTTATTTGCTTATATTTTTTTAGTCTTCTTACAGAGACATTCTAACCTTTGTAGAGAGTAAAGTAGTACCTGGAGTGATTATTGACAGCTTGAACATTTTTAGGTGGTCTCTGGCCTGACTGATGTCTGTTCCCAATATAGCTTGAAGGAATGGGCGCTTTCAGAGTCTTAAAACAGATGAGAAACAGCGGCAGCAAGATACTCTGCTTTGACTTTTAGCATAATCATGTGGGATTATGTCTGAATCATGTCTTCATTTGATGTCTGGATTTCTTCTTCATCATAACTGAAGGTTATTTACTAGTGGCAGTTCTGTAGTTTTCTTTGTTTTCTCCTTTGTGTCTGGACAGAGTGAATAACAGTTCAGGCTTCAACCCACATCTTCTCTGGGAGCAGGACCCTCCTCCAGCCACACTACAGAAGCTTCCCCACTGGCCCATCACTCAAGTCTAGCTGCCTCAACCTGAACTCTTCTCTGCTGCCCACTGACAGAGAGATGGTGCTAAATGGGACTTTATAGAAATTGTCAGTAGTTTTAATTAATAAAGTTAGTGAATACCAACAAATAAGAATTATTTTATGTTCATTAAATTCCCAGCACTATGCCAGATAGTATACTTCTTTGTTGTTGTTGTTTTTGTTTTTCTAGGGATTGAACCCAGGGTAATTCTATCTCTGCACTCTACACCCAGTCCTTTTTATTTTTCATTTTGAAGAGGGGTCTCACTAAGTTGCTGAGGTCCTTATAAAATTGATAAGGCTGACCTGAAACCTGTAATTTTCTTGTCTCAGCCTCACAAGTACTAGGATTACAGGTATATGTTACCATGACTGGTCATATTTTTGAAAATGTTTTGTTTAAGGCAATTGTTCAACAAAAATAACATGAAACTCAGACTGGTTAAAATTTGTCTTTTTATAAATACTACCAAGTATTGGACAAGATTTTAAAATCAAAATATTACCACATTTCAGATGGGCATGGTGGCACATGCCTGACAAGCCTATAACTCCAGTACTTGGGAGGCTGAGACAGTTTCCAGTCCAGCCTTAGCAATTTAGTAAGGCCCTCAGCAATCTGGTGAGATTCTGTTTCAAAATAAAATAATAAAATAGGGGTGGTGGTGTAGCTTGGAGGTTGAATGTCCCTGGTGTCAATCCCCAGTAAAACATTACTACTACTACAACAACAACAACAACAACAACTACTACTACTACTACTACTACTACTACTACTACTACATTTTAGTTAAATTATTAGGAATAATGCTGGGAATCAGAGGTGTTAGGCAACTTCTCTACCACTGAGCTATGCCCCAAGGCCTAGAATGTAGGGTATTGATTGAAGGGTATTGAATGAAGCTTCAGCATAATTAAAACGGAGGGCAGAGGGTATAATCAAATGTTTACTTTGTCACATTTAGTTTTGTTTGGGATTTTTTTTCCTGTGGTTTTATGGATTGAACCCAGTGATATTCTCTCTCTGAGCTACATCCCCAGACCTAGTTTATATTTTCTTTTGAAACAGAGTCAGGGTCTCACTAAGTTGTGGAAGGCATTAGTAGGTTGCTGAGACTGGCCTCGAACCTATTATCCTCCTGTCTCAGCCAGCCTTCCAAGTACTGGGATTACAACATGCATCCTGGGATGTTTCTTAATATACTTCCGTTTCAAAAAAATCACACACACTTGCAAGATCACTATCTTCAATATTTACAAATGAAGTGATTGACCTGTTGAAACACTGAAGTTGTGAAAATAGATTTGCTTATAATCTTTGAAGAGCATTCATTTTATGGAGTATGCTACTTACTAAAACTTTCATTTGGGATACTCTAATATATTCTCCTTTTATCTGTATTTAGCATTGAAGAAACTCACACTTTTAAAAAAATTTTTCATGACTGAATTTTGCTATTTTCTTATGTCTTTAACCCCTAGTTTATACACCTAGTCATAGACTTCCTCTTTAAGTATATGGCAACCATTCACCCTCAAGTGTTTATCTGTCAATCAGTCAGTTATTAAATATTAAAGGCCCATAGAAAATCTTTGTGCTTGTGAATGTGAAGTTTGTCAATTATTAATTTTGAAAAATGGCACTTGTAAGTCCTGGCAGACTACCTCTGTAATGAGAATAATACTGTTCCCCAAAACATAGCAGGTAGAAATACTATTGTAACTGAGTCTTTTGGTCTCTTATACATTACTTATATGAACTTGATATGACTCCCATGGGAGTGGCCCAATTGCATGCTTAAACTTTTGTTGTTATCACTCTTGGTATTTATCTTTAACAGGATCATGATTCTGGCTGGGGTTGTGTTATGAGCTCAAAAATTACTTGCTCTGGAAAGCCATACTCTCCCTCTCAATATTAGAATGAGGACAAGATGTAACCCAGAAACAGCTGTGGTATAGCTGATTCTAGTAGCTGTGCCATGGAATAATCATTTAGCTTCTCTCGACCACAGTGTCCTTTCCTGACAGAACTGTTAACAGTAATCAGTACATTCATAATAACAATGATCAAACATTTGTTGAATACTTATTTTTTATTTGCTTTGTAAATGGTTTGTATAGCTTTTTATTCTATAATAAATTTCAATTGCAGTACCACCATCATTGTCTCCACACTTTTACCCACCCCTGCCCTCCACGTAACGCATTTCAGTGATTTCTCATTGCCAGGATAAAGATTAAAATCCTTCACATGGCTTGTGCATTTCTATATCTCTGATGGTTTTTCACTCCTGTTAACCCTTTCCTTTCTGCACACCAGCCACACCAGTCTCTCCATCTCTCTCTCCTTCTCTGTCTTTCTTTTGCCAATCCCCTGAATGCAGTCTGTTTGTTCTCCTGCAACTGAGCAAGTATTTTCAACACATTTGACAAAACAACCATATAATTAGATAGAGGCAGCTCTTTAACTAAAATGGAAATAGACTACATTCTAAGAAAAGAAAATGCCACAGAGGTAATATAAAATAAGAAACATAAATAGCAATAAGCATTAAATTTTCAATTTCACTAGTCTTAGGCCAAAGTGTATTGAAACAAGATGAAATTTTTGCCTGTTGAGATTCCTATCTTTGACAGAGACAAACAAAAAACCAGAGAATTCTCTATCCCCTTTGGCTGTTTTTATCCATATACATTAAGATGCGAGGGATGTGTTTTGCATCACTATGCATCATGAGAAGGAATCTATACCATCCACTTGCATGTAAACACAAAAGAGAATCTGTGAATAGCAGAATATTGATATATTGCTTCAAAGAATATTTGATATCACAGAGAAACCATAAAATCAGCACTATTCCAATCTCTCACATTTTTTATTATACTGGTAAAACACATAAAACCATATTTGCAATAAAGGTAGAAACAAGCAAATGTCACAACAGTGTTTCAACAAAAACACTTGAGAAATTCTACCCCCATAGAAAAATATCAGATTGAATGCCATGTGTTCATCACTCAGAAACAAGAGTACATGATGCATTTGATGAGTTGATACGCCACCTGCAACTGCTCCTCAAAAGCCAAAGGATGTACAGCTTGTAAATAGCGTCATTCAGCTCAGTATTATAAAAAGGGAAAAAAAGCATTTAAATGTAAACGCTGAGAAAAAAAGGCACTATTCTATGAGTCAAGTTTAACTTGGCAAAAATCAGTTTTACATTTTTTTCTTTGAAGTAATTATAGATTCACAAGAAGTTGCAAAAATAGTACACAGAGGTGCTGTGCATCATTCACCCAGCTCTTTCCAATGACTATGTCTCACCTAACTATGGAACAATGAAAAGTTAGGCTGGCACAATGTTTGTGTATAGTTTTATGTCCTTACAGCACGTGTATAGACTCATACAACAACCACCTCAGTCGAGATGCAGAATTATTGTGTCACCACAAGCTCATGCTGCAGTCAGTGTACTTCCCTGTCTCTCCCGTCTAGAATCCCTAATAGCCACCAATCTCCACCTCCACAATTTTGTCATATTGATTTGCTCAATCATTCCTAACTTTAGTTTTGTATGTATGTTTAAATGTAAATGCTTAAGTAATAAGAATGTCACTAGTATTTTAGAAATAAATGCAGCTTGTAAATCTTATGAGAAGTTGAGGCAATATTAAATGATTATGAATATACTTAATTAATTTTGAAAATTCTAAACCTGGTATCTTTAATGAACTTAATATACCCATAAAATAAATATACCAGTAGAATAAAACTGGTATATCTAAATCTGGTATATTAAATGAGTTCATTCAATATACCAGATAAATTTTTGATGGCAGAAACTATGATAAAACTAGTTTATGTCCTCTTATTTAGTGAACAAACCTATTTTGTCAAATAATATAAATTTTATAATGAGTAGACGCTATTACACTTAAACAACTAACTTATTTCCTACAAAAAGCATCCAATCATGCAAATAAGTAAAGGAAATTCAGCCACCACTACATATATAATACTATGTTAATAATGTATGAAGAAATATGTAAGCCAGGTGTGGTGGCGCACGCTTGTAATCCCTGCGCTTGGGAGGCTGAGACAGGAGGATCACACAGGTTCAAAGCCAGCCTCAGCTACTTAGTGAGGCTCTCAGCAACTTAGTGAGACCCTGATTCCAAATAAAATATAAAATAGGTCTGGGAGTGTAGCCCAGAAATAGAAAGCCTCTGGATTCCACCTGCAGTACCACCAAAAAAAAAAAAGAAAAAAGAAATATGTAGTCTCGAAGAATGAAAATATTTGTTATTTTAAAAGGTTTTTATTATTAAATTTTATATTACTACTAGAAGCATTTATTGACCATAAAGTTATGATAGTGTAATTATTATTATATAAGAGTTAATTTTAAATATTGCAATGGCATACTTTTGAATCCTTGGCATACAAAGGATGCCATGAATGTAAGCAGAAGTCTCTGTTTGTCTCTGTTCATTAACTAAAGCTTAGAATATTTCTGTCCTGTTTTGGACTGGTGTTCTATTCCAATTATCATTGGATTTGTAGTTCAATTAAACCTTGATAGGCTGATCCAAGGATGTATTCAATCATCCAGCACAGAATGCTAAAGTCATTTTTGCACATTCAGTACCAGATAATCCAGATTTTCTCCATGTTAATAGATATTTGGGCATGGAGAGAAAACAGCATCAATCTGTATTGGCTATATTAGTATAAACTGAGCAGTGCCAGGGCTTCATTTCCTGCATAGAGTAGATTTGTCAGTTTAGTATATAAAGAAGTAAATAGCTATGGAACTCACAGTAGAGGCAATATGTTGCTTTTGTTAAGTGTAAAATTATAGAGTAGTGCTTGGTTTATTCTACTGGTATATTTATTCTATGGGTACATTTTAAGAGTTAACTATGCTGAGTGATATTACAAATAGACAAACCAGTAAAGATTATATATCTTATAATAGTATTGAGGTGTTGTGTTGTTGTTGCTATTACTCTGTTGAAATTTTTCCTTTGACTGTTCTTGTTACTTTTCCTCCAAATATAATATCTATATATAATGCTTGAGAAGGTGTAATTGAAATAGATAGAACTATAATATTCAGCTCCAACATATATGATTTGTATGGCGTTGAAGAAGTAAACCTATATGTAAAATCTAATACTTCATCTCTGTCCTAGAGTGACTATAAAGAGTATATTAGGGACACCCTAGGGTGAAGCCACTGTCACCATGTCTAACCAGGTGGCAAAACTTTCAACCAAGGATTTGGTGGACAAGAAGGAAGAAATATTTATAAAACTTAAAGTAACTGGACAGAATAGCAATGAGATTCACTCCAAAGTAAAAATGGCAACACATCTCAAGAAATAAAAAAATCATACTGTCAAAGACAGGGAGTGCCAATGAATTCACTCCAGCTTCTCTTTAAAGGGCAGAGAATTGTACTAAAAAAATGGGAATGGAGGAAGAAGTCATTGAAGTTTATTAGGAACAAACAGGAAGTTATTGTATAGTTTAGATATTCTTTTTTACTTTTTTCTCTCAATTATTTTTAATTTTGAAAAATAGTTATTTTATAATGTGCTGATTTTTGGTAATCAAAGTTCAGTTCCCTTCAATTGCCCTCTCTTTTTTAAAACTGACACATGTGCACAGAAAGGTCACATTGTTTCAAGACTGTGCATTTTCAAGCTTGTGGTGGTCAATAAGACCTAGAGTATGAGTGTTAATGATGGCTTCCCAATTGGCTCTGAAGGTCCAGTGTGACTGCTCCCCTCCTGCACTATGGTTTTCAGTGGGACATGGAAGCTTCTCAGATAAGTAAACTGTGGGAAATGACTCTTCCATAACTCGAAGATACTTTTAAAAACAGAGGGTATGGACCAATAGAAGAGAAATATCAGCTTTAGAGTCGAGATGATACACATGTTGAGAGTAATAATTAACTCCAAAGATAGCTTCGCTCAAGAAAAGTAGGAGAAAAAAATCTTATCAGAAGATTCCAGAATAGTAGAGTGTAAGAACTCCAAAGATAATGAGGAATAATGGAGAATAATGACTAACTCCCAAAATGGTTTCACTCAAGAAAGCTAAGAGAAAAAGAATCTTGTCAGAAGATCCTAGAAGAGTCCTAATTTTCATTAGCAGTTAATAAAGTTATTATGCAGAATTGTATACAACAGAATACTCTTCCTTTTGATTTAATGTGAACTTCTGGCCTGGGATACAAGTTTATAAATGGACATTGGCTGTACCAGGTTCATTAAAATAAACAATATTTGTAAAAACTTTTAAAGGAGAATAATTAGGTTGGTTATCTTTGTTGACATCAAAATACTCTGGCACAGAGAAATATTTAGCAAAAGCAGTGATGATTAATAATTAAACTTATTACATTAGCATAGACAATGTTTAATGAAATAATTAAGACATATCAAGCTTTAACACCTATAGTTATCTCTCTAGAACTCCTTTCATATCAATAATAGTCATAAAAATTTCATTCATCTGAGATTATAAATAATTGCAATATAAAGACATTTTACCCCACTCTTCTCTTTAAAAATAAAAAAAAGTGAATGGATAACAGAAGATGGAAACTTCTGTAAAAAGACTGGAAAAGCACAGAGAAAGTCTAAACTATGAATGAAAGTTGCCAAATCCACTGAACTTTGAACCAGATTAAGAAAAGTTTTTTTTTTTTGGTGGTACTGGGGTTCCTGGAAGCCCTTCTACCTCCGGGGTACACTCCCAGACCTATTTTATATTTTTTTAATTTGGAAACAGGGTCTCTTAAGCCAGCGCAGCTAGCTTCGAACCTGTGTGATCCTCCTGTCTCCGCCTCCCAAGTGCAGGGATTACAAGCATATGCTACCACGCCTGGCTAAGAAAAGTTTTTGAGAGGAAATCAATATCTACCAATTTTTCATATCATATAGTCTTCCTAGAACCAGCCAGGCTGGAAGAACTCAACCGATGACTCTTGCAAAAGTGTCTGATGAGAGTGAAGAGAGCATCACCACAGACTTTTTTTTTTTTTTTTCAGTACTGGGAATGGAACTCAGGGGGATTCTACCTCCAAGCTACACCCCCAGCCCTGCTTTTTATTCTTTATTTATTTTGAAATATAGTCTCACTGAGTTGCAAAGGGCCTCACTAAGTAATAGCTGAGGCTGTTTGCAAACTGGGATCCTTCTGTCTTAGCCTCCCAAATGCTGGGATTACAAGCCTGCACCACCACACCCAGCTACCACAGACCTTTCCACACCAGAGAGAAGCAGAGGGCAGAGGAGGCATATTGGAGAAAAGAGAGCTGTAATGGAAACAGAATCCCAGTGTGGAGGAGATGTTATGAGTAGTGGTCAAATTGCACTGATAATCAAAGTCAAGTGAAGATAAATTATCTCCATCATGTACTGAATATTGTTCCCCACAGAATCATAGACTGAAACTCTAGTATCCAGACAGTGTTACTGTATTTGGGGATAGGGCCTTAAGTAAGGAGGTAATTAAAGTTTAGTGGGCTTAGAAAGGTCTGGCCCTAAACTAATATAACTAGTGTCATTATAAGAAGAGAGCTATAAACAGTGTGAGCTAATAGAGAAGAAGCAATGTGAGGATACAGAAAGAAGACAGGTATTTGCAAGCCAAGAATAGTGGCCTCGGGAGAAATGCAACCTATTGAAAACTTGATGCTAGGCTTTTAGTCTTCTGAACTGTGATCAATAATTTCTGTTGTTTAAGACATCTGATATGTGGTATTCCATTATGTCAACCCTAACAAGCTAATAGAAACACAAATTTTCAATTTAAAATAAGACAATTGTTAATTGTGCTGCTATAAACATGCATGTATTATTATAATATTCTGATTTCAATGCCTTTAAGAAGATGCCCAGGAGTGCTGTTGCTAAATCATATGGTATTCCATTCCCAATCTTCTAAGAAACCTCCACACTGATCTTTATAGGGGCTTTACTAGTTTGCAGTCCCACCAACAGTGTAATAGAGTCCCTGTTTCTCCACATCCTCACCAGCATTTATTATTATTTGTGTTCTTGAAAGTTGCCGTTCTAGCTGGAGGTAGATAGAATGGCATTGGTGTCCATCACCAAATGGACAACAAAACTCTGGAATATACTCACAATGAGATTTTTCTCAGCCTTAAAGGAGAACAAAATTATGCTAGTTGCATAAAAATGGATAAAATGCAAGTATTAAGCAAGATTAGCCAGTCTCAAAAAAAATGAGTAGATGTACGTTTTATCTTATGTGTGGAAGCTAGAGAGATATTTGGGAATAAGGGTAATATCAGATATGAGAGCAGAGACTCCAATGGAGTGACTGAGGTGGATTAGGGAAGGGAGGAGGGAGGATGAAGTCATAAAAAGTACAATTGAAGTAATGCTACGAATGTATACAAAATTACAACTTCTAATCTCAAAGACATGAGGGTGAGGGAGGGTAAGGAACCTGGTGGGAAGGGCACCAAGTATTTTTGTCACTCTCTACCCCAATATGATGTATAATTACAATGAATTACAATGCACCAAGTAATAAAAAATCAGGCAAAACAAAAATGTGTCATTTCAGGACTTTTCTCTAGACTACTCAGGCTTCATTCCAAATGAAGAGAGAATGAAGACAAAGTACAAGAAGTAGAGTGTGAGGAAGGATTTTGAGAACATATAATTATGTTGAAGCTTAACATTTATCCATATTTTTAACCAAGTACAGACTAATATTTCTGTCCTATTTATAAATAGAATGTTCCTAACTCAAAGATGGATACTAATCAGAAAGAAGGTACCTCGTAGCTAAGTATATATTTAATAAAAGTTTTTATTTTTATAAAATTATTGAGTATTTTTTAATCCAGAGAATTACAAAGAAAAAAATGGTTATAATTCTATATTTCAAATAACTAAATACCTTTAAGATTAAAATAATCAGAAAATTCAAATAAAACAGAAAGATAGTTGTTTTTCTTACTGCCTCATGATCTCCATAGGACACTAGGACCTATGATATATACATGCAAAAGCATATATATATATATATATATATATATATATATATATATATAGTCTGTCTCTCTATTCATGTATTCTTGTAAAAATTATACAAAAGTATGATTTTTAAACATAATTTTTATACCTTGTCTTTTTCTTCTAATATTCCATTTTAGAAAATTTTCTTTCTGCACAAATAGATGCAATTCTTTTAAATAATAGTATATTCCACAATCTAGTTAAATATTGTTACTAAGAACTTTTGTCTATTTTCAGTTTTTTCCTATTAGAAATATTATAATGAGCATTCTAATTATGGGAGAGGTTTGTAAGTATCAGATAAGATGCTGGATAATTTTTAGTTGTAGAATTTCTGGGTAAAAAATATAGATTTTTATTTTTGGTAAATATTGAACATAGCAAAATAAGGTAAAAAATAAATGAAATTATAGTAAGAAAAAGGAACAAGTATATAGATTAGTATGAAATACTAGATCAAATTTTCTAGAGCTAATAAATAAATTCACAAGAGTAGTATTACTATGTTTTCTATAGGCTAGTAATTAATTTTCTTTTCTATATGCCAGTAATGAATCTTCTTAGAGAAACATCAGGAAATCAATTATATTGACAATATCTTAAAAAATAAATTCTTAGAAATATAACTAAAGAGGCAAAAAACCTCTACAAAGAAAATTTTAAAACCCTGAAAAAAGAAATAGAAGACACAAGAAAATGGACAGCTCTCCCATGTTCATAGATAAGCAGACTTAACATGGTTCAAATGCCCATCAAAAGCAATATACAGACTCAATGCAATCTCCATCAGCATACCAATGACATTCTTGGCGAACTAGAAAAGGCAGTCTTAAAATGTATATGAAAGAATAAAAACCCCAGAATAACCAAACAATTCTGAATAAAAAGAGAAATGCTAGAGGCATCACATACCCAACTTTATATTATACTACAGAGCTATACTATCAAAGGCAACACAGTATTAGCATAAAAACAGATGCCCAGATTAGTAGAATAAAACAGAAAGCATAGAGATAAACCCACTCAGATGAAGTCATCTGATCTTTGACAAAGGCACCAAAAACATAAATCTGAGAAATGACAGCTTTTTAAAACAAATAGTGGTGAAAAAACTGCACATCCATGTGTAGAATAGTAAAACTAGAAGCCTATCTCTCACCCTACCCAAAAGTCAACTAAAAATGGATCAAAGACTTGGCTTCTTTTTAATGGTGCTAACTTCCTCAGCAACCACAACTTCTTCCACCCCATCTTTTCAAGTGTTTCTTTCCTGACTGAACTTCAGATTTTTAAATTATTTCTTATCTCCTCTTTGCTTTTGATTCTCACAATAAACATTGATAAAAGTCATCAGCAGTGCTTGACCTCATTCCCAATCGAGTTCTGTCTCATCTTACATGTCATGAGCATGGGCTTTACTGTTCACATTTCTTTCAGCATTGTTGTCTTCCAAGCTCAACTAGACTCGTCTATTATGCTCCCTTTCAACATTCTAGGGTATCTCTAGCCAGCATCTCCAAACCTTTCTAAACTCCTCTTGAAAACCAGTTCCAAGGCCTTTTGAACCACATGATCAGTCACAGCAATGACCCCAATCCTGGTACCAGTTTTCTGTGTTAGTCAGCTTTTTGTTGCTTTGATAAATAGTGGAGAAAGTAAATTTTGAAAAGAAAAGATTCTTTTGGGTTTCGGTTCATGGTCACTTGACTTCATTGTTTCTGGGCCTGTAATGAGAGAGTATATCAGAGATGGGATGCGGATCAAAACTGCTTTTCTCAATGCAGCTGAGAGGCAGACATCAAAGGAGAGACCGCAGACAAGATATATCTCTTCAGGGCACATCCCCAATGATCAACTTCCTCCAACTGGGCCTCACTTTCTACACTTTCTGCCACCTCTCACTATTACATTCAATTGTGAGTCCATCAATGAATTAGTCTATTGATGAGATCCCAGCCCTCACCATCTAATCGCTTTCCAGTAGTTCTACTTGTGAATGTTGCTGTGTCGAGTAATAACCCTTCAATATAAAAACCTTTAGGGAACATGACAGGTCCAAACTATAATAGTAAGTATAATTCATTCATTCATTCATTCATTCATCTACTTAACAACTATTTATTGAGTACTTACTATATTTTCTAAACAAAGAAACACACACACGTTGCTACAATCAAATGGATTACATTCTAGTGGAAAAAATATCTTAAAATATAAATAAAATAATTTCATGTAGTGTTAAATGTGCAGAAGTAAATAAAACAAGGCACTGAGTTAAAGAATAATAGTAAAAAAACAAGATCTTTTTAAGGGTGATTTTTTTTTTTTTGGTGGTACTGGGGTTCCTGGAAACCCTTCTACTTCTGGGCTACACTCCCAGACCTATTTTATATATTTTTATTTGGAAACAGGGTCTTTTAAGCCAGCGAGGCTGGCTTCGAACCTGCGCAATACTCCTGTCTCCACCTCCCAAGCACAGGGATTACAAGCCACCATGCCTGGCACTTAAGGGGCAAATTTTTAACTTAGAAGTTGATCATAAAGAGATTCAAAATGGCAACTGAGGGATGCAGCACATCTCAGTAGCTGAAATAAATAAGGTTCAACTACTAAGAAGGCAGCATATTAACAAAATAAATACAGCTCACGAACCAAAAAAGATCCAGGAACCATGGTGGAAGAGATCCAATAACTCTGAACTGCATGATCCTCTGCAAAAAAAAAAAAAAAAAAACTGAACGTGTGAAGAACCTGCTGCAGACACTGCCTGGCTGCTGGTGCCATCGTGGGATGCTTACCCAAACTGCAAGTCCTGGCCCTGGCCAACACTGGTGCAGCAGCCCCAAGAAATCCAAAAAAGTAATTCAAGAGCTTGAAAGCTGTCATAGAGCTCCAACATCTTAAATGGCAAGCAGCACCCTAGCTAAAAGCCCATGTGCCCACCCAAAGCAGCATCCGCAATAGCACAGCGAGCCTCCCCCCGAAACTATTTAAATACATAGAGATTGAATGATACATTATTGAACAATAAGTGGGTAAGATTGAAAATTGGGGGAGAAATAAAGAAATTTCTGGAATTAAATGAAAATATAGAAACAACTTACCAAATCTATGGGACACTTTGAAGGCAGTGTTAAGAGGAAAGTTTATAGCATTGAGTACCCACATAAGAAAACAGAGTCACCAAATAAACAACCTAATGACACATCTTAAGGACCTAGAAAAGCTGCAACAGTCTAATCCCAAAGCCATCAGAAGGCAGGAAATTATTGAAATCAGAGCAGAAATAAATGAAATAGAGAAGAACAACAACAAAAAAAAAAACTTCAAAGAATCAACAAAACAAAAAAACTGGTGCTTTAAAAAAATTAATAAGATAGACAAACTTCTGGTCAACCTAACCAAAAGAAAGAGAGAATCAACTCAAATCATTAAAATCTGAAATGAAAAATGGGACATCATCACAGACAGTGGGGAAATTCAAAGCATTATCAGAAACTATTTTGAAAATTTATACTCCATTAGACTGGAAGACATGGAAGAAATGGATAGATTTCTAAGCACATATAACCTAAGTAAATTGAACCAAGAAAACATAGCAAGCCTAAATCAAACAATAGCAAGCAAAGAAATAGAAACATTAATAAAAATTCTGCAATCAAAATTCTGCCAGGCCCTGATAGGTTTCCAAATGAATTCCAAAAACCTTCAGTAAAGAACTAATACCAATACTTCACAATTTGTTCTGGAAAACTGAAAAAGATAGAATTTTCCCAAATTCCTTCTATGAGGCCAGTATCACATTAATCCCCAAACCAAATAAAGATACCTCAAGAAAAGAAAATTACAGACCAATATTCTTAATGAGCATAGATGCAAAAATTCTAAACAAAATACTAGCTATACACATTCAAAAGCATATCAAGAGAATTTTACACCAAGACCAACTTGGTTTCATCCCAGAAAAGCAAGGCTCGTTCAACATATGCAAATAAATACATGTTATTCACCACATAAATAGAAATGAAAACAAAAACCACATGATCATATCGATAGATACTGAAAAAGCATTTGACAAAATCCAATACCATTTATGTTAAAAACACTGCAGAAAATTGGAATAAAAGAACCACATTTCAACATCATTAAGGCAATATACAATAAGCCCAAAGCCAACATCATATCGAACGGGGAAAAACTGCAAGAATTTTCTCTAAAATCAGGAACAAGACAAGGATGCCCAATATCACCACTCCTTTTCAATATAGTCCTTGAGACTCTTGCCACAGCAATAAGATAATAAAATTTAAAAAAAAATCAAATAGGAAGAGAGGAATTAAAGCTATCCTTATTTGCAGACGACACAATCCTTTATCTAGAAGACTAAAGAACTCAAAGAAAAGACTTCTGGAGCTGATTAACCTGAATTCAGCAAAGTTGCAGGATACAAAATCAACCTAAAGAAATCAGTTGCTTTTCTTTATGCTAACAATAAATCCACAATGAAAGAAATAATGAAATCAATTCCATTCACAATAACCTCAAAACCAAAAAAATACCTAGGAATAAACCTAACCGAAGATGTAAAAGACTGCTACAGAGAAAACTATAAAACATTAAAGAAAGAAATTGAAGAAAACCTTGGAAGATGAAAAGATCTACCTTGCTAATGGATAGGCAGAATAAATATCATCAAAATGGCCATTCTGCCAAAAGTGATCTATAGATTCAATGCAATTCCCATTTAAATATCAACGGCATTTTTCCTAGACCTAGAAAAAAATCACTCATGAATTTTATGTGAGGAAGGAAAATACCCAGAATAGCCAAAGCAATCCTCAGCAATAAAAACTATGCAGGAAGCATCACAATCTCAGGCTTCAAATTATACTACCGAGCAATAGTAGTAAAAACAGCATGGTATTGGTTCAACAACAGGCATACTGACCAGTGGAAGAGAATAGAAGATACAGAAGCAAACCCACACACCTATAGTCAATTAATCTTTGACAAAGGGGCCAAACTCATATGCTGGAGGAAAGACCGCCTTTTCAACAAATGGTGCTGGGAGAACTGGCTATCCATTTGTAGAAAGGTGGAACTAAATGTGTACCTCTCACCATGCACTGGAGTCGACTCGAGATCGATCAAAGTCTTAGAAATTAGACCAGAGACTGTGAATTTATTAGAGGAGAGCATAGTCTCAACACTCCATCATATAGGCACAGGCAGTAACTTTCTCAACAAGACCTCCAAAGCCCAGAAAATTAAAGAAATAATTAACAAGTAGGATGGCATCAAAGTAAAAACTTTCTTCTTATCAAAGAAAACCACCCAGAACCTAAGGAGGAAACTTACAGAATGAGGGAAGATCTTTACCAACCACCAGTCTGATAGAGGACTAATATCCAGAATATACAAAGAGCTCAAAAGACTCTACACTAGCAAAACAAATAACCCAGTCAAGAAATGGGCAACTGAACTGAACAAATGCTTCACAAAAGAAGAGATACAAAGTGGCCAATAGATACATGAAAAGATGTTCAACATCATTAGCCATCAGGGAGATGCAAATCAAAACTACGCTGAGATTCAATCTAACTCCAATCAGAGTGGCAAGCATAAAGAAATCAAATAACAACAAATGGTGGTAGGGATGTGGGGAAAGAAGAACTATTTTACACTGTTGGTGGGGAAAGAGAAACTCTTTTACACTGAACACTAGTTCAGCCACTATGGAGATCAGTGTGGAGATTCCTTAGAAAACTGTGAATAGAGCCGGGCGTGGTGGCTCATGCTTGTAATCCCCGCGCTTGGGAAGCTGAGACAGGAGGATCGCACAGGTTTGAAGCCAGCCTCAGTTACTTAGTGAGGCTTTCAGCAACCTAGTGAGACCCTGTTTCCAAATAAAATATTAAAAAAAAGGTCCGGGAGTATAGCCCGGAGGTAGAAAGCCTCTGGGTTCCACCCCCAGTACCACCAAAAAAAAAAAAAAAGAAAACTGTGAATAAATCCATATTATCCAGCCATACCACTACTGGGTATTTGTCAAAAGTGGTTGAAATCAGAGAACTACAGTAACATATGCACACCTACGTTCATAGCAGCACAATTGGCAGTAGCCAAAATATGGAACCAACCTAGGTCTCTATCAACAAATGAATGGATTGCAAAATTATGGAAAATACACACAATTTAATTCTATTCAGCTGTAAAGAAGAACACAATCATGTCATTCACAAGAAGATGGAAAGATCTGGAGAACATTATGTTAAATGAGATCAGCCAGGCACAGAAAGAGAAGGGACATATGTTTTCTCTAAAATGCCCAAACTAGGGAGTACTAGGGATACCAGAGGGACTCCAGATAATGGAGGGGTAACATCAGCAAAGCTAGAATGAAGGATAGGAGAGGAAGAATGTTGAGATTGATTAATAGAGGAGCTACATCCAAATATGTGTAAAAGTATGAATATAGTATGGTTAACCTGGACACTTATTGTTGGGAGGGGGGGTAAAGAGACTGGGGGGAGAGGGCACCAAGCACAGTCTAAAAGTATGTCATTTTCAATATGTTCCACATAAAAATAAAATTTAAAAAAAGAAATGTAAAAAAGAAAATATAAATTTAATTGATTTAGCAATAAATGTTTTTATAAATCTTAAAAAATAGAAGTTAGTCATAAAAATAAAGAAAGTGGGTATTAGGGAAAAAAGGATCAGCTGGTTAAAAAGTGTTTAAAAGCATCTAGTAGTATATTCAAGTAGTATATTACTATTCCTAAGAAGGTCACTATGACCAGCATATAGAAAGAGGATAGCAGAATGAAGAAAAGAAAAAATTAAAACTTCTGTGTACAGTTCACATTATATCTGTGACTTGATTTCAATCAATCATATTTAGGTGAAATCTTACATTGTTTTTTCTATGAATTTCTATGGTTTTTAAAAAATGCTTAGGCATTATTTGCTCCTCTGAGTCATTTAGAATGGTGGATTTTCAATAATAATATTGGAAGCGAGGGAAGTAGTTAGAAATCCTGTAACAGAATCTGGGAAACCTTTATAGAACTGGTAGATATGTTAGAATACGAGCTGTTGGAGTTGGTGGTTTCCGCTTTGATTGTAATTCTCCTCTCGAAAGGGTGTTTTCTTATGAACAGAATGATTGCATGTCAGCAAGGCTTTGAATGCATCCATTTAAAAGTTACACATTTGAAAGATAGCCTAGGCATAGCATCAATGCAAGTGTAGCACTTGCCAAGTTAAATCTCACCATAGGATAAACAGATGGAGAAGAAAATTATTGAATATTATAAATGTCACCTTCACTTTCTTGATACAAGCAAAGAAATGTGTGTCTGCTTGCTCAGAAGATTTTTGCTGGACAGATGTATGCTCAGATCCAGCCTATTTATTAGACAACCATCTCAGCTCTCATTTTCAATTTTAATCACTAAGTCAATTTTAAAAGGGCAGTTCTCATTACATAAACATTTGGAAATTATAAAGCTGAAAGGTCAGGGTGTAGATAAGACAAAAGATAACACACTACCAGCTGGCATAAACTTCTACAAGCAAAACTTTCCACCAAATAAACCCAACTCTTCCACACCAATCCCTAGCACAGAGAAACCATTGTTACTATGTTTCTGTTTCTCCAGCTAAATAATATTATTTGCTAGGGGAGAGTTATGCATAGTTTTTCAATCAAGTATGTTGAAGAGTAGAATTTTACAATAAAACTTTATGATGATATCACAATTTAGTTCAAACTAGCTTAATAACTGTAATTGTTACTGTTTATAAAGCAAAAACTAAGTCCCAATTGTTCTTCCTATGTTATCTCATTCAATCCTTACCACATCTTGAGAGGTGGAGGTTTTTATCACCCATGTACAGAAATAGAAATCGGGATCTAGAGAATTTAGAAATACCAAAACACCTGTGAACAAAATAGTATCTCAACATTTGAAGCCATTTTATCTTCATCGCCTTTTTCTAAAAGGTGTAAACTGTTTACATTGCAAACTGGAAGTTTCAAAAGGCATTAGTTGGACTCCCTTAAGTATTGAAGAAAGAGTCATTTTATCTCATTTCTTTTAAAATTTGTGAAAATTTATATGTACTATTAAAGATAATAAAATGTAAAGCTCAATATATACTTTCAAAATGTTGTAAAATTAGCACCAAAATGCAGGAGACAGATGAGAGTTGACCTATTTGTTTTCATGCTTTTCTTAAAATTAAGAAGCATTGTTTTAAATGGCCGTATAATATCAGTGCAAACAGGTTCAAGGACTCTGGGCATAACTGTGTCACATGAGAAAATAGTAAGAATCCAGTAGAGACCTCACTTGAGACCACTGAATACAAAGAAAAGTTAGGCTGGAGGTCAAACCATGTTAATCATATTCTTGTATAAACATAATGCAGGCTTGACAAGCCACTAGAGAGTAAAATAGAATTTTTAAAAAGTATAAAGTAATTGATAGTGACATAGAAAACTGTGACTGGAAGCTGTCTGCAACAAGCTACTTGAATTCTGAAATTAATACGATCAATAGAAAGAAAGATTATCTCTGGAGCAAAGTAAATAAATTTACTGAGGGCACTTGCAAGAGTAACTCAAAAAAGAAGCTGCCTGGTTTATTTCACTATCCTGATTTCTCACTGCATGTATCTTCAGCAGTTTCACTGAAAGTAGTAATAACAATGTAATTGGTATGAAACTCTCGGGTTGGGGCAGAGTATAAAGAGTTTATAAGAACACAAGAAGAATACAAATGAAAGGAATACATCACAAGAGTAAGTGTATGAGAAAACAAAATAATCATTAAAATAGATACTGTATTTCATAAAAACAAAGCAAAATCTTCAAAGTTTTCAAAGATAGATTTTACAAATTATGAGGCTGAGTCAACACATTAATTGCCTGCATTTCCTTCCTTTCTTCCTTCCTTCCTTCCTTCCTTCCTTCCTTCCTTCCTTCCTTCCATCTTTCTTTTTGGGGACAAGGTCTCATTGTGTTGCTCAGGCTGGTCTTGAATTCCTGGGCTGAAGCCGTACTTCCACCTCAGTCTTCCCAATAGCTGAAAATATATATATTCAGGCTTTTCAACTAAGGACATTTTTCAGTGCTAGAAACATGGAGAATCTGAAATTTAAGGAAAAAAAAGCTATATTCTTGAGATATCAGAGGACAAAGGATAGATCAGGACTATCACAGACTTTCAAATAAAAAGTTCAAAATTAGTATATAAACTCTAATCAATTATTTGGCTAAAGAAGTTGCAAATAAATGGACTAAATACAAAGACAGCCACGGGGATGGGGGGAAACACTGCTAGAAAGCTAGTAGAACTAAGTAGAGATTGTAGTTAATTTCTGAAAGAAAAATAGAAGTGAGAGTTTGAGTCAAGTCACTTGCCTGATAGTTCTAAAATGACACTCTTCAGAGGACAATAGCAGAATTTAGCATCTCTACAATGTATTACCTAAAATTTCCAGTGCATAATAAAAGTATTATTAAACATTAAAGAAACAAAATTTTTTATTTTTTTATTTTAGTTATTTTATTTGAGACACAAATAGCATTCAGACAGTTGATTTTTACTCATCAGTTTTTCAGGGTCCTAAACCTACTATTTTTTTTTCTCTCTCCTTAAAATCCTTATCTTCTTCCTCTTGTTCTCTGACTTTTAAAACTGACATCCTCAGTCTTGACTTTTTATATGTGATGTTCCATAACTATACCTATAGCAAAACCATTTTTCTCTTCAAACCTGCTATTATATTTCCTATCTCATTTAATGGATTTTGATTCTTCTGTTTTTACCCAAAACACTTTTTTTTTTTTTTTTTTTTTTTTTGCAGGTTTGGAGATGGAACCCAGGAGCATTCAAACTCTGAGCTACACAGCCTGCCCTATTTTTTTATTCTTTATTTTGAGTCAGGGTCTCACTAAATTGTGGAGGACCTCACTAAATAGCTGAGGTTGTCCGCGAACCATGATACTGAGGAGATAGAAAGGAAATAGGCAGATAGGGAAAAGGCCTTGGTAGAAAAAAGTTAATTTCCTGAGTTTCCTGAGGGGCGACAAATGCCTGAAATTCCAAAGGCTCAGAGATAAGAAGGATCAGAGCTTCACAAAGCCATCCTGAGTTTCCTAATCAACAAACCCACCGAGCAAGTCTGGCATTCCTGAAAGGAGACCCTTCAAAGAACTTGCAAATGTCCTATACAAATTCTCCTTGGAGTCACCACAACCACAAACGGACTTGCAAGCGGTCAGGCATCAGCCAGTCAGATGGCAAAAGCTGGTCACTTTCCCACTCGGGACCCCCTCCCCTTTTGGGGAGCTGTTCTCTCTCTCGCAAGTCGTGTTGGCCCTGAGAGAAGGCAGAGTGCATCTGAGGGCACGTGGCTCGGGCGACTCTCGAGTAGTGACCTGAAGGCCTCTGCTGGACATCATGGCTGACCAGGCCCCTAGGGGTGACCTGTACCTCTTTTCTGGCAGATCGCGTGGACTCTGGGAGAAAGTAGTTTGCAACTGATGGGCTCTTGGCTCGGGCGACACTCGGGTAGTGACCCTGAAGGCAGCTACTGGACCCCGGAGTTCCGACAGCCCCTATGGGGTGTTCGGCCACTTTTCTCTATTCCCTTCTGGCAGATCATGCGGACTCCGGAAGAAAGCAGCCTGTACCTGAAGGCAGTTGGCTTGGGCTACTCTCGAGTATTGTCCTGAAGGCAGCTGCTGGACCCAGAGTTCCAGACCCTTTGGGGGTGTTCAGCCACCCTTGCCCCATTCCCTGCTGCTTCCAATAAACCTTTTACTCCCCTTCCTGAGGTCTGCGGGTGTCATTCTTCGCTCTCCGTAGACAAGAACTTGCCGGGGTTTTCTTGCAAGAAACCCCCGTTTCAATACTCCAGTCTCAGCCTCCTGAAAGCTGAGATTACAAGTGTGTGCCACCACGCCTGGCTACCCAAACCAATTTTAAAATTACACATTTTAATATAAATTTGAAAAAAGAAACAAAAAGTTTTAATAATAAAGAGAAAAGTCAGCTGGGTGTGGTGGTGCACACTTGTAATCCCAGCATTCGGGAGGCTGAAACTGAAGGATAGCAGTTCGCTGACATTCTCAGCTACTTAGTGAAGCCCTCTGCAACTCAGTGAAACCCTTTTTCAAAAATAAAGGATAAAAATAGGGTGGGGGGTGTGGCTTGGAGGTCGAATGCCTCTGGGTTCTATTCCCCAGACCCACAAAAAATAAAAATGAATAAAGAGGAAAGTCAATTAATTGAAACCAAACCTTAGTCAACTCATATCAGAATTAGCATATAGGAACTCAAAATCATTATAATAAATATCCTCTAACATAAAGTAAAACAAGTCAAAGAAGAACTAAGACAAGTTTTTTCAAAAGCAAATTAAAATTTAAAGCCTAGATAAAGTATCTAAAATAACAAATTTTCTGGGTAGGCTTAATATCAGCTTTAAAAATCACTAAATAAGAAATCACTAAATAGAAAATAAGAGATTAAAAAGTCAAAAAAGTGAGTCTTTATGATGTATGAGACAATATAAAGGAATCTACTGCAAACATAGTGGAGTCTCAGAAGATGAGAGGGAACAGATCATTTAAAAAAATTGAAAGTTACTAACATTTTTTTTCAAAATTTAATAATTTTTAGATGTAAAGAGCTTAAGAAAACAAAGTAGGTTGATAAATACCAAAGACAAAAAGCATATTGAAAGTAATCATGAAAACAAATTCTGGTGCTTGCCCCAATTTGCTAAATCCAATAATTGGAACAAGCCTTTGGAAAGAAAGCAAAAGAAGTTTATTGATTTTAGTAAATCAGAGAAATCAGTGAACTTAAGAGTTTAGACTAAAACCCTGGAGTTTTTTTTTTTTTAAAGAAAATAATCAAATCCTTTTTAAGAGTTAGCTCTTCAGAATCATATTGGCTTGTCAGAAGAGATACAATTCATGTCTAATCATCCTTGAATTGTTGTTGTTTTTTCTCAGACACAGAGGTCACATGTGCTCAGTCTTCACTCTTTTGCTTAGTAAATTGATAGGAGCCTCTAATTTGTTAGCCAGGGGAAAAGAGGGGAAGAAAAAAGTTAGCTTTGAAACAGGCCATCTGTTAGCTTCCAGGGTAGAAGCAGGCTGCCCTGACAATCATAGGGGGACCAAGCATGGAGTCACAGGCCTGTAATCTCAGAAGATGGAAGGCTGAGATAAGAGGAAGGGGTTGAAACCAACCTCAGCAATTTAGTGAGGCTCTCAGCAACTTAGCAAGACCTGTTTCCAGATAAAAATAAAACAAGGCAGGGAGTATAGTTCAGAGGTAAAATGCCTCTGGGTTCAATCTCTAGTTTCACACATAAAAAGTAAATTAATTCTATTTAAAAAATTACAGAGGGGTAACCAGGCATGGTGCTATATGCTTGTAATCCTAGTACTTGGGAGACTGAGACTGGAAGATAGTAGATTTGAAGACAGCCTCAGCAATTTAATGAGAATCTCAGCAATCTAGTGAAACCCTGTTTCCAAATAAATAAAATTGGTCTGGGAATGTAGCTCAGACGTAGAACGCCTTTGAGTTTAATTTTCACTACCCCCCCACAAAACCCTGAGGGTAATAATGAAGCAACTATCAGTGAGTTTGAAAGTGCACTTCAAATGAACAAAAGCAAATGAACAATACTGATATAAAAAGAAATAG
This sequence comes from Muscardinus avellanarius, assembly GCF_963383645.1. Lineage (NCBI taxonomy): Eukaryota > Metazoa > Chordata > Mammalia > Rodentia > Gliridae > Muscardinus > Muscardinus avellanarius. The sequence continues at coordinate 73,808,645 of NC_137791.1, read as the reverse complement.
ATAATCTTTAAAATCCTAAATCTACTAATGAAATGATACCCATTGTTAATATTCTCACAAAGAAATCATGGATTCAAATTGATTATTCAGCAAATTATTCCAACATTTAAAAAAACTTACAAGAATTATTTCAGAAACTAGGAAAATAAACATTATTTTATAAATTCAAGATAATCATATACCGAAACTGACAAGGATAGTAAAAAAAATCACAAAGTATTCTTTTTCATAGATGTAAATTATGTTTTAAATTTTCACAATTTTTAAATACATAATTTATATAAAGTATGACTTTAACATACTTTATATATGTGATGTGTGCATCATATATATATATATATATATATATATATATAGTATTTGTGCATACTTTATATATGGGTGATGTGTGCATTTATGTGTACACAAGTTTTTTGCTTCATCATGATGTATAAATACAATGCACCAATAAAAAATTTAAAAAATAAAAATAGAATAAAGGAAAGAATAATGAATAAACACAATCTGATGGGGAAAGTTGAACAAATAAAATCAAGGGATCTAAATTTTAAAAATGTATTAAAATAAATATAATAAAATATATTTAATAGAAAAGCAAAATAGAATTCTAAACAAATTCAGAGTGACACACACATATACACACATTTAATATAATATTCAGCTCTCTTGATATTTGCTATCTTTTTAATCCAACATTGAAAATGAGTCGGAGGGTCATAAAGGAGATAAATCCATCAAAGGGGTGTGAGGTTAGGCCTCTTTATTAAAGGAATGTCGTTCTGGGTTGAGGTCTGGAGACTGATATTGGGATCCGTCTACAGAGTTATGCCACAGAGAGGAAGTGAGGGTACTTGAGTAGTCGTGGTCTTGGGGTGGGGCTAGCAAAATGGGAATGCTGATTCTCTCATGACACCTGGAGTCTTGTGACATCTGGAGATGGCCCCGCCACCTCGGGACTCTTGCAGCATCTCCACTCTGGCTTTCAGGGTTCTGCCTTCTATCCCCGCTGCAGGGCCCCGTGGAAAGGAACCTGACCTATCATCTCAGCCTTTTCGTGATATTGGGTGACAACTGAGTCAATAACTTCTTCCTGCTGTCAGAGGGGCCATTGTTATAGGAGCCCCTTGGCCAGGAGAGGTTGGTTCATTCCAAAGTGGGCAGGTAGGAGTATGACTGCAGCAGGAGTTGATTGAAGGTTACCCTAGACAGCTCAGTAATGCATGTTTGAATGAACTTTAGCAGAAAAGGGGCTATTAAAAAGAGAAGGCAAATAGTGAGAATGAGTCCCAGGAGGGAAAGGAGCCCAGCAGCTACTGATTCTTGCCAGGAGGGGGAGAAGCCTAGCAGCTACTTACTGGCCTTTGGGACTCTTCCAGATATGAGATAGACTGTCAATATTGTGTTTTTAGATTCTCACTTAACCTGGTCAGAGTTTAAACATGTTTCTTTATAAGATCAGATTCATTAATGTAATAGCATTTTTCTCTGAGAAAGAGACATACACCACCCTTTTCAGCAGTGGGTAAATATGAGTCAGTCTGGCCAAATGGAAAACATGCTATTGGGTCAGGAGCATCAGTAACAGATTTTAGAGAGATAATACTTATGGCTGTCTAGCATCCAGAAAGGGAGAGCACTGCACTGATCCTACCTTGTGGTTGGTCCAACGTTTTATGGAGGGGGGCAGATAGTTCTCATGCATGGTGAATTTCCAGACATAAACAGGTGGGCCTGCTGAAATAAAAGCAGTAAAAAGAATTACGCTGAGAAAAATGGAGCTTAGTGGGCCCTGACATTGTAGAGAATTTGTCATGGGGCTGTTGTAACAGAGCCCTTTTTAGCTAAGTAAAGTGATACCAATTGGGGTCATGCAGCAGTTTGACCACAGTAGGTGTGGTGAGGATCACTGAAGAAGGCCCAGTCCACTGTGATTGGAGATGTTTTGGTTTAATGGACTTGAAGAGGACTTGGTCTCCTGGCTTAAGGGCCTTGACTGCTGGGTATAGAGCTGCTTCTTTAGTCCCAGGTTGGGGAAGATATTGGCCAGCGTGTTCCTTATGTTCCATAAGGAGGTGCCTGAGAAAAGACAAGAAAGGAAGCCAAGAGAGGGGGATCTGAAGGGAGAGAATGATTAAGCAAAAAAGGGTGACCATACAGCAATTCAAAGGGGCTCATGAAGGTAGGGCTTTGAGGGGTGGCCCATACGCAAGCCAGAGCCAGTGTTAGGAATGTAGGCCACAGCACCCGCAGCTCCAGGGAGAGTTTGTTAGATGGTTTTTAAAGAAAGCCATTCATTTTTTTTCTGCCTTTCCTGGTGGCTGTGGTTAATATGGGATGTGGAGCTTGCAAGAAATGGCAAGGGCCTGTGCCACCTACTGAGTAACCTTAGAAATAAAAGCTCGTTCATTATCAGACTGTAAAGAATTAGAAAGTCCAAACCAAGGCATAATATCCGAGCATAAAACATTGGCCACCATGCTGGCTGTCTCATCCTTTGAGGGAAAAGCCTCTACCCAGCCTGTTAGGTCGATCATGGTAAAAAGACATTTTAGTGTTTTGTGAGAGGGCATATGGGTGAAGTCAATTTGCCAGTCCTGTCTTGGGAAATGACCTCTCATTTGGTGGGTAGGAAAAGAGGGACAAAGACCTCCTTGGGGAGAAACAGCGGCACAAGTAGAACAGGGGGCACTGACTTTACTAGCCAATTGTTGCAGGAGAGGAGAATAAAACAAGGGGTTTAGAAAAATGTGTAAGCACCGTAGGCTCCATGTGTAGGGAATTATGTATTAAGTTAATGACTGCTTGGACCTGAGCCTCAGGCAGGGCAACTTTGTCCTGTATTAAGAGCCATCCATCCCCTGTGCTGGATCCCCCAAGTTTGGTCAGGTGGCTTTGTTCAGCCATGCTGTAATTAGGCGTCATTGTGGAAAGAGATAAAAATAATACAGGGGCTGTTGGGCTTAGTTGGGGTTGTTGTGACAGCTGTCTCACCATATAATCAGCTTTATTGTTTCCTTTGGCCACTAAGGAGGAGTCTTCCTAGTGGCCCTGGCAGCTGAGATGGGAGGGAAAGGGAGTCTAGGAGCTTTTTAATTAAGGTGGCATTAACAATGGGTGAGCCCTTAGTGGAGAGAAATCCCACTCTCTCCAAATTGAGGCATGACAGTGTGCTATTAAAAAAGAATATTTAGAATCAATATATATGTTTGCCCACTTGTTTTTTGCTCTATATAGAGCCTGAGTTAGGGCAATTAGTTCAGCCTTCTGAGAGGCAGTGCCATCTGGTAACCTGGCAGCTTCAATAAATTTAGTTAAGGTGAACACTGCATAGGCTGTTCTTCTCTTACCTCTGGCATCAGGAACAGAGCTGCCATCAACAAAATAAGTAACACCTGTATTAAGAAGGGGAGTGTCCTGAAGGTCTGCCTGGAGTTTAGCTAAGGCCTCAATCATATTTACACAGGAATGAAAATTATTAGGAGAATAAGAATCAAGGCCTGGCTCCTGACCTAGTGGTAGGAGAGTGGCTGGATTAAGGGCTGGGGAGTGGGACAGTCTAATGTCTGGATTTTCCATGAACAATAAATAGAATTCCTGAATACAAGAAGGGGACAGAAGAGGAAGTGCTCGAGGACAGAGTAAATCCTGGGGGCTATGTAACAAAAAAGCCTGCAGGGGCAGCCATAGACAAGTTTTGATAGCCTCTTTTGTGAGCATGGTGGCTGCTGCCAGAGCCCTAAGGCAGGGTAGCCACCCACAAGTAGTGGGATAAAGATGTTTGGCCAAATAGGCCACTGGTGTCTGAGTTGATCCCAGGGGTTGAGTAAACACTCCTGTGGCTATCCCTTGCCTCTCATCAGTGTATAGAAAGAAGGCCTTAGTAAAATTGGGGAGTGCCAGGGGAAAGGATTTAAGGAAGGCTTCTTGGAAAGCCAGGAAGGCTCAGCAAACGGCTGAGGGTGAAGTGAGAGGGCCAATCAAGGTTTTCTTGGTTGCCTCATATATATAATGGCTTAGCTAAAATGGAAAAGTTGGGAATCCAATACCAGAAAAATCCCACAAAGCCCAAAAAGGATTTGATTTGATTGTCAAAGTGGTGGCTTCAAGTCTTGTAAGGTACTGACCCAGTCAACAGTTAGTCCCCAGGTGTTTGGGGTGAGATGTAGGCCTAGGTACCACAACTCTGGCACTGATACCTGAGCTTTATGTGGGGGCCACCCTGAAAGCCTTGCTTCTGAGAAAATTAAGGAGAAGGGCAGTGTGCCTTTTGGACACTTCAAGGAAGAAGCTACAGAGTAGAATATCATCTACATATTGTAAAAAGGAACTAGGAGCTGAGGGGCATTGGAAGAGATCCTGTGCTAGAGCCTGGCCAAAGAGGTGTGGGCTATCTTGGAAACCTTTGGGAAGAACAGTCCAAATTAATTATTGAGCAGCCTGTGTGTCAGGGTCCTCCCATGTAAAGGTATAAAAGGGATACAACTCAGGATGTAGAGGAATAGTATAAAAAACATCCTTGAGGTCAATAACAGAAAAATGAGTGGTAGTGTAGGGATTTGAGATAAAGAGGGTTTAGGGATTAGGGACAACTGGGTGGATTAGGACCACCACATCATTAATTATCAGAGGTCTTGGACTAAACAATATGTCCCATTAGGCTTTTTAACTGGGAGAATAGGGGTATTGTAAGGGGAATTGATGGGGCTGAGTAATCCCTGGGATAAGAGATGAGAAATGATGGGTTTAAGCCCACATTGGTGATGAAGGGATATGAGAAACTGGAAGCAGGCTGGGAAAATAGTGAAGTCACAGAGGACAATCTAAAGCAGGGTGTGGTGGGTTGCCCCAACTGGAGTAGTGGTGTTACATACAATAGGTTCAACCAAATCTATAGGGAGGGGAGGTTTGGCCACTTGGTCATCATCTGTAAAAAACAGCCATTAAAAGTATATTGGAAGAAATGGAAGTGGTTGGGAAACAAAATGAAAGTTTGGCCCCAATTTGGTTAAAAAGTCTCTACCTAAAAGGAGGGTAGAGCAGGAAGGGATAATCATGAATAGATGGGCAACCATAAGGTTCTCCAAATGGCAAAAAAGGGGGCCTGTAATGCATGGACAAGAGGGTTTACCATCGATCCCCTTTACTAAGAATGGAGAAAGATTGGAGAAAAAAAACTAGAATCCAAAAAGGAAGGAAGGACTGAAAAGATAGCTCCCATATCAATTAAAAAGATCGGTTTACCCACTGCCTTGAGAGTTACCCTGGGCTTGACTATATTAATCTGGTTTGATGAGTCAGTCTTCATCCAGGCTGAGCAGGGCCAGGGGTGTGGCCTGGTCTGGAAGGTGGCCCCCCTGTGTTGATACTCCTGGGCCCACGGCTTTTCCAAGGACACTCACATTCCCAGTGTTCCTCCTGGCCACACACTGGGCATGGTCTGGTTAGTGGATGTGGCTGAGAGCAGTGTTTGGCCATATGACTTCTCTACTGCATTTAAAACAGGTTCCTGGAGGTAGTTGTCGTTGCTGTCCTCCACCCATAAGTGTTGCTCATTATCCAGAGGGCTGATCCTCCACTCACTGCCAGCTGCAGGGCAGGTACAAGGGCTCAGGATTGCAGATCTGCCTTTTGGTGAAGTCATATTGTATGCTTCATTTCAGCCTGATCCTCTCAGGAATGCCATATTCACCAAATCTTGGATAGGAGTTTGAGGGCTATCTTCTGCCTTTTTAAATTTTTTTTGAATATCAGAGGCCAATTGCCCAATGAAATAGGTTTCCAACACCACAGATCTTGCCTAAGTAGATGAATCTAAGTGGTTATAGAGGGTAAAAGCCTCCTGAAGCCGATTAAGAAAAATGGCTGGGTTTTCATCTGGACCTGGGTGATTTCCTTAAGTTTATCATAATTAACCATTTTATGAGAAGCAGCCCACATGCCATCATATGGTCTCTCATTTTTAATCCCTTACACCCACCATTTGGGACTGGCTAATAATACCAGTGGGGATCTTCAGAAGGTACCACAGTTATTCCAGTAGGGAGAACTGGGTTAGTTATATGAGCCTGGTCTGCCCATTCTCAGGCAGCCTTTAAAATATGATCCTGTTCATCTGGAGTTAAGGCAGAGGTTAAAATAACATGAAGATCCCACCACATGAGATTGTATGCTTGCACAATATATTGGAATTCCTTAATAAAACTCATGTCGGGAATCCAGCCCAACAGCAGCAGGGCTTGGTGAGATGATGAGTACTGACAACTCGAACACACACCCACGAGCCGGGAGTCAAGCCAAGCAAGATCTCATTTATTTCTCTCCAAGCAATTATATATATAGCACCAAACCACGAGGGGAATTCCCATGGGAAATAGCCTAGCCTATCCGGGATAAAGATCACTAGCACGTAGCTCACAGCCAATCCCAGGCCAGTACTTGAGCCATTCATGTGTGCAGAAAGCTCCTTTAAAGGTAAAAAGGGAAAAACTGCTCAGTCTCCCCACCCATAATGAATGGGTAAACCACACCTTTGTAGCTTCCTCCAGGCGCCATCTTTAGTTCCTTTTCTGCTGAATCACTTTACTTAAAGTTTTGCCTTAGGCTGCAGGCCGCTCAGGCCGAGGGAGGTTGCATCTCGTTAGGAGCTGTATGGACACACCCCATCATATCCCCCTTTTTCTTTTATTTTATGGGACTGGGCCTGTCTTAGGTTGTTCCCATCGAGTACCAGGGATTACCCGTCATTGGCTAGCACAGATCTATGCTGTGCTTCCTGTCTTAGGTTTCCCTGGTCTCTGGGGATCTTACCCATCATTAGCCACCACCAGCCCTTTAACATGCTGGGATTTTCCCCATCTGGGGAACTTGTAAGGCGGGAGAGGGGTGGTCATATTCAGAGCGCCAATCCTAAGATTTATTTTCTTTGCTGGCAAGCCTTTGGTAATGCACTTCTATTTGGTTGATTTTAACAGAAATTGAACTAATCTATTAACATCACAGAGGTCTATGATGCACAAAACTATGATAAACAGCAAGGGGCCCAACAAAGAAAGAAAATAGGGCAAAAGTCCATGAAAGCTGGTCCAGAACAGATTCTCCTGAAGATCTCCTCGCTGCCTCTCCAGATCATGTTGGAGCTGCTTAATCTTATCTTGTTTCTGCAAAAATAAGCAGATGCCTCCCTTTTTGGCTGTTAATAAATCCAATACTCATCTTTTTTGTGATACCACATAGGCTAGGGAATCTAATTGGGCTGTGAGTCTCAGACAGTTTTTGAGATGGCCTTAATACCTTCGATCATTTGGAGGGAGTTTCCTATGTAACTCAAAGGCCATCCCAAGGCCATCCGCACCCATGGCAGTTCTGGCAGTAATCTCCAGGCTGATTAAGAGGGGGATGGCTTGTACTGCTCTCCTTTTTTGCCCTCCCCAATCAAAAGGGGGAGAATGGCATTGGTTCCTCCCCAAGTATAATATTTATATTGGGGAGCAGGGAGGTAAGGGTGCAAAGGCCTGTCTATGATGGGGGCAAAGACCCATATGCAATGCTATCGCCACAAAGAAAAACTAACCTGGGAGGGGAAAAAGATTTTGGAAAGGAGTTATAACAGTAATATTCATAGAGCAAAAACTTGAACCATCAACGTTGGATGCCCAGTAACAGGTATTATTTATTGATATTTTAAACGGCTGAATGGATAATGGGAAGGACATAGAGCAATTGGGGTGATCTAGTTTTGGGGACTCCTCTTGATTAATTAGGGCCAAGGGCCAAGGTGGTCCTGCTCGAAGATAAAGCCAACAATCTCTAGCTACTTTGATGGAGGAAAAGGGAATCTCTGTGGTCCAATGCCTATAAAAAAGGGAAAGGTTGGAGTCTTTTGAAAAATTTAAAATATTTAGGGTTAATAATGCATTTCTTAATTGATTATGTGGGGGTAGTAACTCCCCCTTTTGTTTTTGTAATTGAACCTTTAGGGTATGATTATTTTTTTCTATTAAAGCTTGTCCTTTTGGGTTATATGGAATGCCTGTAGTGTGAATAATTTTCCATAATTGAAGGAAGGAGACGGAATGTTGACTAATAAAACAAGGGCCATTACCAGTTTTGATTTGTTCAGGAATATCAAGAATAGCAAAACAATGAAGAAAATAACTTATAGCATGTTTTGTCTTTTCACCCGAATGAGCTGAGGCCCAATCAGCCCTGGAATAGTTATCTATGAAAACAAAAATATACTTAAGTTTTCCAAATGGTTGAAAATGAATTACATCCACTTGCCATAATCCATTGGGGCGTAGGCCTCTCGGAATAACTCCGGACAATTGAAGGGGGGGGTATTTGAAAGAAGGGATGACATGATTTATAAGTGCGAACAATACTTTTTAAATCCTTAGTAGGGATTTGAGGATATTTGTGTTTTAATCCTCTCCCCATGGCCTCTTCTACAGATAGGGCTTGAAATTTTGTCCAGGCCATCGCCCGTCCCTTCTGAACCTCCATCCCTTTTGAACGGCACTCGCCCATCTCTTTAGGACCTATTGTCCCATATTCAACTGCTGTTGTTCCAACATGCCAGAGGCTGTTTACCTTGGAGACCTGCTGCGGCCCAGCGTGAAATTTACACCCTTTCCCCCTAATTTTCAAGGGCCAGCGAGAGCTCACCAGAATCTCGCTGGAACCTCGACACTTTCCAAAGCACAGGCCCCTCTCTTGGGGCGAACCCATTCCCTGGCACCCTCCCCTTAACAAAGAAAAGAGAACTCTTCCCTGGGCTCCCTCCGGCTTCTCCGGGATTGGTCGCGTTACCACACTGGACGCCTTGTGGCCACCATCCCCTCCACTTTGGACTTGGGGATCTGAACCCAACTCCCTTTCGATCAGCTCTAGTATCAATTAAACATTTAGAAATTTTATCTCCAATTGTGATGACCACTTTGGGTCTTATCCCGGTTACCAGAGGTACCATCCAATGGATCTTGGTGGAACCATTCCCCTTTTTTAACGGGGCTGGGGGAAGCTCCCTTGGGAGGTTAAAGGCTCCCCTTTTAAATTAAATTTGGACCGGCAGTCCTGGGCCCAGTGAGAGCTGTTAAGGCATTTGGGGCAGGGCATCCGGGGAGTTTCCCCCTTTCTTTCCTCCTCCCATAGGAGGCGTGGCCTGGGACAGACATTTTCTGCAGAAATGGCCCTCATTTCCACATCTGAAACACGTGGGGGGGCAACCTTTGACTGCTGTATTACCTGTATCAGAGTCTGAAGGCCCTCCCGTTGCCCTTCCTTTTACCGCAGCTGTCATGGCTTGAAGTTGGTGGCTTGCAGAGCCAACATCCCGAAAGGCCACAATCCATCTCTCTAAAGTATGCCCCTTCAACCCCGCGCAGGCCAGCTTATGATTGGCTGTCATCCCATCCCACACTAGCATTCTGACAAACTTGTCTCCCAATGGACCGGCTGGAAACCTCCTCCCAAGGCTGTTATACACTCTCTCTATAAATGTAGGTAGATCCTCACCGGGCTTTTGAGTGATTGCCACAATAGGGGCCTCAGTGGGCCCATCGTCTAATTTTCTCCATGCTGCCAGTGCAGCCGCCCTAACCTGATCCTGGTATGGGGGGGGGGGGGGGGCAAGGCCATCTGTTGTAGGCCAGTGGTATGCGGCTCAGCTGTCACCGTAACCATGCCGTAGGTTAAGGGGATGGCGGGGTTGGCATCTAATTTAATATAAGCATCTATTAAAGTAGGTAACAAATTTACTACATATAAACTATCTGACAATAAATTTATAGACTCAAAAAATCTTTTCAGGGCTAGGGCTATGGCAAAAGGTTCTTTGAATTGGGGGGATCCTTTTACAGGTTGGAAGATGGTTTTGGGGGGCTGAGGATCCATACCTTTTACAAAAGTGGGATAAATAATCATGGAGGCCCCTTCGTGCCCTCGGAGCAGGGCCAAGCCCAAGAGCAGCAGCCAACAAGCGAGGGTGGCAGCAGGGCACGCAGCCCTGTTCCAAGCTGAGGCTGGGGCTGGCAGGAGGTGCAGCCACGAGGCAGCCTGGGAGGCGCAGCCTGCTGGGTCAGCCCTTCCACTAGGGTTCCTCCGGCTCCCGCTTTGCCCGCATATGGCGGCGGAGGGGAGGGTACAGAGAATGAATTGGCCAGGGAACGGGGCTGTGGGGAGTTCTTGGCATCCCCAAAGGGATTGGGAGGTTTTTTAGGGGCTTCAGAACCAGAGGGGGGTGTATGCTCGGTGGCCCCATTTTTCGCTGGCTTGGGGATATGGTCAGCGAGTTTATCTGGGGGTCACAGGGGAAAATAACTTTTAAGTGCGGAGATGGTGGGGAGAACTGCAAGGGAGAGGATCTCCCCTTGCTCTGTCTGGGCTCGACTAACCAGCCCCTCAACTTAATCCCAGGTATCCCAGTCATAAAGATTACTATCAGGGAACCATGGGGCAGTTTTTAAAAGGTACCCCCAGGCCTGGGTGGCTTGGTTATCAGTGAGATTAAGAGTCGAAGGGATTCTAGGGCAGGGTCAGGTTTAGAACTGGACTTCCTCATACTAAAATACGGGGGGATACTCACCCGAAGAGCAATTGACTCGCCAGTGATTTCTTTCTTTAGGGGACGAAGAGGGGGTCCTCACACGGGGCACCAGACTGTCAGGAATCCAGCCCAACAGCAGCAGGGCTTGGTGAGATGATGAGTACCAATGACTCGAACACACACCCACGAGCCGGGAGTCAAGCCAAGCAAGATCTCATTTATTTCTCTCCAAGCAATCATATATATAGCACCAAACCACGAGGGGAATTCCCATGGGAAATAGCCTAGCCTATCCGAGATAAAGATCACTAGCACGTAGCTCACAGCCAATCCCAGGCCAGTACATGAGCCATTCATGTGTGCGGAAACTCCTTTAAAGGTAAAAAGGGAAAAACTGCTCAGTCTCCCCATCCATAATGAATGGGTAAACCACACCTTCGTAGCTTCCTCCAGGCACTATCTTTAGCCCCTTTTCTACTGAATCACTTTACTTAAAGTTTTGCCTTAGGCTGCAGGCTGCTCAGGCCAGGGAGGCTGCATCTCGTTAGGAGCTGTATGGACACACCCCATCAAACTGGTTAGACTGTCGGAAAAAGAACAATTTTATTTCAATTTGAGCAAGGTGCAGGAGGGGGAAAAGGACATGAATGCAGACTCCACCTTCTGCACCAGCCACCTCATTGAGCAGGGCCAAGAGAGAAGGAGGGTCCTTGTAGTGGGTATGGTAACTTTCGGGGAAAAGCAAAGGGGAGGTAAAGGTTGGTCACTTAAGAGAGGATGGTGGGAGGAAAAGGAGTGGGTTAGAGTGAGAGGCTGTCTGAGGGTAGGTTGGTGGTTGGGATGGTGAGGAGAGATCCTGGGGATCAGGGCAAAATCAGAAAATGGTGCCTATAACCTGGCAAGGTCACAAGATGGCAACTTTGCCTGTAACCTGACAAGGTCACGGGATGAAGACTGCTCCTGTAACCCAGCAAAGTCACAAGATGGCAACTGCATGCTGCAACAATGGCGACTATAACATCACAAGGTCACAACTGCATGTCATCACAATGGGATGACTAAGATGGTGCTATGTAATGTCGCAAGGTCACGACTGTGACCTAGCAGATTTATAAAATGGTGGCTAATGGGAAGATGGCAGCTGGCAGGAAAGTGGTGACTGGCAGGAGTCCCTAGCCAGTAGAACCTGGGTGGTGTAGCAGTGGGGTGGGCAGGGGAAGGGCAGGAAAGCAAAAGAAGAAGGCCTGGATATAAAGGACTTCTGACCATTTAGCAGACCACTTACAAAAGTTGCTGAGATCAGTCAGGATACTGAAATCTAAAGTACTATTCTCAGGCCACTGTGACCCATATCCAACTCGTACTGAGGCCATACCCTATTGCAATAGAAATGTAGGTACTCAAGGCCAAATTCTTCCACTAGCCCCAGAGTGTGAAAATTAGTGAGGACACAACCCACAGGGCCTGGGAATCTATTTTGGAGTTTTGGCTTCCCAAAATTGTTCCACAGGTGAGAACAAAGAACAAGAAACAGGCGTCCCTATTTTTCCTGATCAACATTAGGAAATAAAAACCAAGAGGGTGGGAGAATATCTCCAATCTCTTCTCAAGGCTGGAGAAACCAAGAGGACAAGAGGGATGTCTCAACTCCCTTCTCAAGGCTAGAGGATGACCTGGTCATCCTGAGGCAATTCTGACACAGCCATGTGTTTGGATAAACAGAAAAGCTGCAGGCAATAAGCCAGGAGGTAAGAAGCCGGGACCAGCTGACCAAAAGCAGCTTACCCTGTCTGAGAGTGGAAGCAGTTGTTCCAATTAAGGACCAACTGAGTCTGGGGCTCAGAGAGGGATAAAACAAAGAGAAAAAAAATAGAGGGAAAAAAATCCTCCCGGGTTTCATGCACCAGATATAATGTTGAAATTCAGTCGGCGGGGTGGGGGGGTGGGGTGTGTGTGTGTCACAAAAGAGATAAATACAGCCAAGTGCTGTGGTACTAGGCCTCTTTATTAAAGGAATGTCATTCTTGGTTGAGGTTTGGAGACTGATTAGGATCATTCTGCAGAGTTATGCCTCAGAGAAGAAGTAAGAGTATTCATATAGCCCAGGTCTTGGGTGGGACTAGCAGCATGAAAATGCTGATCCTCTCAGGACATCTGGAGTCTCATGACTCTGGAGTCAGCCCCATGACTCCACTCTGACTTCTGGGGTTCTGCTTCCTGTCCCCTCTACAGGGTCCCATGAGAGAAGGGACCTGACCTATCACTTAGTCCTTATGACCCATAGAAAACATAAACATCAGACATGTGATTTTTTTTTGTTCATCAAATGTTGAACTTGATATGTTGCTTTCTCAGAAAAGGAGAAATAAATGAGGAAGAATCACAAAAACTATGGAAGTTGTCACATACTAAAAATGTATCTCTCACTTCAGAAACAGCTATCTAATCCTTGTCTTTGAAATCTAGGCATGACACTATGATTCCTTTCTTGCTAAATATCCCTTGACTGTAGTCAAATGGGGTTTATAGAAGATCTTCATTTTTCTCTTTAAAATATACACAATGTAAAACATTTAATAAAGCCACAATAAAAGGATCCTCCTTGTGATGTTTTGTGACCTCCCACTTAAAATTTTAGGAAAATCTAATTCTTCAGTTCTCACTTCCTCTTCTAAACCTCTTTTCAAAGAATAGAACATATTGAAAAAAATACCACATCGTCAAATGTTTTTCATTACAATCTTTTGTACTTGTCCTTGAGAGCATAAGTTGTTAGCATTTAGCCCCATTTCTTCTTTGTAAAATGAAGTAAAAAAAATTTAAGAGTTTTTTTTTTTATTGCTGCATAACCAATACCACAAATTTAGGTGCTTAATTAAGAACAAAAATTTAATATCTCTCATTTCTGTAAATCACAAATTGGGGAGCATCCTGACTGGATTCTTTCTGTTTGGAATTTCCCAGAGTTAAAATGAGGTGTCTGCTGGATCTTTTGGTTTCATTTGTGGTTGGGGGACTGAGCAGAGGATCCTCTTCAAACTTAAATGAGGGTATCTGTAACAAAGGGAAATCACAGAAAGGCAGCAACATGTGCTGAAATTACCCCAGTACAATCATGCTTGTAGTTGTCACGGTGCTGATTTCATGGCTAGCTGACACTCTTACCATAGATGCATCACATATGCATCTGGCAGTCATAACTTGGTGCCAGCTCTTCATCACATTGGTAAATGTGGATAAATCTAGTAGACACACACTATTTATGGCCATGCACAAAATGTGCATTGCTAGCCCAGGGGATGCTCTGGGATCACGGATAGTGGGAGAGATTATAAAACACCTCTTGTCTCCTGTATCTTTCAAATGGGAGACCACCCATCTGCCAAGCCTACCAGCAGCCAGCACCCCATTAAATTCCTAGTCGTTTTCTATGCAAGAGTTTGGTAGTATAGATTAAGAGACAGCAAATGGCCAACAGAGGGAAATGCAAATGATAACACTATTTTACAGATGGATCTGTTTTGCAGAAGAAAAGTAAATAAAACAAAAGTTGATATTAAGGAGAAACCCAAAGCTATGCCAAAAGATAAGTCAGGTGTGGCCCTTTTGGCCACACTGACAAATATTTTTTATATCACCAGGACCCCAAAAGACAAAAGAAAACCCAATAAATAAAAGGAGATATTTGTAGGCATGAGAGGATATTATAATAATTTTTTTTTGTGGTACTGGGGTTTCTGGAAGCCCTTCTACCTCCGGGCTACACTTCCAGACCTATTTTATACTTTTTTATTTGGAAACAGGGTCTCCTAAGCCAGTGCGGCTGGCTTCGAACCTGCGCGATCCTCCTGTCTCCGCCTCCCAAGCGCGGGGATTACAAGCGTGCGCCACCATGCCTAGCTTTTTTTTTTTTTAATTCAGTATTTAAGTTTTCTTTATTTTATTTGAGCAATGTATCTTAAGCCTTCAGACCAAAATCATCTATTAGTAGTTTTACAAACACGTTTGCAAAAAAATAAAAATAAAAATAAACCACTATCTAGAAGGCCAGAGGAAAAACACTGCAGAGATTTAGGAACAACTTTAGTAGAAAAAGCAGGGCTGTCCTGATGGTCTAATGTGGCTCCTGCCAATTATTCTGTCTTAACAGGATGCTGGGAAGCAGCTCGGTTCTCTGCATGGGCCTTCAAGAACTCTTCAAGCCGCTTCATCTTCTTATTTCGATGGTAACGCATCTCTCGGTGCCACATTGCTAGGGTGGTGAGAAAGCTCTTCACCTGACTCTGCACACTAGGCCGCCCAAAGATGGAGATTTCTGCCAGGTCCTTGTAGGTCACCATGTCCACCTTCAGCAAAGCCTGTCTCAGCCACTCCATCTGTGGGAGTATGGCTCGCTCTGGGCCAAAGATGGCTTCTGCCAGCCAGGCCTCCAGGTACACCACCAGGGGGTCGTTCACTTCCTGACCTGGAAACCACCTAACCACTGAGTGGGACAACTCAGAGAATACAGAATGGAAAAAGACGTCATCTCTAACCCTCCAAACTGTAGGATCTAATGGAATCCGAGTCCTCCTAGATTTCAGTGCAGTTGATATTAAACAAAGCTGCTTCTAACAAAGCTAAAAGATGCAACACATACAGCAATTTCATGTGTCTAACCTCACATTGTTTATAATTCTATGACAAAAACAAATGGAGAAGATAAATTTAGAAGAAACTCTGCACTACACAGGCTCTGAGACAAATGGCGTTTACAGTCTTGGCAAGCAGCCTCCAAGGTTTTTCAGCGTTAGCTGGCATCTTACTTTGGAAATACCTTTCTTAGTTTCTCAGCAACAGTTCAGATATGAAAAACAATTTGAGTGTCTCCTTTTTTGGTTTCAAGAAAATAGCATAAGCATATTTAAACATCTATTTTCTTCTGGCATCTAAAATCTTCCTTCACATAATTACCTAATTCGTGGCTCTGTGCACCTTACTAGAGTCTCCCAAGGAGAGATTGCCAAGCTTTCCTGGACACTTCAAAGATTCATTTGAAACATCACTCAAAATTCCAGCCTTTCCTAGTTTGGTTTTTATTATTTCATTGGTCAGAATGTAAGCAATTTCTGCTGCAGATACGACCTCCATAACTTTGCCCCTGCTGACCATGAATTTATTGATTATACTGTGATATAAGGATAGTTTTCAAATCAATACTAACTTTTTTGTATTGATAGAATTGCAAAAAATAAAACAAATCATAGAAGATACCTTAAAAACTATCAGTCTAAACCCCATCATACTTTGAATTCTTATTGCAATATATTCTAATGCATTTGACATTGAGTCTTTTCTTGTGTGTGTGTGTGTGTGTGTGTGTGTGTGTGTGTGTGTGTGTTTTACTGAGGGTTGAACCCAAGGCATTCTAATTCCAAACTACACCACCAGCCCTGTTTTAATTTTATTTTTGAAACAGGGTCTCAGTAGGTTGGTGAGAGTCTCACTACTTGCTGAAGCTGTCCTCAAACCTGTGATCCTCCCGTCTCGGTTTCCCAAATACTTGGATTACAGTAGTCCACCGTCATGTTCAGCTCAGTCTCTTTTTGATCACTGAAACTGAAAGGAAATTCACTAGCAAAGGGGCATTGTTCAAACTTTTATTCTTAATTTTCAAGTTGGAAAAATATTACACTGTTATGTCAGCATTGCTGCTGTGTTGATTTTAGACTGGCAAGAAGTTTCCCCCACTCCTCAGATAAACAGACTAGATTAAGTTATTCCTTACAACAGCAAATCATAAACTAATCACCTCCTGACAGCTTAGTTTCAGGCTCTGAAGTGAGAATTCATATGAAAGCATGTTATTAGGAAGCCTGTCCAAGACAAATAGTTTAGGGGAAAAGAGAAGTGGGATGAGTACAGATAGGAATCTAAGCAAGTGAGCTAAATCATGCTAAGAGCTATGAAAACATTGGATCAATGCCATAAGAGACAATAGTAATGAATTTCACACACAAAAATTAAGGAAAACTATATACCTCATGTTAAGTGTTCTTATCAAATAAAATTTTAAAAATTCCAAAAGCTCCATAATGGAGCTCTGGAGACAGTGTGGATTATTTTTCATTCGTCATAAGATAATGGCAAAAAGCTTGAGTTATTAATTTGCTTCTGTCCAGACATTGGTTACATACTGCCAAACGGGATGAGGGAACAAGAATAATTTCCTAGGCACTATTAGACCTACATGTGTGCAAGAAAGTGGGATATGAAAGTCTGAAGACATCTTCCCACCAAGAGATGCTGATCATTAGGAATGAAATCTTCCTGGAAGCTTATATATATGAAAATGATGAAGAGACCTGAGAGGAGATGGGTTGAGTACTGACAGTGTCTGCTATAGCTCCCTGTGCCAGAGAATTTTTCAAATAATCTAGACATTTACATTTAAATGAGTGTAATCACAAATTAGATTTTTCATGACTTTTTAAAATTAAATTTAGCATTTGCAAGACCACATACCATCCAGGAGGAAAAAAAAAAAACAGATTCAGTGCTCAAATACTTCTGAAAATATCTTTACCTTCTCAGAGACCTGCAGAATTCTAATAATCTAGTCATTAACACTTTGTGTAACTACTGTGTTCCAGAAACTATCCTAGGAAATATAAGGTATGAAACCCTTTCGGACTTGAGTGGACATTGTGATATAGTCATACATTTTTAAATAATTAGCATATTGGCAAGAACAAGTCAGTCTTCTATTCTGCCTGCCATTGCCCTGAAAGCACGGTATCACATGTTACATTATAACCTCAAGTGCTTCAGAATACACCATGACAATGCCCAATATCTCTTTGTTAATTATCTATAAAATGGATTCATCACATTAGAATTACATGCACCACTTTCCTAGTCTCAATTTGTCTCAAATAGACATCATCTTTAAGATTATATGTTCAGGCTGTTTTCTGCTTCTGGAAGCTGATTGTTGGACCCTTTCTCTGAAATGTACCCCTTTATCCTGACCTTTTCTTAAGCTGTACCCCACTTCCCTAAATAAACCTCATATTCCCCTAAAAATATTATATTTTCAAAACTGGTGGTTTACCCTTATAAACATGATGCTTTTTCTTCCACTATTAATGGCATCAGTATTATTTTGGTCTCCCACGTTAAATTTATTAGACTTTGACTTCCCCTCAAACACAATGTCAAGTTTGTCACTGAGTCTTGACATATCTCAGCTAGCTGTTTCCTCCCTGAGCCCACAACTGCTAAACTCAATTTTGTTTATGTTGCTGTCACAGCCTTGTATATGTTGATTTGAGCCAAATCAACCTATCAGTAAAATCAAAAGCATTACTTTCCACAATGTCACTTTCTTAGTCAGGAATTCACAATGAACCATTTTTTACAGTACCAAGAAATAAGTCCAAAATATTGTTTAACATTGCCTATGTAGAGATCAAACCCTGCTCTTTTCTTACTACACCTGATTCTGTTCAATACCACTATATTTGTGTTCTTTATAGTCTTTTCACAATGTAAAAGTTGTTATGTTTATTTTCTATTTTGTCAGTTAAACTATATATTCTCCAGGGATAAGAGCCAGACCGTTTTCATTCACCTCTATACATCTTATACCTTCTATAGGCTACTGAGGTGCCAAGCAAGTTGAAGCTACTCAATAAACATTCGTTGATTTAATAGAGAAAGGAAATAAGAATGGAAAAGAAAGAAGGAGAAATGAAGAAATATTTTTTTTCTTTCTTTCTTTCTTTTTTGTGGTGGTACTGGGGTTCCTGGAAACCCTTCTACCTCCGGGCTACACTCCCAGACCTATTTTTATATTTTTATTTGAAAACAGGGTCTCATAAGCCAGCGAGGCTGGCTTCAAACCAGCTCAATCTTCCTGTCTTCACCTCCTAAGTGCAGGGATTACAAGCGTGCGCCACCACACCCGACAAGAAATAATTTTTCTGATCTCCTTGCTCACCACACCACTATGATGATTCTATGTGATTCTTCCTCCCAGTGATCACTTTCTTGGGTCCAGCCTCCATGATGTGCTCTCCCCATCTCTGCTCCCTACCACCCTGTCCTGAGATCCATGGTCCCCAGGCTCACATGGACTAAACCATGAGCAAATAAATCTTCCTTCCTCTAAATTATGTGATAAGATGTTTAGGTTATGGCTGTAAGAATGCTTACCAGAGTATCCTTCCATAGCTGGTTATATAAAAGTAGCTTATGTATGTTGATTGTTCTTTTGTGATATGATTTCTTCATGATTAGAGAAAAGCACCCAGAAAGCATTTCCTTATTTCCTATCAACAAGATTTAAACAGTATATTTCTTCAAAATATCTCTTTCAGTAAATGCAATTTTATTTTCTGTAAAGCTAACCCAAACTAGCTAGATTTTGTGTGGATTAAAAAATTTTAAAAAAGTCTTTAAACTTTGAGGTCATTTTGATTAAGCCACCAACATAGAAGATTATAAAGGTATGTTATCTGCATTGATCATTACACAGAAAATAAGCTATCTACGTTTTGTATTTTGTATACTAAGTGTAGAAAAGCATTAGTTAAGACCTTAACAACAAGAATTACAGTTAACTTGGAACTAAAGTTGCAGTCTTTGCTCTCAAGCTTAACAAATTTGTGTCAGTTAATAAAGATTCATTTAAATGATTGTACCCACTTGAAGTAACTGGAAAGCTATATCAGCACAAACCCTCTCTGAATAAATCTGCATCCTCATATAATCCCAACATTGTCATATTTTCCACTATCTTCTACTTTTTCCAACTGAAAATACCATTAATGACTCTTCAGGTTTAAAATAGAATTATACAATCTCAAAAGAAAGCAGTTTCCAAAAAGTTTGGAGGAATGAGTACTAACCCAAGGCTGTTCAGGGCTAGAAGTGTGGTCAATTAAATAATGTCCTTATCTTCAACATTAGGGGCTGGATTCAATGCTTTACTATAACTTCAGCTAAAAAGTATTTAGATATGTAAAACAAAAATCAGAAGTAGATGGAACCTCTTTTTATGATACCAATATAGGAATAGGCACAAATTCCTGTGAAATAAAGGAGTGCACACAGAAAAATAAATAATAGAAAATACCAACAACACAGTTGCTATTTTCAAACTAGATCTTTTATGGAAAAATGGACATCAGTCAGGGGTGGTAGCACATGCTTGTAATCCCCATTTGGGAAGCTGAGACAGGAGGATCGCACAGGTTCAAAGCCAGACTCAGCTACTTAATGAAGCTCTCAGCAACTTAGCGAGACCCTATTTCCAAATAAAATATAAAATATGTCTGGGAGTATAGCCTGAAGGTAGAAGGCCCCTGGGTTACATCTCCAGTACCAACAAAAAAAAAAAAAAAAAAAGAAAGAAAGAAAAGAAAAGAAAAATGAACATCACATAAATTGAGAAATAACTATATCTTATTTTTTTGAAACTTCATAGTATTTTATTTTATTTTTATTTATTTATTTATTTTTAATTTATTTTTATTGGTGCATTGTAATCATACATCACATTGAAATACAACACTTGAGAGGATATACAAGCACATATCATCCAATTAGCCCTCATCCCATTCCCTCCCCCTCCCTCGATCCCATGCTTGTTTGGTGATTAACTTTGATACATATGTTTATGTACCTCCTGTTTTTAAAGAGGCTCCATCCTCCCCTATTCCATACCCTCTGATTGGTCACCTTAATTGCTTCACTATAGGGCCCTTTCTATAGCTCGACCTCTTCCTGTTGCCCCTTTCCTCCTAGTTATTGCTGATTAGGGGAAGCATCTGGTTTTAATTTTCTGCGATATTTCTCTGTTCATGCTGTGTTGCAAATACCGATCCCACTCTTGATGGCCCCAGTTGTGGCCTGGCTACCCGGTGGACTGATCCAGACCTCGCTGGCTCAAGCAGCGGCCTTGCCTCATGGGAGGCTCCGATCTGGTCTCACTGGCCCCGACACTAGCCTAACCCCTCAGCTGGCTCCGATCCCGGCCTCGGAGGCACCAGCACCGGTCTTGTCTCACGGCAGGCTCTGATGCCAGCCTCGCTAGCTCCAGCACCGGCCTAACCTCTCAGCAGGCTCCGATCCCGGTCTTGGAGGCCTCAATAGTGGCCTTGCCTCACGGAAGGCTCCGATGCCAGCCTTGCTAGCTCCAGCACCGGCCTAACCCCTCGGCAGGCTCCGATCCCAGCCTCGGAGGCCTCAATAGAGGCCTTGCCTCACAGAAGGCTTCGATGCCGGCCGCTGGCCCTGGCACCAGCTAACCCTTCAGCAGGCTCTGATCCCAGTCTCGGAGGCCCCACACCGACCTTGCCTCATGGTAGGCTCCGATCCTGGCCACCCTGGCCCTGGCACCGGCCTGACCTCTCTGCAGGCTCCGATCCTGGCCTCGGAGGCCCCAGCACCGGCCTTGCCTCATGGCAGGCTCGGATCCCAGCCTCGCTGGCCCCAGTACCAGCCTAACCCCTCAGCAGGCTCCGATCCTGGCCTCGGAAACCTCAATAGCGGCCTTGCCTCACGGAAGGCTCCGATGCTGGCTGCTGGCCCCGGCATCGACCTAACCCCTCAGCAGGCTCTGATCCTGGCCTCAGAGGCTCCAGCACCAGCCTTGCCTCACAGCAGGCTCCGATCCCAACCTCGGAGGCCCCAACACTAGCCTTGCCTCACAGAAGGCTCCGATGCCGGTCGTTGGCCCCGGCACTGGCCTAACCCCTTGGCAGGCTCTGATCCTGGTCTTGGAGGCCCGAGTAGCGGCCTTACCTCACAGCTGGCTCCAATGCCGGCCATTGGCCTTGGTACCTGCCTAATCCCTCAGTAGGCTCCAATCCCGGCCTCGGAGGCCCCAGCACCGGCCTTGCCTCGCGGCAGGCTAGGATCCCAGCCTTCTTGGCCCCAGCACCGGCCTAACCCCTCGGCAGGCTCCAATCCTGGCCTCGAAGGCTCCAGCACCGGCCTTGCCTCACCACAGGCTCCAATCCCAGCTTTGCTGTGTCCGTCGCCAGCCTCACATTAGAGCAACCTCGGCAGGCTCTAATCCGAGCACCCTCTTCGCCCAACCATTTGTCCCACATTCTCGAGGGTGTGTGGTGGTAGCATTCTGCCTCTGGGGTCATTACTTCAAAGGTTCCAGGTGTAATGCATCAGATCTCTGCCTCCCCTGAGTACTGGCCACTACCATTGCCACTGTCTCCACCATTTCAAATATTTCCCAAGCTCTTTGTCCACTCTGAATGTTGTCCAGTGTTCCTAAGCATGTGCGATGATAGCATTCGACCTTTGGTGTAATTTCTCCAAAAATAAAATAAGGTTGGTAGGATCCGATTTCTGCTTCTCCTGAATACAAGTCTCCACCACTAACATGGAGATCGCTTTCAGCACCGCCTTTCTCCTTGGTCTCTGCTAAAGTCTCTCTCCTTAGAGGTGATTCTTAACAATGTAGAAAAGAAGCAGTCCTCCTTAGTGGGGAATTTTTCCAATAATTCTAGTTCATTTGGATAAGTTTTGTCTGCATCTCCAGTATCCTGGCATCTGCCACGGCCTCCTTGACCCCTCTCTGATATTTTCCTTTTTTCTTTTTCTTTTCCTTTTTTACAGGGTCCTTCCAGGTGGAAAGGGGGTTGCCTAGGGGTGCCACAACAGCGCCTGCCCACTCACCCAGGGTCGGGGCCAGAGGCCCGGACCACAGGGTCCTTCTGGTGGAGAGGGGTCACTGAAGGGTGCCCCGCCAGTGCCTGCCCACCCGCCCAGGGTCGGGGCCAGAGGCCCAGACCACAGGGTCCTTCCGGGTGGAGAGGGGGTCGCCTAGGGGTGCCCCGCCAGCGCCTGCCCACCTGCTCAGGGTCGGGGCCAGGGGCCCGGACCACAGGGTCCTTCCGGGTGTGAAGAGGGTCACCTAGGGGTGCCCCGCCAGCACCTGCCCACCCGCCCAGGGTCGGGGCCAGGGGCCCAGACCACAGGGTCCTTCCGGGTGTGAAGAGGGTCACCTAGGGGTGCCCCACCAGTGCCTGCCCACCCGCCCAGGGTCGGGGCCAGGGGCCCCTAACTACATCTTATACAGGAAAATGTAACCAAATGTGTAATACTGAATGTCTCAAGACTGAAAAATGCATGTTTACTTAATGATATTATATAATTTTAAAATTACGAGATATTGAACACTTAGTGAAAACAACAGGAAAAACTTGAAGCAGATGTATGAAAAGTTTGGAGAGAATGTCTTAGTTCTCATGGGCTGGGAATCCATCTCAAAGGCGAGCACTGGCCTAGCATGTATGACGTCCTTAGGTTTAATCCACATAACCTCAAAGAAAGAAACTTTATACTCTTCTCTCTCTTTCTAAGCCCCCATTTCTAAAGATTTTAACCTATTTTCTATCTCTGTAGGTGTACTTATTTTATTTTCTATCTCTACAGGTTTATTTATTTTCGATGTTTCACATGAATTGAATCATATACAACTTATTCTTTTATAATCAGTTTCTTTTATACACTAATGTATTTTCACATCTCATCCATGTTATACCATATATCAATAGTCATGTTGAAATGGGGGTTTCTTCTGAGCCCCCCAAGATGAAAAGGGGGGGTTTCCTGAGAAGAAACCTGGAGTTTCATCATAGATGAAATGGAGTTTCTTGAGAAGAAACTCGGCATTTCCTTACAGGGTTCTTGTCTACAGTGAGCGAAGAATGACACCCACAGACCTCAGGAAGGGTAGTAAAAGGTTTATTGGAAGCATCAGGGAATAAGGAAGATGGCTGAACACCCCAAAAAGGCTGTTGGGTCTCTGATGTCCAGCCACTGCCTTCAGGACATTACTTGGGAGTATCCCAAGCCTAATGCCATCAATTATAGGCAGCTTTCTTCCAGAGTCCTCACGATCTGCCATAAGGGGATAGGGAAAGTGGCAGAACACCCCATAGGGGCTGTTGGGTCTCTGATGTCCAGTAGCTGCATTTAGGTCACTACCCGAGTGTCACCCGAGACAAGTACCGTCAGTTGCAAAGTACTTTCTCCCCGACTCCACGCGATCTGCCAGAAAAGAGGTGCAGGTCACCCCTAGAGGCCCTGGTCAGCCTTGATGTCCAGCAGAGGCCTTCAGGTCACTACCCAAGAGTATCCTGAGCCACGTGCCCTCAGTTGCACTCTGCCTTCTCTCAGGGCTAACACGACCTGCGAGCGAGAACAGCTCCCCAAAAGCGGAGGGAGTCCCAAGAGGGAAAAGCCCCAATTTGCTGGTTGACTATGGCCTTTGCCCAACCATTTGCGAGTCCTCTTTTGGTTAGGGTGACTTTGGGAATTCTGGGAAGCAGCTTTCAGGATTTGCATAGGGTATTTGCAAGTCCTTGAAGAATCTCCTTTCAGGAGTGCCAGACTTGCTCTTGGGTTTGTTGATTAGTAAACCGATGGCTTTGTGAAGCTCTGGTCCTTCTTATCTCTGAGCCTTTGGAATTTCAGATATTTGTCGCTTCTCAGGAAACTCAGGAAATTAACTTTTTCTACCGAGGCCTTTTCCCTATCTGCCTATTTCCTTTCTATCTCCTCAACATGTCACTTAATAACAGGGACACATTCTAAGGAATATGTTATTAAGCAGTGTGAACATCATAAACTCATAATCATTTATTATTAAGTAATATGTACTGTATATAATTATATGTGCTATACATTCATATGACTGGCAGTGCAATAGGGCTGTTTACATCAACCTCACCACAAACACATGAGTAATGTATTGTGTCATTACATTCTAATGTTATGGGGTCATTGTATGTATCCATCTCGTGGATAAAGTGTCATTATGTGTCAAATAACTGCACTTCATTATTTTTATGGCTAAATAACATCTAATTATATGAATATCCCATGTTTTACCCATTCATGAGTTGAAAGATATTTGAATTATTTCTACCTTTTGGCTACTGTAAATAATGCTCCTATAAATATTTGGTACAAGTTTTGCTTTTGCTTATTTATGTGTATTGATATACCTTTTCATTTCTCTTAGGCTCATACACAGAGGCAAAATGTGGAATTACTGGGCCATATGGCAATTGCCACTGAAGGACCCTTTGGACTATTTTCCAAGGTAGCTGCCCTAGTTTGCATTTCCACCAGCAGTGTATTAGGGTACTACTTTCTCCATGTCCTTTTCAATTCTTGTTATTGTCCAATTTTTTTTTATTACAGTCATTATGTTGGGTATGAGGTAGTGTCTTGGTGTTGTAAAAGAGGAAGGCAACCTTTTCTATTGAAGTTTCAAGATTACAGAAACTGGCAAGCTTCTGTTTTGTCACTGTGTCTTAGGTATACATTTTGTAACTTTGGTACATGTGTCTGTATATTCCACACTTGGATGTACTGGTTTCAGGTTTCCCCTTTTATAAAATCTATTCAGGGAAAATAATCCCACTGGACTAGATTGTGAATGAAGTCTTACTCTAGCCAATAGGGGATGGAGCAGTGGTCTATGCCATAAGGGGATCAAAGGCTGTGTAGATTCTGCACGGTGTGCTTGCTGCACCCTTCTGTGCAGAAGTAAATTTCCTTGTCAAGTTACATTTGGTTTCATGAATTTTTTTTATTTGCGGCTTTCCTAAAATCCACTTCTAACACTACAGTCTGACTTGTATTTCCCAAATGACTAATGACGTCAAGTATTTTTTCATGTGTTTTAAAACATTTAATGTTGTAATTGTTGGATTTCTGACACTAGAATGTTCGTTTTCTGTTTCATGTCTTTTCAGCCCCTCTGCTCCTCCTTTACTCTGTTTTCTGTGTTAAGTGAATATTTTCTAGTGTAGCACCTAGTTCTCTAATTTTTTTTACTATGTATTCCAAGGCATTTGCTTAGTACTTGTTTTAGGGTTTGCCACATGCATCTCAATTTATTAGAATCAGCTTCGTATTGATAGAGTTTTGTTTTCCCCTTCAGTAATATTGTCATACATACTACATTCTATAATGGTACATACCTAACATTTCATGTTTATAACTATTACTTTATATAATTTTATGTCTTTTTTTTTTTTGTTTTTTGGTGGTACTGGGGTTCCTGGAAACTTTTCTACCCCCGGGCTACACTCCCAGACACCTATTTTTTTAATATATATTTTTATTTGGAAACAGGGTCTCTTAAGCCAGCAAGGCTGGCTTGCGATCCTCCTGTCTCCGCCTCCCAAGCACTGGGATTATAAGTGTGCGCCACCACACTCGGCTAATTTTATGTCTTTTAAAGAAGTCAGAAATAAAGCATGCATATTTACGGCTCTTGTTATATTAATCTTATCATTTCTCCATATATTTGCTTGTTTCTATGGATCTGAGTTAACATCTAGAATCACTTCCTTAGCTCCACTGAACTATGTTCGAACCTACTGAACCTTTGGCTATTATTAGCAAATATGTTAACATTCCTATATTTATTACTACCTATTGCTTTGTCTTACACATTGCTTTTTAAATTACTTAAGAGAAGTATGCATTTATACTCTTATAGTTACATAATTAAATCTATGGGTGCACTTTTGCTTGTGTGTATACTCAAAAAGAATTAGTTTACTTGTTTTTAGGCTAAAAATGTACTTTTGTATTTCTTGCAAGGCAAGTCTGCTAACAACAAATCATCTCACCATTTGTTTATTTTTAATGTTGTTTTTGTGCTTTCAATTTGGAATGAGATTTTCTGGATACAGGATTCTTAGTAGACTTTTTTTTTTCATTGAGTGGTCATGCTACCGCTGCCTTCTACCACCACTCCACTACCACCTTCTGGCTTCTTTCTTTCTCATGAGAATTTACCTTTGCTTTTGTTCAAGTTCCTTGAAAATGATGAGTCATTTTGCTTTTGCTGCTTTCAAGATTTTTTTCCCTTACCTTTTGCTTTTAGCATTTGAAAATACTGCTTGTCTATGAATCTCTTTGAATTTGTATGCGACTTGGACTTTGTTGAGCTCCTAGATAGGTTAACGTTCTCAACAATTTAGAAAAATTTTCACCTATTATCTCTTTAAACACTTCTTAGCTCTAGTCTCTCAGTTCTTCTGATTTCATATTCTCTATTCATCGATCTTTAAGTTAAAGCTGGCATGTAGTCACTCACACAGGCAATTTCTAATGTTTGTTTGCCTGGTCATAAGTTCTTGTAATTTCCATGTCTCCTAGCTTTTTGTTAATATCACAACAGATAAGCTGGGCATGATGGCACACACTTGTAATCCTAGCATGCGGGAGGCTGAAACCAGAGGATCCTGGTGTTCGCTGACAGCCTCAGGTACTCACTGAGGCCCTCCGCAACTTAGTGAGACCCTGTTTCAAAATAAAGAAGAAAAAATAGAGTAGGGAGTGTAGCTTGGAGATATAACGCCCCTGGGTTCTATCCCCAGACCAGAAAGAAAGAAAGAAAGAAAGAAAGAAAGAAAGAAAGAAAGAAATCACAACATAATAGTATATTATAGTAAATCTAGATACTCGTCCTTTTCCTCCAGGGCTTATTATTGTTATTACTTTTATTTTTTTAGTTACTGACTGGATTGTTTTAGTAAAGTATATCATCCACTCTGAATGCATTAATTAGAAAGTCCTTGATACTGCTTCTAAGGGAGCACAGCCTTGGATAGCCACATCAAACTGACATGACAGTAGACTGGACAGATACCTCTGCTTTATTCCAAGAACACACCCAATTGTTAAGCTCCAATAAAGCTTCTGAGGTCATTGTTTAAAATTTGTTTCTGCCCAAAGAGGGCTCCCTCCAGCTGTCTCTTTTCCTGGCTCTGTCTGATTAATTAGTCAATCAACAGTTGAGCCTATATCCCCAGTGCATTTACCATTTTACCAATCTCTTGGGTCAGAGGCTTCTAATTGCCTCTTATCACATCCCTTAGGCTTAAAATTCTACATATTCTATTGCAAATGAAGTTAGTGCCTTTGGGGAGAAGTTCAGAGACCTCTATTTCATAGCCTGATTTCTCCCCTTGGGCAAAAATCTATATGGCAAGGCTTTGGAGCTGAAATAGTAACAATGACCTGTTTCTCTCTGAGTAGCAAATACACAACTTTTAGAACTTCTTCTTAGGTGTGTGTGTGTGTGTGTGTGTGTGTGTGTGTGTGTGTGTGTGAGAGAGAGAGAGAGACTTGGTATTGGATACAGTCATTCTACCTCTCAACTTTGCCTCCAATCTTTTGTTTTTTAGTTTAGTTTTGTTTTGTTTTGAAATAGAGTCTTGCCAGGTTGCTGAGGGCCTCCCTAAGTTGCTAAGGCTGGTCTCACATCTGCAAACCTCCTTTTTCCTCTCCTCAGTACCAGGACCACAGTGTATACCACCAGGCCTGGCTACCTCAATTTGCCTCTCTAAATCTGGAACCTCCACTTTACAAGCCAAGCAAAGGGACAGGTCCTGTATTTTCAGTGATGCTACATACAAGAAGGCAGAATCTTCATCCCTGAGCATAGGCTACATAGAAGAAAGAAGAAAGCAGCTCCTACTTTTCAGTTACACTTACCTGGAACTTAACCTCAGAATAGGAAGCTGGAAGCAGGGAAAAAATGCTAAGGTTTCCCTGGAAAACAGCCCTCTGAGTTGGGACTAGGAGGAGATACAGCACCATGTTCTTGCACAAGGCTGGAGTAAAGATTTTATCTAGCTGATATGAGAGGGTAAAAGAGGGAGTGGGTCTAGGTTCAAACACCATAAACTATCGCTGGTCTTGTCAAGTTTTAGCAGATATTTTTAAATACAGATTTGTTGTATGACCTTAGGTTTGTTTCCAAAGACTTTAAATGGTTGTTTTAAAATGTTTTTCACTAGTTTTGCTGGAAACCAGGTTCATAGAGCCCCTCACAATGTCATACTAGAAACAGAACCTCCATATTATTTTATTTTTGAAAAATGTAAATGCTTTAACCATCTTTGTGAATTGTGATTTATTATCCTTATTTTTTTTAAATAAGGAGTTTGTTCTTATTCCATATAACAAGTCACTGAAGGGAAAAGTTTTAATAGAGTTCTTAAAACTGTAAATTTCAAAGCTCCTTTATTCTCTTACATTAATTTAATAATAAGATGGGATATAAACTAAGTTGTTAGTGTAGAAAAATACTAAAATACTTTGCTTGAGATTTTCAAGATGTTTTTATATTTTGACAACTGAGGGTGTCTGGTAACAGATAAGTTAATAGAAATAAGTTGTGGAATTAATAGAAAAATGAATTGTCATGTAGGGAGATTGAATGGCTCAGGTTTTTTCTTTTCAATTTCAGATGATGATTATTTCGAGAGAAGATATGAGTATTTTGTAGATTATGTGAAGGAACTGTATGTAGAAAAGCTGAAGGCAATCATAAGAAAGATAAGCGTATATAGGTAAAGATAAATCCTGTACAGGAACAATTAAGTCATTAAGAGTACTCATGAGTTTTGTTTTGACCCTTGATATTTTGAGACAATAGAAAGCACAGAAATGTTACTACCAGTTTGTGAACACTATATAACTGTTTAAACCTGGGCAATTTTTATTATTCACAATTTTTCATGTAAATTTTAACTAGGCTGGTTTGTAAAATTAAACTATTATTTTATTTAATATGCAATTGGAGACTTCCGGGAAGATGGCGACCGAGAAAAGCGGGGCTTAAGAGCACCGGTAACAACCAATCTCCATTACCACAAAATCAGCGCCTTTTATAGCCAGAAAACACCATCAGCAGAGAAACAAAAAAATCACCAGACTCCAGAGAGAAAGCGGACTGAGAACAGAGCTCAGAGCCACAGAGGAGATAACTGGCCTCACGCCCGAGGATGTGGCAGCAGCGCAATACTACCAGTGGCAGCAGCGAGTTCATCGGAGGGCTACAGCAAGCCGAGGTGAGCCACTGTGGAACAGCCATCAGGATCTTTCGGCGCAGGGAGCATCTAAAGCTCCCAGTGGCTGAGCTCAGCACACGCTGCAGGGACTCAGAGTGGAAATCAAAACCAGAGAAGAAAAAATACGCCAGCCTCACGGCCGAGGGCATGGCAGCAGCGCCATATTGCCACTGGCAGCAGCAGCAGTGAATTCACCGAGTCCAGTACAGCTACATCTGTGAACTCAAGAACAGTGAGTCAAATTGCGGGCCACAGAGGAGAAATCCCAGTACTGTACTCCCTGGGATTTGACCCAGTGGGGGAGGGGCGGTGGCAGAGATATCACACGATAGGAGAACGCCCAACCTGGCACCGCCCATAGTCTAAAGCAGCCTCTATCGACTCCCTGGGTCGGAGACTTTGTGATACAACCCAGTAAAGGAGTAGTGGGGTCAGAGATACTACAGACTCGAGATCCAGAGCACCTTAAGCAAAGTCATAGTGACCCAAGGGAAGAACCCAGAGAAGGCACAAACTTCCTAAATCATAGAAAAGAGGAATAACACTGGAGCAATGAATGCCCACAACCCCACAACATCAGAACCCGATAAAACAGAAAATCAGAGATTTCTAGAAGATCAAATCAGGAAAATAACTGTAGAGGTGCTTCGAAAAGAACTCAGAGAGAGCCAAAAAGAGATAAAGGATGCAATTAATGAAGTAAAGGCCTCAATTCAAAGCATGAACAACCGATTAGACCACATGGAGAATAGAATCTCGCTCTTAGAAGATGATCATTCCAAAAATGAACGCATAGTTTCTAATCTAGAAAAAAATATCCGACAGCAGGAACCAGACATTGAAGAAATATGGGCCCATTTTAAGAGAGCTAACCTAAGAATAATTGGAATAGAGGATGGAAAAGAAAGTGAAATCAAAGGGATCAACAATCTCTTCAAGAAGTAATAGCAGAAAATTTTCCAAACATAGAGCAAGAGGTTGATACACAGATCCAGGAAACTTATAGAACTCCCTTTAGACAGGATCGGAGAAGAGGA
Source organism: Muscardinus avellanarius (assembly GCF_963383645.1). Taxonomy (NCBI): domain Eukaryota; kingdom Metazoa; phylum Chordata; class Mammalia; order Rodentia; family Gliridae; genus Muscardinus; species Muscardinus avellanarius. The sequence goes on along the minus strand of NC_137791.1, from coordinate 73,778,172 downwards.
TCCCCACGCCACATAATTGTCAAAATGACCAATGTGGAAGCCAAGCAGAGAATCTTAAAGGCAACAAAAACAAAGGGCCAAGTGACATTCAGAGGCAAACCAATTAGAATCACTCCAGACTTCCCAAACCAAGTCATGAGAGCCAGAAGGGCTTGGAGTAACATATTCCAAACTCTGAAAGAAAACAACTTCCAGCCAAAAATTTCCTACCCAGCAAAACTTTCTATCAAATTAGATGGAGAAATAAGAAGCTTCCATGACAAACAGAAACTCAAGGAATTTATGTCTTCAAAACCAGCGCTAGAGAAAATACTCAAAGAGATTAACTACAAAGAAGAAATAGGTAACACACACCAGAACCAGAGAAACAAGATTTTCCATCCAACAGACAACTAAGATTGGTTATCTGTGGAGATTCATTATTTATGTTAGTCTTTTACCTATCTCTAAATTGTATTGTTTGCCTTTATTGTTGTTAATTTTTAGGATTTCTAGTTGGAATATGAATATACCTTCAGATATAGCATTTGGAAATATTTTATCCAATTCTATTAGTAACTTTTAACTCTGTTTACATTGTCTTTGGATATACAATATATTTTTTTTTTATTTTTTAGGGAGTTTGTATACTCTTCTGTTGCCTGTGCCATTGAAATCATATCCAAGAAATCACTGCCAATTTCAATGTTGTGAGGTTTTATGACCCAGATTTTCTTCTAAAAGTTTATAGTCTTAAGATTTATATTTAGGTCTTTTATCTATTTTGAGTTAATACTTGTATATGGGATTAGGTAAGGGTCCAATTTTATTCTTTTCCATGTAATTATTATGTTTCAACAATATTTAGTTAAAAGATTATTATTTCCACCACCAAATGTTCGTGGAAACCTTGTCAAAAATAACTTGACAATATAGGGATGAATTTAGCTCTAGGCTTGTATGTAACTCCAATGGTTTATATATCTGCCTTTAGAACAGTACTACACTGTTTCAATTATTGTAGCTTTATATGGTTTGAAATCAGAAAATATACATCTTCTAGCTTTGCTCTTTTTCAAGATCATTGTGGTTATCTAGAATCCATATTCCATATTAGGATAGATTTTTTTTCTGAAAAATAAATATATAAATATATGATAGTTTCACCTAAAAAAATAGAAAAAAATATTCTCTGGTAAGAAAGAAAGTAAAAAGAAATATTGAAATGTTATCTTTAAGTCATCAAAAGCTTGGTATCAGACAAATGAAACTGTTATGTGAGATTATCATTTTTAATTTTGGATAAATTGCTATAATACTAGATGTCAACCACTAAGCCAAACATGGGAGGGAGGGATGGGGAGAGAATGGGGTGGGGATCGGGTGGGGGCTGACTGGGCGATGTGTGCATGTATGTCTACAAAAGTTTGTATCCCACTATGATGTATGAATACAGTGCACCAATAAAAAAATAAAATAAAATAAATGCAATTGAACAACTGCCATATTCTTTATGTGATATATTTTATATAATAAATATATCATCAATACATTTATATATAAATATATATCAATATATCATTTTATATAATAAATATATATGTGCTATATTTTATATAATGAACATATCATCATATGTTAAGTATGATCAATCTTATGAAATAAACTTCATAAACACTTTGTGCAAAAGTCTTCTTCCTTCCATCCTTCCTTCCTTCCTTCCTTCCTTCCTTCCTTCCTTCCTTTCTTCCTCTCCTTTTTTTCTTTCTTTCTCTTTTCTTTTTTATTCTTTTTTTCTTATGTTTTTGGTTCTTTCTTCTTTCTCTTTGTGCTACTGACGAATGAACCCAGAAGTATTCTACGTCTGAGCTATCCCCCGCCCAACCCTTCTTGTTTTTTGTTTTGAAACAGGTTCAGTAGGTTGCTGAGAGCCTTGCTAAGTGGCTAAGGCTGGCTTGAAACCTTTAATCTTCCTGTCTCAGCCTCCCAAGTACTAGGAATACAGGCATGTACTACCACCTGTTGTATAGCTTTAAAATCCTGCTAAAGCAGCTCTCTAACCAATAATCCCAAACACTTAATAATCATTTATAATGTACTTTGAGAGACTTAATTTATTTTGAATAATATTTTTAATGAATAGACCTTTTAATTTTTTTAATTACATGCCTTTATATGAATGGGATCTATGTACTTAGCAATTTAAACCTATAATAGCAGTTTATTAAATTAATACCTAGGGAAATATTTGTCTAAATATGATAATCAGACCATACACAAGAGAAATTCCTAGAGTAATCTTTACAAATAGACTATAGGCCCCACCTCATAAGTTTTTGGCCCAGAAAATGAAGTTGAAGTTATTTATTAAGTATTGTGGCCCAGGAATCAGTTTTTATTATGGATCCTCCAAATGATTCCTGTACCTAATAGTATTTGAGAACTGTGGATCAAAAAGTTCAACTCTTAATAAATATACCCTACATGTCCAACCTATTCCCTAAATACCAAATATTATAGAACAAAGAATTCTAATTTATTTCCTAAATATCAAATATTACAGAGTAAATACCATAGAGCACAGAACCTATGGAGAAGATACCTGAGCCACCAGAGAAGTGAAGGGCTAATTAGTGATTGAAAATTTCTTTTTCAATATTTAGAGTTTACATGTAAAAAAAACAAAAAAAACTGTGTAAGTCAAACAGAATAAAGATGAGAAGTATCTTTTAATTGATATAAATAAATTATAAACCACATACACAATCAGAACAAATAAAAATATTTTTACTCATGTGTGAACATACATAATCATAGTCCTTGATCAGTCTTGGCATATGACACCATAGTTTAAATTTAATATTTCTGTTTTGACAGTAGACCTTGAAAAGCAAAGAAACTGATTCCCCTTTTTATGTTAGGTTAAATGGATAATGGTATATTAAAGAACTAGAATTTCATCAAAGGTCATTTAAAAACAAACACTATAATTACTCACTTTTTTGTTGTTTTTGCAGATACTAATTATATTTTCACTCAATTCCTCACTATTTCAGAAGGAAATTGCTCTTCATTTTCATGCCAAAACATCTTTACAAAAGTTGTTACAGATTATTTCCAATACCTTTTGCTCAGCAATTTGGCATCAGCACTATTCAGGCAACAGCATTCATATGGTAATAGTTAAATTTGTTTTTCACTAGGGTCCTCTCAGCCAATTTTTCATCTCCAGCCTGTGCTTGCTGAATTCCAGAAAGTGCTTTAATCATCTTATTTGAATCTGGGTATTTCTAAATCCATTAATAATCATATATGTGACTTTTTTTCTACTAGAAGAGTGAGTGTTATTCCACAAATTAACTTTCTTTTGGTCTTACTGCCCAGATTCTAATTAGTCAGGCAAACTCAGGTTCTAATTTCAACTCCTTTTCTTCTTAGCTGCAAGACTCTGGGAGGTTGTTAACCTTTGTGGAGCTCATTTTCCTCATCTTTAAAATGAAAATAACACTTATTCTGCAGTGTTGTCAGGAGTAAAAGAACTGACTGAGATGACGTGTGGAGCAGAGTACTTGGCAAATAGTAATTGATTCCAGTTGTTGTGATTGCCCAACAAATTAACCCAAAACTATCTGATGTTTTACTTTTATCCTTATTTATCAAGGTAGAAACCAAGGACCTTGGCTAGGCCATTCTCTCGAAAAGTCTGAAATGGTTGCTCTCAGATAGGATATGGTGGCCTGCAGTCATCTGAAAGGATGACTAGGCAGGGTGTCAAGACTTAATTCAAATGCTGGCACTTGCCAGGCATGGTGGTGCATGCTTATAATCCCCGCGCTTGGTAGGCAGAGACAGGAGTATCGTGCAGGTTCAAAGCCAGCCTCGTTGGCTTAAGAGATCCTGTTTCCAAATTTTATATATATATATATATATATATATATATATATATATATATATATATAATAGGTCTGGGAATGTAGCCCAAGAAGGGTTCCATCTCCACTACCACCAAAAAAAAAAAAAAAAAAAAAATGCTGGCACTCTAGGAATGGAGGCCCAGACCTCTTTTCTCATCTCAGACATTGACCCCTATACCTGGAGGAAGAACGTTCAGAGGCATAGCAATTGCCTGGAATAATAGAAATGGGCACAGAGCATGCAAATATTCATATCTGCTATTAGTTCCCTTGAAGGGCATCCACCACAGAAAAGAAATCCAGCCACCAATTTGACAAGATGACCCATCCTGTAAGTATCAGTCATCTTATTTACTAGGCTCCAATGGTATTGACCCATTGAGTTATAAATGAAAGGGTTATCATGTCAGGGGTTGAGGCTATAAAGGAACCAAAAAGCATGCTACCTCATCACGGAGAACCAGTTAGCCTGATGAGAGTACAATTGCTTTTTTAAAAGGCTTTACAAAAGCACAAGGGTAGGATTAGAAACCTGTGAGATTGGAATGGTTTTCCAGAACATGGTTTATATTTTGAACCGATAGCCCATTTCTGGTTTTGTGTCTCTAGGAGAAAGAATATAGAGGTCTGGGGATGAAAGGTAGGTGTAGGGTTTTTGCTTCTCATCACTGCTCCTAGTGACTCACTTTCAAAGTATATGCTTTGGGAATGTATGACCATGACTCTAGGTCATATTAGATGTCCTGTTTCCTGGAGTTTTCATCACAAACACTGTAGGATTCTCTAGTCTGGTCAAATTGAATCCAAGTTTTAACTGCATTGGGGGCAATCATTAACCTTAATCTTCGCTCGAAGTTAGAATTGCTGGTACATTTTGGTGTCGGGCAGGAATATATCTGGAAAGAAGATGGTGTACTCGACTGTCTTTTAATGTTTCTTTACTCAGTTATAGAAGAATCAGCAATTACAAAAGCCATGGCCCAAGAATGGCAAAGAAACTGAGAGTTATGTCTCCCTAAGGATAAAGTTCTAAGATTATTTCACTGACTCTACCAGCTATGGGCCAAAAATAAGACAAATTCAAAATGGATGGTGGAAGAAAGAAAGTGTTGATGATGCCTTTAAGATTAACTACAGCAGCAAGGACTGTAGCCAAATCAACTGATTGTTTTATTAAATTCTTGCAAATTTGTTCCATATTTTGAGAGGAACTCTAGTAGATTGGAGAAACTGAAAGAAAATAAAAGGCAAGAAGGATGAACTATAGACAAAAGGGATGATACCTCAAGGACTCTACCTTAAATGCTGTCCCTATTCTACTCTAGGACTGCTGTGTTGATCAATGTTTTGAAGAGTTTCCCCGATTGCCCACAGTTGCAACCTGAGAGTACTTGACTCAGACCTAAGCTAAATATATCTCATTTCCTGCCTGTTTTTTGTTTGTTTGTTTGTTTTTGTTGTTTTGTTTTGATGCACCTACATAGGACATTTATAAGAACCTATTCACCATTTAAAGTGCAAGAGAGTAATTATCCGTGAGGCTTTCCTTGACCAATGGAAGGCAGAAGTGAATGGGTAAACATTCACTGGTTTTGCGAAGTACCCAACCAGTGCTGAAACTCATACCATTAGGCTCTTCAGAGGAAACCACATAATTGAGAATTACTGGTATGGTGAACTCAGTAATACAGACTTTCCTGCTCAAATCTCCACCACTTCTTACTTTTCTGCATCACCTCATGAACAAATTGCCTATACAGAGGACTCTGTCTCAAAAATCTGCCTTCAGATGTCTAAGACAAATTAGTACTGGGAAATTTAAAGTCATGATAATTTAGAATTGAATGGGAAACAAAAGTGCTAAACACTTTAAGGAATTATATTTCTACACACAGACTTGGAAAACTCTTTGTTAGATCAGAAATTGGCCCAATTAAATGATATGTGAAACTTTTAGAAAATCAATTAATGGAGCATTTAATTCTCATTACTGCCAATTCTAAGCCTGGAAACTATCATAATATTGAGTCTGAAGAATCCAGAATATGATGTGTCCAAGGGTGGAAAGATTTCAACCTGACACTCCCACTTATGTCATTGGGATGTGTGCATGAAGATACACAGACAATGGCTGGCTGGCCTTTAAACGAAGAGAAGTCTCTATGCTGTGGCAGATAGGCGCTGACGCATATCTTCTTTTCTGATTTCAAAACACTTTCCACTCATCTCTGAATATTTCTCAGTGAGGCTTGAAAATCTGGTGCCCTACAACAGCAAACAGGATGAGTGTGGGGTTCACAGATATTGTTTGCAGCTTTCTCTGTTTGGCATGGGTTTTCTTTGAATAAACAAATTATGAAATCCCAAAGATTCTATGTTTGCACATCATATTTAGAAATTAGATGAAATTAAATGAAATATATAATCCAAATATGCTCATCAATAAATTTTAGTCATTGAGATTTTTCTCACAATTTAAACCTCAACATGCATGAAAATTAAACCTGGACATTTTGATAATTTGAGATAATTAAAAAAAAAACTTCTCATGTATGAATGAGTCCCTTACCAAGAAAGTTTGAAAAATGCTGAATTTTTTTGTACATTTTTACATTAGATACCGGTGACAGCTGTATAAAAGTTATATGCTGTCTTCAAACATAAAGCTTATTTATAAGTTAATATATTATTGACTCACTAGAAGAGACCAGAATTTATATGAAGAATGATAATAATAATTATTATAATAATAATAAAGATAAAGCTAGCACTGCTAAATACTCTCTATGTCACAAGTATTTTACTAAACTATATATATAATAATATATAATAAAATATATTATCCTATTTAATTGTCAAACAACAGTATCAGGTAGAATTCTGATATTATATTCATTTTGTGGCTGTAATTACTCAGGCACAAAGATATTAAAAGCTTCCACAATAATACCCAACCTGTAAATGATGGAGCAGTAATAAAATCAATTCAAAGAGCTAAGCATCATGGCACGCAAGTCCGAGGACAGCTTCAGCAACCTAGCAAGACCCTGTTTGAAAAAAAAAAAAAAAGTTGATTGTGTGATTGTGTAGCTCAGAAGTAAAATGCCCCTTGGTTCAATATCTAGTACCACAAAAAGGAAAAATATTCAAAGAACCAAATAGAGGGAAGAATTGCTTCATATTTCTTTGAGAAATGTGGAAGTGCTTGTGTCTTTCAATTTAGTGGAATGAGATAAGATTAAATGATAACAATTAATATTCTTTTAGAATAATTTTAGTTCATAGTACAGATCTATTGACAACTTTAAAGAGTCATTTTAGAAATTGGGATTTTTTTCTTAAGGAGCAAATGAACTATAATGTGTGCAGTGACACTGGACACTTGAAAAAACCCTAAAATATGCATTTCAGTTATTATATTCAGTGGGACTTCATGCATTTTCTGTTGGACTTTATTCCCTATTGCTATATTGAAAACATTTTTTCTTAGGCTTTAGGAAACATGACTGTCATTACATTGCTGAGTGCTTAAAAAACATGCAGAACTTTCAACCTTGCTTTGTAGTGTGGTTATTCCACTAAAAGTTATATTTTATTTCTCTCTCTTCACGTTGCCACTGTGCTTGGTAACAGTGCCTTCGGGATCCTCAAGTTTACTTGGTAGAGAGGGGATTACTGGGCCCTCCATAGAATCCTTGGGGATCTTTACAAGTCATTTCTTCCCAGCTGTTCCCTCTGCACCTGGCTGTGTTCCGAGGAGATGATGCAAGGCTGTGAAATGGGACTGTGCTTGGGATCCAGCCGAGGGGAAAGGATGTCAGGAAGGTCACAGCAGCCTCCCAGAAAACAGAGCGGTGACTTGCCTGGCTCCACGCTAGCAGGGTGAGAGGTTGTCCTCCACAGCGCAGGGCACACAGACAAAAGCGCTCAGCACGCCACGTACCAGATGTCCTTCTCATCATTTGTGGAACACTGGGAGGTGCCTTTGACATTTTCTCTCTTTCTTGTTAATGTGATTCCATCAGTTTCACTCCGAATAATTTCGCCGAGTGATGGGTCTTATATTATGATCAGAGCACGCCCTGGGCATAATTGTAAAGGAAGCCAGATCCATCTACCAAAGCTTCCTCCCTTCTGACACCTTTAATCACCACTGCCTTTTCTTTCTCCATTGGATTTTGAATATTCGCAAACAGCAGGCATCTGAGATGAAGTGTCACTCTGTGAGCCACGCCTCAGAATGCCCTCATCACCTCTCCATCATGACTTTGTGTTCTAAATCTTATCACAACCCAAGCCGATGTGTGTACTGCTTCCTGTTCTTTCCCTGCAGAATCTGTAATCTTTAGCTGCCATATAGTTCTCAATAGAATTGGAATGATGTGTTAGTTAGGTTTAAATTTTGGAACATCCTTCTAGAAACTCTCTTTGCCAAAAAAAGAGAAATATGAATTGTCTTTCATAAGAGAGAAAAGTTCAAGCCACATTTGACACCAGAGAGGACTATATTTGCAAATATGCCAAGTTTCTACTATCTCTCAGCCATCCCTGCCTTCTCCATATTGTTTCTGTGTAATTATATAGTTTAAAAATAGGATGAATTATTCATATTGTAACACACAGTCATTTTGTCTGTGGCTTAGACTTGTGTAGTGGAGGAATCCCCAGCCCTTTTTAATACAGGTCTTAGCCTCTATAATCCTTTCCCAGTCTGTCTACTTTGCTCATGACAATGCCGGCTAGAAACCTTCCTCTAACTTTCTCTTCCCCAAAATAAAAAGTAAGATAAGGATAGGTAAGCGTGTAGGAGCCCTCTTAACAAAATAAATAAGCCGTGTTTTCTCCCAAATTCATAGTCTTTAAATATAAGTGTAATTTTAATTAATCATCTCACTCTAAGGAGCAGTCTACATTAGCAAGAAATATTTATTCTCTGAAAAACATATCTGGCTCAGTATCATATGCCCAATGGAAAACATAGATTCTAGAGGCGGAAAAAAAAAAAAGAATGTTCAGAAAAAGAATGTTCAGTTCTCAACTCTGCCACTTTTCTATGTGGAGTTGATCAGGTGAGTCACTCTCTAGGTCTCAATTTTCTGAATAACAAAAATGGATTGCTACAAAGTTAAATTAAATTCTGGATATATAAAATCTTTGTTTAATAGAATTATATATACTTTTTAAAAGGAGAGCAAATAAAAACATCAAGGAAGGAGAAAATTAAACAATAACCAGGCAGAAGCAAAAATATATGCTCATGTGTTCTGTGTGCTGATTGCCCATTCCATAGTGAACATCCCCTTTAAGTTTTATGATCTCATGAAAAACAGGCAGTCTTCTCTAATGTAACATACAAAAGCTTCTATAATTCACTCTCTAGTCTATTTCCAGCTTCTTTTCCAAGACTTTATTCTTCCACTCTAAGGTTGTATCATTCATATTCAACTGTCTTGACTTCCTGAATTCCCCTGCCAAATTACTTTGGCATAAACCATTCTTCTCACTTAAAAATATTTTTTCACCTTAATCTCTGAAAGAAGCTAAGACAAAACCTATTTGTGAAGCCTTAGCTTTCTCTTCCCCAGCACCCATCTATGAGTGTGTGCTCACATGTACACATATACACCAGCTCTCTCTTTCACTGGTGCCCACAGCCTACCACACCTTCTAAAAATGGGTTTAAGCCAGGCGTGGTGGCACACGCTTGTAATCCCCGTGCTTGGGAGGCTGAGACAGGAGGATCGCACAGGTTCGAAGCTAGCCTCAGCTACTTAGTGAGGCTTTCAGCAACTTAGCAAGACCCTGTTTCCAAATAAAATATAAAAAAGGTCTGGGAGTATAGCCTGGAGGTAGAAAGCCTCTGGGTTCCACATCCAGTACCACCAAAAATAAAAAAATAAAAAATAAAATAAAATAAATAAAAATGGGCATAAGCCCTGTGTGAACTTTCATGAGTGACTTCATGCAGTCAAAAACCTTTTGAAATAATATGTAATATGTTTTGCCTTCTTACATTTCATTTTTTCCCTAAAAATAGTGCTGTGGCTTTGGATATATTCTCAGCTGGGTTTATGACACAAGAGCATGAAAGAAGCATTGTTGTTACCTCTAAGATAGAAATCACTATTGAATGTCAATATTGTTTGCAGCGATCAGATGTTGCTAATCTCTGCTATCCCAGCCTCTAACATTGACTAAATACTCAAAAGGTATTCAATGGACAATTAATTGCATTTGCAAGAGAGCATTTTCAAGGCTCTAGAAATTATGATCACAGTTCTATATAAAGGAAAGTGACACCCAAGAAGCAGAAAGGTCCATCCTTGTTCAGCTGCCATTTGATAGATAGAACTCAGTTGGTGCACTTCACAATTTGCTAATAATTAGGGCCCTTTCTTTACATAAAATTAATTATAGCATAATAAAATTCAATAGCATTTGTTTCTTAATTCTCCTCTGATCTGCATTCTGTTGCTTATTCTTATTTGTTCTGATAAGGTCCGTCGTCTCTAATGTTGCTTCATAAAGGGTAAGAAATAAATCAATGGTATTTAGCTTTGCTAACCATCTGGTCTCACAAACATCCCCACATTAATGTTTAAATCTGGGTGCAGTTCATGCATTTTGCTTTGTCTTAGGGAACATCTCAGGGTATGAAATGAGGGATAGGAAATACCCTGTAATGTTGTAATGTCACAGACACATTTCTTTTTATAGATATCATTCTGTTTATAGTATAATTTTTCATGATATGTCATGTGGTTCAGCTATACAGCAAGAGCCATAATTGATCAGCTTGAGCGTTACCACTTAAGACACTTTTAATAAACTCTTTTAGAGCAGGAGCTAACATACTTTTTCCATAAAGGGCCAGAGGGTAAATATTTTAGACTTTGTAGGTCACACAGTTTCTGCTGCAATTGTTCAACATAGCCATGAAAACGAAAGTCATAAACAATATTTAATAAATGAGTGTGGCTGTATTATGATAAAATTTACTTACCAAAGTAGGCCATAGGCTAAAGTTTGCTTATCTTTGCAGGAAGGATTTTTGCAAAACCACTAATGGATTCCTTTATAATTTCCAAGTTCCCGCTGTGTGATGTAAAAGGACATGTGTAATGTTTTGGGGGCTTAGTTTTACCCTGAAGGATTATTTTAAAGATTGGGGAACATATTTCAGCATGTGTACAATGCTTGCTCATACTTAGAGCTTAGACGATAGTGGTGATAATAGTCCATCAGAGTTCCTCAATATGAGTCTGAGCATGACTGAAAAAAAGCACATAAATATAAATGTTCATGTCCTACCCTGGAGTGTGTCCCTGAGTTGTTCAGAAACCAAGTACATTATCCTAATCCAGTCACCCTCCCACTTTTCTAGAACCATTCCAACCTCAGATTCTATCCTCACATAGGGAATAAAGTGCCTCCTCTCTCGCCTTTTCTTTGCCTTGGCTGTTCACTGGCTTCCCCTTTCAGAGAGGAAATAAAAACAGTGAAGACATAGTTCCCACCAGTTTGTATCACTATCGTTAACCTCCTGCGTGCACCCAGGTGTTCTTCTTAAATTCCTGTCATCCTGAGAGTTTGTGCAAGCTACTCCTATCATTGATTCCTTATACCCTGGACCACATGATCTCTTACCTACTTGAGGCCATTGGCCTTCAATCCTTCCTCTTCTCCTGCATCACCAGTTTTTCCTTTCCACTGAATTTTATTTTATGTATTTATCATTTATTTTTTGTGATACTCGAAATTGAACCCAGGGGAATTCTACCTCCAAGGTACACCCCCAGCCCTCTTATTTATTATTTATTTGAAATAAGGGCCTCACTAAGTAGCTGAGGCTGGCCACAAACCTGTGGTCCTCCTCTCTCAGCCTCCCAAGTACTGGGATTACAATAATGTGTCACCACATCAAGTTCTAAATAGTTTTTAATAGCTTTCTAATGCATGCTATTATCTCTCTCAATATAACAAAAGAATCTGTCTCATGACCTTGGCCTCCTCCAGCTACTTCTCCATCAGGTCTTCCGAAATAAATAAGTGTTCACTATTGTTAGTTTTCTTTGACCTTAGTGCCTGCTCATCCAGGTCACCTGTGACCTTACAGCTCTCAATCCAATGGCTAAGTCCAAAAGCTCATCTCACATTCTTCTGTTCAGTGTTGGATACTGTCAAAACTCTTTTGCTCTCCATCCAACTGTCAAGATTTCACATTCTGCAAATTATCCCCTCTTTCAGTGTCCACTCCTCCTCTGGCTACCTTGCAGGTTTCACCTTCTCTTTTCAACCTCCACACAATGGAGTCACCCAGTTACCTGCTTACACAATACCTCTGGGATTCATTGGTTTTGTGACTTCAAGATTTATTTATAAACTGGGCTTGTTAGCACATACCTGTAATCCTAGCACTTAGGAGATTGAGACTGGAGGATGAGACAGGAGGATTGAGACAGATTCAAGGCCAGCCACAACACCTTAACAAGACCCTTAGCAATTTAACAAGATTCTGTTTCAAAATAAAAAAAATAAGCTGGGCGTGGTGGCGCATGCTCCCTGCGCTTGGGAGGTGGAGACAGGAGGATCGGGCAGGTTCGAAGCCAGCCTCCCTGGCTTAAGAGACCCTGTTTTCAAATAGAATATAAAATAGGTCTGGAAGTATAGCCAGGAGGTAGAAGGGTTCCATCCTCAGTACTATAAAAAAATAAAAATAAAAAAGATAAAAGTCAAAAAGGGTTGGAATGTAACTCATAAATAAAATGCTTCTGGGTTCAAACCCCAGTACCAAATACATAAGTATCACCCACTTGGTGATGACTTACAAACTTATAATGCATCCCAGAAACAGTCCTGAACTCCAGGCACAGATTTATATTCATAATTTGTATTTTATTAAACTTATATAGCTGGGCATAGTAGCACACTCTTGTAATCCCAGTGCTTGGGAGGCTGAGACAGAAGGATCGCAGGTTCGCAGCCAGCCTCAGATACTTAGTGATGCTCTCAGCAACTTAGAAAAACCCTGTTTAAAAATAAAGAATAAAAAATATGACTGGAGGGTGTAGCTTGGAGGTAGAAAGCCCCTGTGTTCCATCCCCAGAACTGCCAAAATATTATATAATTAAATTTATATAATTTAAATTTTATTAAGTATTTATTAATTTATGTTGCTCTTTTGAGATCTCATCATTATCTCAAACTCACTCTATCTTCAAATTGACCAAATGTCAAAGTGATCCTTTCTTCAGTTACTAGCAACAGCTTTCTTCCTATGCCTCAGTTCAAACCTGCACTCCTCTCTTAGTTATTTTGTTAGGGATTTAGAGTATGGTTGTGGGGAAACCGTTCCCCAGGAACCCCTGTGAGGGTCCTGGACACACTTTCCCCCAACCCATAACAAAATCCAAAACAACCAAAAACAGAAAATTACCGTGGGTTCTTGTCCTAAGCTTAGAATAAATATGCATAGCTTGGACAGTTGCTGAAGATTTAAAGAAGTTTATTAAAAGACAGAAATACAGGAGATAGAAGTACAGCCCCATGCCAAAATGGCATGAGGGGGTGACTCGAAATGAATACACCAAAGGGATTATACGGGAACCAGACTTTTTATACCCATGACCTCCATCTTGTTTACATAATCCTGACATAGTGAACGTGTATCTCCCCTTAACCCTGAAAGGTACCTCCCCCAGCAATGTGTGGCAAGATGTCTTTCATGAAGGGCAAGGTCAAACCCTGCTCCATCCTCCCTGGATCATCGTGTAAATCTGTCTTTCAATACATAAAGGCCTAGTTCTCCTTTCCTAAGATCTGTCTTTAGATAGAGAAAGGCTTAGTTTTCCCCTCCTATGGACTTGTTAATCACCTTTAGCTAGGTCAATTTGCATTGGAATAGTTGCCTGCTTTTAGGCAGAAACCAAGTCCTTGCACAGATTTGCCCCTCACCCAATTTTTGAAATATATTAATAATCATAGCTTTCTCAAATCTTCCTAGGTCATTTCCAATACTGGTACAATTTCACCTACTAGCAAGTCCTATTGGTTCTATCTTTCAAATAGGTCTGGAGTCTCATGTCATCTTCCTGCATCTATTGCTTTTACCCTTTACAAAGTCTCTTTTATCTCTTGACTGATTGTGTAGCTTCCTTATTGGTCTTTCTGCTCCCATACTTGCCTATACACCTTCCAGTCCAGTCTCAACACATCAGCTAGCTCATGGTCCTCCTCACAAAGTTTTCCACTGAGTCTTGTCCTGTCTTCTCAGACCAGCCATTATCTTTCGAGAGGCCTCTGGGACCCTCTGCACCCATCATTTCTCACCTCATCTCCATTTCTGTCTCTGGTTAGCTCTCATCCAGGAACACTGTCCTCCCTAAAGCCCATGACCATCCCAGCTGTGGTGGTTAATCTGGATTGTCAACTTGCCAGGATTAAGAGATATCTAGGATTATGTGACTTGGGGGTGTGTTGATGAGATGATTTGCAACATGTGAGCTGTCCTGCCCTGAACATGGGTAGGGTCATCTAATAGACCTTGGGCCTTGGAATAAAAGATAGGAGCAGGAAGAGGCAGCAAGAAGGTGGCTCAGTTCTCTTCTCTCACTTAGCATACGGGACTTCAGCCCCTTTTTTCTTTTACCTGGACTCTCACCAAGCATCCTCTGGGGTTTCCTATCCTTTCTGTCTTGAACTGGGACTGCATCCTTGGTTGCTGTTGTTCTGAAACTCCAGCTTTTGAACAGCTCGGCCAGCTGCTGGTTCCTCTGATCGTGTGTTCAGGTAGTAATTTGACACTACAACACTTGTGAAGTGTAAGACTATAATACACATATCCGGTGAATTCTGCTATTCTAGAGAACCTTGACTGACACCAGCCATGTCTCTGCCTCAGAGCTTTTCACTGGTTCCTGGAAGGCTTTTCCCTTGTGAGGCTCCCTTTTGCCCTCCCTTCATTACTGCCCTGCAGAAGATCATCTTCAGCTTATTCTTCTAAGGTTCAACTTATAATTTTTTTAACCTTAAAATAGTGCAAAAGTGCAAGCCATTCAGTAGAATCCACATTTTAAATTTTTATCTTTTCCCAGGCTAATGATAAGTAAAAAATCCTTCCTCTTGATGCTGGGTGGTGGCAGCGAGTAGCCACATGATCACCACAGTGACCAACAGACACTCTACAGAGTGCCCCGTTTCTCTGCTATGATGTTCGGGAGGTTATATGGATTCAATGCCTTTTCCACTTATGATATTTTCAACTTAGGATAGGTTTTTCTGGATACAATCCCACTGAAAGTCAAGAGTATTCCCATGAAGTCTTCATTGGCCACTTTTTTAAAAATCATGATTCCTTTCCTTCTTTCTTGTTTTACTTTCCTACAAAGCATTCAGCATCAGCTGTTATTTTCATCTCCCCTACCCCACGCAGGCAGGAGTGTTGCTGCACAGTTGAGGTGAAGTCCTGTCATCAGCACATGACTGCACCTGCTGGTTTCTGAGACAACAGCTAGAATAAAAGGTGATCCTCGAAGACATGTTGTAGGGCATGCCCACCACAGATACCGATCATACCAGAAGGCCAGCCTGGGCTTTACAACCTGTCTGTTTAAAACACTGCCTCTCGTGTACCTCTTTAAAATGTTTCCGTTGAAACAAATCTCTGTTCCTCTATATGCTTGGCTTTTTTACACAGACCATTGTTCTTCTATTCAACATTCTCTTTTTGTTTTTAAATGGATACTCACATTTGTTGACTTCCAGTACACAAAACCATTTGACATAACCGAAAACCATTTGACATTATGACGTGTCTCTATACCCCAGTGCACCGGTTTGTTATGCCTTTAGAAAGGTGATTGTTCTTATGAAAGAACAGGGACATAAATAATTTTTGGTAGTATGTTCAACTACATCTGTTGGGACATCTTAAAAAATACATTTTTAAATTACAACTTTAATCACTTGGTATAACCAAATAAATACAAAAATATATTCCTCAATGAATGCATTTGCATATTTACATGTTTTCCAAAATAAAGAGAAAATACATAATATTTGGGAGTAAGATATGAATATCATTTTCACAAGTTACAGATGTCCCGATAACTCTTAAGTAGTGAAACTATGTAAGGTCATCTCTAATGAGTGAAAACATTCTTGATTTCACACTTCCCACATCTTTTACTCTGTTTATAAAACTTGCTTCTTAAGATGTTTTAACATTTTAAAAAATTTTACATGGTAGTTTATTTAACTATCAAAACCAAGTAAATATCTCTTTACACAGTTTGGCATTGCTAAGCTCAAATGTGACCAAAAAAGCCATTGAAATCTTGAAGTTGGTGTCTAAAATTCACTTCTGATAACTCAGAGCATACATCATGAATTATGATATTTTGTTTCTAATCAATATAAATGAGACCATCTTACATTCTTTCATTGTCAGAGATTTTTGTAAGTTTAATGATACAATAGATTTCTGTATAAAATTGTTATTCATAAAATATTTACTTTCTAGGGCATTTCAGGAACAAATTTTAGCAGAAGAAATTTAATAATTTTAAAAATAGATTTCTCCAATTTGCAAAATTCCAAACATCAGTAAGAAAGTTCAAATAAAAAATGTGCAGCATTCACATAAATTATGAGCACATTTAATCATATCCCTTGACCTCCATACCAGTGTGCTTACAGTCTTCAAAATCCTTCTCTAATAAAGCATATGGAAAGGAGGGAACTCAGGTTTGTTAAACAAGCTCCTATGTAACAGTACTCATTTAATTCTCACAATAGTTTCATGGTACAGGCATTACCATCGCACTTTATAGTTGTTGATTAAGTCTCAGGAATACTAAGACAAAGTTATTCAGGTTAAGTAAGAATTGTGTTAGAAAAACAGTTATTCCCCCCTTTCATAGGAACTGCGGAAGTCAAGTCAGGATCTGTGATATTAGGTGGTGACAGGATAGAACAGAAGGAATGAAAAGGCCAGATGAAAACCCAGTTTTTAGAACCTGAGTACAAAGTTGGTCATGTATCATGTTCTCTCTAGCCCTGGTATACCTGTGTGGCCCTTGAACTCCTCAAATGGTCTTATTCAGAAATTTGGAAGAACTATTCCATTCCCGTCAGGTCACCAACTTAGAATGGTATCAACTCAATGATATTTATAATCATATCACTTTATACATAAAGAATGGTATGAAACCAACAGAGGCAAGGACCAAGACAAGAAAATTTTGGCCTTGCTTGAATCTTGTCAATGCTGTACTGGAGTCCTACTTCTACAAAAAATATAAAAAAAAGAACTTCAGAGATGCTATAAGAAGTAAAGTGTGATTAGGAAAGAACTCTTCCCCACTGAGAATGTGGGATGAATATGAGTCCCACTTTATACTGCAATGCCAGATCTTCTCAATAAGCTTCACTTTATGTTCAACAAAAGAGAGGATAAGGAAGATTCACAAGAGAACATAATCTCTTTCTGAATTCTGGGAAGATAAACTCAATTGTTAACGACCCACATAACAACCGTCCTCTATGTGTGTGGTGAATTTGTACACATGCATGAATACTGGCTGGTTGTAGTATTGTGGTAATGTAGTTGGACCTCTAACATTGTTCCCTGTGTTTTAGGAATGGAGTCTCTCATGAAACAAATATTTGTGGGATTGCAATGGGGAAGGATCAAATGATTCTACTGAACTATGAATGAAAGTTACAGGGAGAAAGACTCAAATTCAATAAAGGATTGCCTCCTTAGCATTCATTATCACTGTTAGTTTCAAATAAGGTTAGGAAAACTTAAAGAAAATTCTTGATTCGATCAGGATAACAACACAGAAATGACTCAAATGAATTTTTTTTTTTTTACTCAAATGAATTTTGATGAACTTCTACAATGGTTCCAATACAAAACTTTGGTTGCTCTGTACTCCAAGATCCACCCAGAGTTACATAACATGCAAATTATTTAATAGAAACAAATTCTGGGTGATTAGCATTTCCCCTACTGTTATATAAAACACTCATAGAAAAAATAAATTAAAAAATGAATAAGTAAATAAAACACTCATAGAAGTATGAATAACTAGAATTCTTTAAAGTAACGTGTATTATTACTTTGCCTTTAAAGAAACCATGTTAGACTTTTTAAATAAGTGTCTGGTATCAAGATAAATAGATATCAAGACACAAATTTCAATGACTTTCTTGGGTAAAGTTTCATTGCACAAGACAGGAAAAGTAGGAGCAGGAGAAAATATTTTCCAGAAAATTATATTTTCTCAAGCATCTTTTTAAATTAAA
Organism: Muscardinus avellanarius; assembly: GCF_963383645.1. Taxonomy (NCBI): domain Eukaryota; kingdom Metazoa; phylum Chordata; class Mammalia; order Rodentia; family Gliridae; genus Muscardinus; species Muscardinus avellanarius. The sequence continues at coordinate 73,759,969 of NC_137791.1, read as the reverse complement.
AAATTATCTGACCCTGATTTTGTCAAGTGTTACAGAGGTTTATTTATTACTAACAAAGTCCTGTAGTCATTCTAACATTAATGATAGAAAATAATACTATGAACTGTGATTAATATAAATCAGAAGACAAGTAAGGGAGAAATATTCTTTATGTCATTCACCAATTTAAAAGTGATTCCTCTCTTCCCACGCTCTGGACCACCCTGAAACCAAAACTGAGGACACATTTCCTACTTTTCTACGACATCTCTATTTCATTCTTTGCCTGAATTACGTGTCTGTGAAACTTGGTTTCTGTCTAAGTGCCTAAATACTTTACTTCGAGTGAAATACATTTTTGTGAGCATTGATGTGATGTTCGGGTTTTGAGTTATCAATGATCTCAACTAACAGAACAGAGGTGCTGTGTGAACAAGGAGAGACGAGAGCACAGAACTGCCCCCCCCCCCCCCCCCGCCGTTGCTCCCTTCACAGGGAGGACTGAGCCATTCTAATCCCCTTGGATTGGATTTTTATCTACCAAAACAGCTTGGGCCCATCAGCAAATTGCAGTGGCATATGGTCCAGGTTTACGAGTAATCTGGCACATGATAAAGGCAAGGGGCCTGCCATCCTTCAGCAAATACCGAAAATATTGTAAAAGAATTTAGTGGAGTTTTAAAAAAAAGTCACACTGATATAATTAAAACTGCCAAGAAAATCTTCCAATCATCAGTATGGATTTTTCTCAAATAAAATTTTCCTTTAGACATAGGATATTACCATGGAAAGACTTAACAACAACAAAAGGTCAGTGCTCAAGGTGTTAAGAAGCTGCTCTGTTCTGGGCCTTAGAATCAGTATCCTGTATGCTGATCTTCTGGATCTCATGTTGTTCCACAATGGGCCCTTGTTTCAGGAAGGAGCAAAATTTCAATTCCCTGCAATAAGTTGGCCTCTGTGTACACAGACGTTCCCAGTGAAACAATCTGGACCTTCCTAAGAAAGCTATGATGTCCAGACAAGTAAAGTGATAGTGTCTACAACAGTGATAGTGTCTACAATAACCTTATACCTGTCTCTCACACTGGAATTCAGTATCCAGCTACAGCAATGTTTTTCATTGCTGCACAAACCTTAAAATCATCAGGAAAGAGTATAAAACAGTAGGGATGCTAATAACATACCCCCTGAGATTTGAATTTAATTGCTCTTCAGTGAGGCCCAGGCCTCAGCATCTTTAAAAAGGTGTCTGCATGTTCCTACTGTTCAACCAGTCACAAGCCACTGAATTAGGGCCCCATGCTGGTGTTCCAGGTGGCATCCAAAATTGTAGGATAAAAAACAACACGGCTTTCTGGAAAAAATTCATCTTACTCAAAACCTAGAAAAAAAGCCTTCATTAATTTTACATTTTTGTTCTACCATGACAGGTATAATTGTGTAGTAAAATACATCATTTGAAATTTCTCAGGAAAATTTGTGTCCCAGGGTTTTTTTTTTTTAGAAATATGCTTATGCATTTATTTATCAGGTATTTACAATAAGCTGATATATATATATATATAAAGTATTGTGTTTGTGTTATGGGAGAAGTTTGAGTCCTGAACTCAGGATCATCAGGGCCCTTGGATGACATAAAGGAAAAGAATTTCAGCACATGTCAATCAAAGACACATAGATTTATTTAGGCAAGTAAGAAATACACGTTCAAGAAAGAATGTCAGCCACTCTCTATTTGAGAAAGGAACCTTTGGGGGTTTATGACTCTTTTTTTAGAGGAAACTTGGTGAAGGGTGGATATGGGAAAGTACAGGAAGAGGACTTCAGTGCTGTGGTCACAGGGCGGTTTCTGGTCATCCTCAAGATGCAGGCTGACCCTGGTCGCTATGATCAGATTAGTAGTTAAGCTGAAAAGTTCCCTAAATTATAGGTTTCTCAAAATATCTTTCTATCTATCTTATTAACAATGCACAGGACAATTGTAGGTTTTTTTATTATTAACTTTAAGATTAACAGATTTCCCAGGAATTTAGGAGACATAGACTTGGGAATGAGGGTATAAAGGCATGAAGAACTTCCATATCAGGTTCTTATATTAAAGTTATATTTCACTTCTCCTTCCTATTTTTCTTCTTTCTACCTATTTATTTCTTCTGTCTTTTATATCACTTTCATTGAAACTACTTTAGTACTTTACTTTTTTTTTTTTTGGTGGGACTGGGGATGGAACGCAGGAGCATTCTACCTCCAGGCTACACTCCCAGACCTATTTTATATTTTATTTGGAAACAGGGTCTCACTAAATTGCTGAGAGCTTTACTAAGTAGCTGAGGCTGGCTTTGAACCTGCGCGATTTTCCTGTCTCAGCCTCCCAAGTGCAGGGATTACAAGCATGAGCCACCACACCTGGCTACTTTAGTACTTTAATCCCATTTGTCTACTCATATGCAGGAATCTTATAGGTACTTATGTAAATCTCATTGATGTGTGTGTGTGTGTGTGTGTGTGTGTGTGTGTGTGTGTGTGGTACTGGGGGTAGAACTCAGGGATATTCTATCTTTGATGTACACTCCCAGCTCTATTTTATTCTTTTTTTTTTTTTTTTTTTTTTTCTGAAACAAGTTCTCACTAAGTTGCAGAGGCTGGCTTCGAAACTCTGATCCTCTTGTCTTAACCTCCCAAGTACTAGGGTTACAAGTGTGAGCCACCACACCTGGCACAACTCACTAATTTAAAAATGTATGTATGTGTGATTTCATTCTGTAACCAGAAGAAAAACAACATTTTTAAAGAGTCCTTAATGCCAGCCTGCACGTATGTCTCAACAACTTTAAAAGTTATATATATATATATGGTCACATAAGCCTGATTTAGATTCAAAGTAACAAAGTAGCAGAAAAGAGATAACAATTTTTATCTCATTCTGCTTTAATATCATAGTGACCTTTAGAACCACAACATAGAATCAATAATTTTTCAAGTTTTCTGGGTTTCTGAACATTAAATGTTTTATTCTATTAAGTTATTTCTCACTAGTTTAAAGCTGGTTAGTACCAAAAATTGTGACCAAATAATTCGTATACATGTATGGGGACTAACTATCCCATACTGATCTTGTTCTCTCAGGGCCTAGCATATAAGAGACAGTGCATGCCTAACTTCACTACTTGCAAACAACATCAGTGGGATTCAGGAGTATTCCAGCATTCCAGCAACTATTATTATTTATTTATTTATTTATTTATTTTTTGCAGGTCTGGGGTTGGAACCCAGGGGCATTTGACCTCCAAGCTACATCTCCTGCCCTATTTTTTTTTTTATTCTTTATTTTGAAACAGGGTCTCACTGAGTTGCGGAGGGCCTCACTAAGTAGCTGAGGCTGTCTGCGAACCGCGATCCTCCAGTCTCAGTCTCCCGAATGCTGGGATTACAAGCGTGTGCCATCACGCCCGGCTTCTCCAGCAACTTCTACTGAGAGCTTTTGTCCTATTTCCTTTTCAGAGTTAATTAATCTAAAAGCACATATTGATCCAGCTTTACTACAGCTTTCAGACTATAGTAAAGAAAAAAAGTGCAGTACAGAAAAAAGGAGAGTACTTTATTTTACTCTTGTAGAAGTAATTTTTGCAAAACCTCCTGATGGATAAATCAACCACTGATTACTTGGCCAGCTGCAGAATCACCATAGTAACATAGTCACCACATCATGTCACGCCCCCGGCCCTGCCTGAGCGTTTAAGATGCCTACTGCATCCAGTGGTTCAAACTGACACAGCGGAGCAGATATGAGAGATTTATGGCCAGAGCTTCATTAGAAAAGGAAGTATCAAGCCTTAATTTAAGAAATTAATGTCAAATGTTTATATTATTTGGAAAATCCCACAGTCACAACTCAACCATAGTTCTTTGCATTGGAGCAAAATGTCAAAACACGTAAGGGTTTTCTAATGGCTAGAGGAAACAAGGGAACTTTAGACATTGAGGTGGTTTCAAAGAGTGGAAGGATTCGAGTCACCTACCTGCTTTCTCCGGCAGGATTAGACTCTGATGACTTGCATGGAAAGTTGTTTAGGTGAACAAAAGCTATTGTGCAGTCTGGATTTTTAAGGTGAGAAAGCAAAAAGATCACAGTTTGAGAACACTGAAGGCTGGATCCGAATCAGTGGTAAAGGCGGGGGAGTGATATTCCTGGTTTCTTCACAAATCATGCAGGTTTTAAGAGCACTAGAGTGAGTTTTAGGGGAGAAATGAACTGCTCATCTCCAACAAAAGTGCTTCCGGGGCTGGGTGAGGAGGAATCAGAGTTGACACACAGAGCTAAGAAATCCAAGATCCCATGGTAGACCTAGGGAAGAAATAAAGTATCAGATTTACATAAAATAAATGGGTTTGCTAATAGAGATCAAACCTAGAGTTCATGCAGCTCTGAAGTCTTAAAATCTCATGTCCACTCTCTGATCAGCTGGCTGTACTTCTAACTATCTCATTTGTAGTGTTCGTTGCTTTGTTTCCTAACTTCAGCCCAACTTGACATTTACTGGCTTTTCCATTCTTGACCCATCAGCCAGCCTCCGCTTGACGCTGTTTCTCATGGGGACAATAACCCAGCCCTGGAATCACTCCTCTATTCTTTCTCAATTCTTTTGCCTCCTGCTGTTGCATCTGCTTATCATAACCTCAATCTGGCCAAGACCAAGTCTCTACTGCATAAAATGGGTTGGGTGGGAATTCAACATCAAGCTGCGTAAACCTGTGTCACAAAGCACAGTAATGGTGTCCAGTTGGCACTTACTGTATCTCAAAAATCCCATTTTGTGTCCCTCAGCAGCATGTCTCCCATGCTCCGAATTAAATATTCTTATCTCAACCATGTTCCACAAGCTTCCTTCCCCATAATCTCATCTTCACTCTCATAAAAATACCCTCTTTCTTATTTTATAGAAAAAATAAATACAATCAGGTGAACATGCGCCCAATTTCACACTCACCATCCCACATATTTGCTATATTAGCTTTGTACTTAATTTTTCTCGTCTCTCTAGAAAAGGTATTCTGTTCGTTCTAAAACAAATTCTGTCAGTCTCTCCCACTCCCATCCAGAAGGTGTTCAATCATTAATTCTCACTTATGGTAAATGATTCAAACTCTTCCTCTCCCTCCATTGGTATTTTCTCTTGTACATATATAATTTTTCAAGTCTGCTAGGCAAAACATTTTTCCTTAACTCTTTATCTATCCCTAACTACCCCTCAGTCTCTACCCTTTAAAAATATGGCAATTCAAACAATTATCTATATCCAGTCTGGTGTGATGGTGCATGCTTGTGATCCCAGTACTTGGGAGGCTGAGACAGGAGGATTGCAAGTTCAATGCCAGCCTCACCATCTTAGAGAGACCCTCAACAACTTAGAAGACACCGTTTCAAAATAAAAACATAATAAAGTGCTAGGGGTGTAACTCTGGGATGAAATGCTCCTGAATTCAAGTCTCATTACCCCCCAATGTTTATGTCAAAGAGATTTAATTCTTATAATTTGCTTCAATCCTTAACTTTTACTATCTACTGTCTCCATCTCTATCAGGTCACTGAAATAATTCTTCCAAGTATAGGACAACCATGTAATATAGGATAGTTTGCCTGAAATACTCCTGGTTTGTACCTGTTGTTCTATACAAGTTATTAAAAATAACTATTTTCATCCTCAAATCCATTCTATTTTAAATAACTCATATAACACAGTTTTCTAATTTCCAATCTTTAATTTGCTTTACTTCACTCCAGCATTTGCCTCTATAATCTAATCTTTATTTTAATTTTTTGACTCTAGGAAAACAACCTCACTCTTCACCAACTGTTCCTCTTTTTTTGTGGTGCTAAGGATTGATGTTCTACCTCTGAACTATACGCCCAGCCCTATTTTTTATTCTTTACTTTGAAAGAGGTTCTCATTAAGTTGAGGAAGTCCTCACTAAGTAGCTGAGGCTGACTGCAAACCTGTGATCCTCCTGTCTTAGCCTCCAAGTACTGGTTAGCCTCTCTTTTAATTTCCAGTTTCTCCTCTAAGAGATGGTCCAGCATTGCTACCTATTTATCCCTTGTTCTGTTCTCCTGTATAAATATGCATGTTACTTATGCCAACATTATCACTGTGCAGTAACTTCCAATTGTACATCTCTGGCCCACATCTCTCTCCTGATTTTAAGACCTGTATATGAAGCTACCTGTGGAAATTTCCACTTGAATCTCTAAAAAGACACTGTAAATAAAATCTTTCTTGAGTTGAACCCGTTAGCTTCCCTCTAGATCAGTTTCTCTTCCCAGCTACCTCATCCCAGGGAATGGCAGCACCCACATTACTGCTGAAATTGGAGAACCAAATGCCATCTTTAACCCTTCATTTGCTCTCTATCCCGCACTGAATTCATCAATTTCAGTTGATTCTGCTTTTTAAATATTTCTCAAATTTTTGAAACTTGCTCATGTCAAGTCTGACTACCTTGCTATAGAACCTTGTTAGTTTTTACTTTACTTTCTATAACAGCCTTTTAACAGGTCTTTCTACCTCCTACCTGCAATCCCCTTTAACCTGCCTAAAATGCTGCCACTAGTGTGAAATGTCTATACAGTGGCTTCACAGTGACTTCATAGCCCTTCGTGATGCTATCAAAGTCTGTCTGCCCTATCTTTGCACCCATATTCATCATACTCAAATAAAAACTACTGATCTGAACCATGTCTCTCTCTTCTTTCTCCTCCTCCTCCTCCTTTTCCTCCTCCTCTTCCTCCTCCTCTTTCTCCTTCTCCTTCTCCTTCTTCTATGTGTGTGTGTGCGTGTGTGTGTGTGTGTGTGTGTGTGTGTGTGTGTGTGTGTGTTATTGGGGATTTAACTCAGAGGCATTTTGCCTCTGAGCTACAACCTCAGCCATGTTATTATTACTTTTCAAATAGGGTCTCAACAATGAACCTGTGACCCTCCTGTCTCAGTCTCCCAAGTACTAGGATTACAGACGTGTGACACAAAGCCCAGCTCTGTCTCATGCTTTTTATGTGCTTCTTCCTCTCCCTAGAAGGACTCTTTTAACCACTTCCTCTTCCAGATTAGTCTCACTTGGTCTCAATAGCAACTCACTCCAAGAGTCTTCCAGGCTGGATTAAGTGTCCTTCTTTCACAACATCTTTTGCTTCGTTTCATCACAAACTCACCATCCTGTGGTGTAAGTGTAAAGTTGCTGCCCATTGCTACAGCTGGACTATGAGCTGTGGGCCATCTCCACAGTCATCAGGCCTAGCTTGGCACAAAGTAGGTATTTGATGAAAATTCACTGAGTAAATAATTGTCTTTTTCTTGCTTGGTACTGGGGGATGAACCCAGGGGCACTCTACCTCTGAGCTTTATCCCCAACAGGGTCGGTCTCATTAAATTGCTGAAGACCTCACCGTGTTGCTGAAGCTGACTTTGAAAGTGCAACCCTCCTCTCTTAGCCTCCCAAGTGCTGCGATTACAGGTGTGCCTCATCATACCAAGCTAAGTACTTTACTAGATGATTATTAGCCAACTAAAAATAATTTTAATATATCAGGGAAAGTACACCTGAATAAAAAATTTAAATAATAATGTATTTCTTAGAAAGATTTGAACTCATTATAGAGATGTAAAGATCCTGTCGATATGCTGAAGTTACTCAGCAAAGTTTTGTTCCAAGGTCAGGGGCTTCCACTTTGTGCTTCAACGTGTAACACCTGTAGCTTATTTGTTTGTTATTATTTATTACATTATTATTAAGTTTTTTCCTGCATTGTCTTATGGCTATATTAATAGTGTACTTGTACAGTAGTTCAAGCCTTTAAAAATGCATTCATTAGCCAGGCGTGGTGGTGCACACTTGTAATCCCCGTACTTGGGAGGCGGAGACAGGAGGATCGCGCAGGTTCGAAGCCAGCCACGCTGGCTTAAGAGACCCTGTTTCCAAATAAAAATATAAAATAGGTCTGGGAGTGTAGCCCATAGGTAGAAGGGCTTCCAGGAACCCCAGTACCACCAAAAAAATGCATCCATTATAAGGTTTCTTTCTGGTACAATTGCCTTCTGGCTTAGTGAGACATCTTTCTCTTTTTCCTAACAATTATTTTTCTGAAATACTTTTAATTTAGCTACTGTGGACTCTTAGCATTATACTATTGCTGTTCTTTTGCCCTCATAGAATGAATAATAATTTCTCCTTTTCTTAGCTCACTGTGAAAGAAAATATTTTAAATCCTGTTTAGAAGAAAAGGAACAACAGAAAAAGAGAGATTTGATAATGATCTAAGATTAAGGTGGAGAAAAGAAAAGCTTCCTGCCTTAGGCATTTCATTACAATTACAAAGTATAAAATGGCCACTGGTAAGAAATGTCCAAGCACCAGAGAAGCAATTTGTTAAGACAATGAACAAATGAGTGTCCTGTGATCATTACCTTATAATGACAACCAAAAATCTCCACATAGAAACAAGACTATCTAAATTAGAAAATGAACAAAACTCTCCATTATTCTGCACATTTGAATGTTTGTGGCTCTCAAAATTCGTGTTTTGAAAAATCTAACCTCTAAGGGGATAATATTTTAGGTAAAGCCTTTGAAGCTTCACCTGAATTGAACCACACTGAGATCCCAATCTCAGACTTCTTTTTTCTGGAATCATGAGAAACAAATTTTTATTGGTTAAGCCACCCAGACTATAGCACCTTGTTTCAGAAGCTGGAGCTAATATTTTTATTTTTATTTTTATTGTACTAGGGACAAAATCCAGGGACATTCTATTTCTGAACTATAGCCTCAACCCTATTTTATTCTTTTATGTTGAAATAGGGTTTCACTAAGTTGTGCATGGTCTCACTAAGTTGCTGAGGCTGACTGCAAATCAGTGATTCTTCTGTCTCAGCCTCCCAAGTACTGAAATTACAAGTGTGTACCACCACTCCTATTGAGTTAATACATTTAAAAATATTCAATTTACTCTTAGTATGTTTTAGATGAAGGAAAGTAACAAAAAACATTTCTTAAATTATTCAATTTTTATTGAAAAGTAACAGAAAGTTTGTTCATGCACCCACATACTAAGAGCCTCCAAACACTCTCCACCAAGATATCTACTTATATGTGTCCCTTTTCTATAATTTTCACCATAACCATATGCTTCTCACAGCCTTAAACAGTGGTACTATTAGGGAAGAAAATATTAAATATAATTAAATCAAATTTAAGACTGTGTGAGATGAGATAAAGTATGTTTAAAGCTGTATCCAAAATGCCTCAAATAACCTATGACCAAGTTTGGTTTTGGTTTTAAGATATTTGCGAATTTTAAAATGAATTGCAATTATATAAGCAACTTCTAGGAAGCTCAGCAAGAGCAAAAAAAAAAAAAAAAAAAAAAAAAAACCCTTTTACCTAATGTGACCCCAAAGTTAACTCAAAGAGTGGGTCTTGTGCTTCAAATCCATTAAGTTACCTCTTCAGTCTTTGCAGAGTCAAAACCTAAGCCTTATAGCACATTTCTCTCTAATTACAAACATCAGCTGTTCCATTATGAAGGTGTGGTTTGTGTCAGTCAACACAACAGCCATAACAAGGTCAAGGTCACCATTTGCTTCTGAAGTCTGATACCATCTGGTGAATTCCCAAGAATTCAGAAACATTCCATCTCCACTCAAGGAGGCTAGATGCAATAATCATTCTTGGAGGCTCAAAAGAGAAAACAATTCTAGGCCCAGCAAGGAAAACACTGAGATTCAAATAGCCAGTAGCTCCCAAAGCAAGTATTTTTAAGTTAGAGGAGAGGTTTCAAGCTCATCTAGTCAAAAGGTTCAAACAGTGTGTGTGTGTGTGTGTGTGTGTGTGTGTGTGTGTGTGTGTGTGTGTGTGTTTTGCTGGGAATTGACTTCAGGGGTTGTACCTCTGAGTTACACCCACAGTCGTATTTTATTTTTTATTTGGAAACAGGGTCTTACTAATTAGTTGAAAGCCTTGCTATGTTGCTAAGACTGGCTTTGAACCTGTGATCCTCCTGACTCAGCCTCCAAAACAATAAAGTTGCTAGGATCAGACAATTTTAAGTATTGGAATCAGACAAATTATATAAAATTGAAATGTAAGCCAATAAACTGCCACAGGGGTTTGGCTTTATTTATTTGTCAAGTACACTCAATGTTGCTGATATGAATAGCACTGTAATAGAATCATGGATAAAATTCATAGGTACATTGAGATAGTCAGAAAATTAGGACAAAAAAATTAGTCAGAAAATTAGGACAAAAAGAGGCTGAGCATGGTGGCTCATGCTGCATGCCTGTAATCCCAGTATTTGGGAGGTCGAGACAGGAAGATTATAGGTTTGAGGACAGCCTTAGCAACGTGGCAAGACTTTCAGCAACTTTGTGAGACCCTATTTCAAAATAAGCATAAAAAGAGCTAATGGTGTAGCTCAGAGAGCCAGGCAGGGCATGGGATGGGTCAGTAGAGGTCAAGGTATTGTGTTCCAGCTGCCTGGACATGGGCGGTACAGTGGGCAGCAGTGAAAAGAGCCCATAAGAGCTTGTAAGGAGAAGAGAGAGCCCAAGAGGAGAATTAGGGCAGTGTGTCAAGACCAAGTCATAGGAGGAATTCCAGATGAAAAAGGAGATTCTATAGTTGAGTAAATCAGGTGACCTGAATGGATAGGAGGGGGGAAGAGGGAAATTCTCTAATGCACATGATATATTTTAACAAACATATCAAAGTCAATCACTAAGCCAAGCATGAGAAGGGGGGGGGAGGGAATGGGGCAGGAATTGGGAAAGGACTAATTGGGTGATGTGTGCATGTATGTCTCCACCATCTTGTATCCCATTAAGATATATGACTACAATGTACCAATTAAAAATTTAAAAAAGGACCAAAGGAAGAAAATCAAATAGCCAATAAATGTATGAAAAATGTTCAACATTATTAGCAGAGAGATGCAAATCCAAACTACCCTGAGATTTCACCTAATTCCAACTAGAATGGCCATCATTCAAAACACAAACAACAACAAATGCTCATGAAGATGTGGAGAAGTGGGAACTCTAATACATTGTTGGTGGGATTGCAAATTAGTGCAACCACTTTGGAAAAGAGTATAAAGGATCCTCAAAAGAATGGGAATGAACCTACTATATGATTCAGCAATACCACTTCTGGGTATCTACCCAAAAGAATGGAAACCAAACTACCAAGCTAATGCATGGGTATCTATGTTCATAGCCTCACAATTCACCATTGCCAAACTATGGAACTAGCCAAGATGTCCCATCAACAGATGAATGGATTACAAAACTGGGATATATACACAATAGAATTTTACTCATCCATAAAGAAAAACAAAATTACATTATTTGCAGGGAAATTGATGGAACTGGAGAACATTGTACTAAGTAAAATTAGTCAGACACAGAAAGTAAAATATTTCTCCCTAATATGCTGGAGCTAGGGAGAAAAATAGCTATAGGAGGAATGCTAGGTGAAGAATGAGAAACCATAGATGAGAAAATAAAGCTACCTAACTGAGGGGGATGGAAGGGAGGAAAAGGGCAATTCTCTAACTTGATGTATATTCCCAAACATGTCAAAGTCAATCAATAAGCCAAACAGGAGAAGGAGGGTGGGGACAGGGAATGGGATGGGAAATGGAGAAGGGCTAAATGCATCTATGCCTCTACCATCTTGTACTCCATTAAGATGTATGACTACAATGCTCCAATAAAAATTTTTTTGAAAAGTAAAATCTTAGGGAGCCCAGGGATGTAGGTCAAATGTGTGACTTCCTCTGGGATCTTCCTTCTAAGAAATCAAGGCAAACAGATAGGGTATGGAGTATTTGACAAAAGGTGAATTTTTTTTTCTTTTGGGATTTATTAGTCTTAGTAATTTCAGGTGTGAAGCGAGACCAATATGATCCAAAATGTGTCTTATTCAGGGTTTTGTCTAAGAGTGAATAAGCTCTGTAAAGTAAAACTAAGGATTATAAAATTTTTAGATTTTTTAAACTGTATTTTCTTTTTAAATTGTATTTTATATTATATTTTAAATTATATATTTTAAACTATATTACATTTTCTTTTTAAGTTATATTTTCTTTTTCAGTTTGTCTCCTTCCTAGTAATATTTTATTTCTTTTATCCTACCTCAGACCTAAATATAAAATACAAAACTATAAAATTCCTAAACAAAAATACAGGAGAAAACCTAGATAATCTTGAATATGGCAATGACTTTTTAGACAAAACATCAAAGGTAGAATTTATGAAAAAGATAATGTATAAGTTAGATTTCACTAAACTTGAAACTGCTCTGCAAAAGAAAATGAGAAGGCAAGCCTCCTACTGGAAGAAAATTTTGCAAATGATACTTCTAATAAGGGACTGTTATCCAAATATACAAAGAACCTTTCCAACTCAACAATAAGAAAACAATCTTATTAAAAGCAATGTGCCAAAGACTTTAACAGATACTTCACCAAACAAGATGGTAAATAAGAGTATGAAAAGATGCTTCACATCAGATGTCATCAGGAAAAAGCAAATTAAAAAATGAGATACCACTATACATCTATTAGAATGATTAAAATCCAGAACATTGACAATAGCAAATGGAGGAGAGGAAGGGGAGCAACAGGAATGCTCACTTCATACTGGGGGGATGCAAAATGGTTCCGCCCTCTCTGAATCCGTTTGTTTCTTACAGAGCTTAGCATACTCTGATCATTCTCTTGGTGTTTATCCAAAGTAATCAAAAACTTAGGTCCATACTACAATCTGAGTACAGATATCTATAACAACTTTATTCATAATTGACCAAACTTTGAAACAACTAAGATGACCTTTAGAAGGTGAATGGGTAAATAAACTGTGGTCCATCCAGTCAAATAGTCTGGTCATTATTCTGCATTAAAAAGTAATGAGCAAGCCGGACGTGGTGGCGCAAGCTTGTAATCACAGCATTCCGGAGGCTGAGACTGGAGGATCGCGGTTCGCGGACAGCCTCAGCTACTTGGTGAGGCCCTCTGCAACTCAGTGAGACCCGATTTCAAAATAAAGAATAAAAAATAGGGCAGGGGGTATAGCTCGGAGGTTGAATGCCTCTGGGTTCAATCCCCAGACCCACAAAGAAAAAGAAAAAGTAATGAGCAGCTGGGGTACAGTGGTGCATGCCTGTAATCTCAGTACATGGGAAGCTGAGATAGGAGAATTGCAGGTTCGAGTTCAGCCTCCACAATGTAGCAAAACCCTTAGTAACCTAGCAAGACCGTCTTTCATAATGAAAAATAAAAAAGGCTGAAGGTATGTGTAGTTCAGAGGCAGAATGCCCTTGGATTCAACCCCAGTGCCCGAAATAAATAAATAAAAAGTAATAAGCCATCAAGCTATGAAAAGACATAGAAGAAATTTAAGCCGGGCATGGTGGCGCATGCTTGTAATCCCAGCATTCAGGAGGCTGAGACCAGAGGACTGCAGTTTGCAAACAGCCTCAGCTACTTAGTGAGACTCTTTGCAACTTAGTGAGAGACGCTGTTTTAAAATAAAGAGTAAAAAATAGGACTGGGGATTTAGCTCAGAAGTAGAATGCCCCTGGGTTCCATTCCCAGTACCACAAAAAACAAACAAACAAAAAAAGAAATTTAAATGCATATTACTAAGTGAAAGAAGGCAAACTGATGGATATAGATAGATAGATAGATAGATAGATAGATAGATAGATAGAGAGAAATTGAACTCAGAGGAATTTTATGTTTGAAGTACAGTCCTCCCTCTGTTTTATTTGAAACAGGGTCTCACTAAGTTGCTGAGGACCTCACTGAGTTGCTGAGGCTGGCCTCAAATCCATGAGACTCCTGTCTCAGCCTTCCAAGTACTGGATTCCAGGCCTGCACCACCACACCCAGCCACATTATATGTTTCTAACTAAAGGACAATATGGAGAGAAAAAGCACTTAGTAGATCAGTTTAGTTCCAGGGGTCATTTGTGGGGGGAATGGGGAAAGACAGAATTTTAGGACAGTGAAAGACATTCTGTACAGTACTGTAATGGTGGACACATATCATCATCAACTTGTACATATCATCATATGTTTGTTATATATATATCATCATACATTTGTAATGGTAGATACATGTCATTATACATAGAATATATAACCTAAGAGTGGACTCTATGTCTACGATAGACTCTGTGGGATTATGATGTCAATAAAGCTTCATCACTTGTAATAAAAGTACCACTGTGGTGTGGGATCTTGATATGGGGAGGAGGGACTATTCATGTATCTTGGGAGGGATATTTGGAAGATCTCTGTACTATCTTTTTTTTCTATGAACCAAAAATGTTCTAAAAATATAAAGTCTTATAATTATTTTCTACAAAAGTGAGAGTCCACATTGTTAAATATGTCCAAAGGAAAATCCTCAGGGTGATTATTAACTTTCGATGATTTATGGCATATATATATATATATGTATATATATGTATATATATATATATATATATATATATATATATGTATATATATATATTTTAATCGGGAACACAACTAGCCTGGAAACTAAAATTTCCCCCACATCATATCAAGAGAAATGACTAATCATTTTACTTTTAAACTATTTTTGTATTACTGATTTATGCTTTTTAAATTTTTGTATTGGTGCATTGTAGTCATACATCTCAATGGGATACAAGATTGCAGAGGCATACATGCACACATCACTCATTTAGCCCTTCACCAATTCCCACCCTATCCCCTCCCCCTCCCTCCTTGTCATGTTTGGCTTACTGATTTACTTGGATATGTTTATGAATATACTTCATATACATTAGAAAACTTCCTTTTTCCTCCCTCCCATCTCCCTCAGGTAGGTCACCTAATTTGCTCATCTATGGTTTCTCCTTCTTTGTCTAGAGTTCCTCCTATGACCCTTTTTCTTCTTACATGATTTATGCTTTTTTGAGTTAAAGAATGGCAAGGTAAATTTCTCAGAAGAAATGAATTCGCTTTAGAAAATATGTCAAAGGTAATGCCACAACGAACCGTATTTTCATGTTTGAAGCCCAATATAACCATGACAATAAGAAAAGAATGTTAAGACTCTGATGCATTATGGTTTGAGGGTGTGGAGCTCACATACTTCTCTCATTATTTTGAACCCCCAAACTAATATCCATCACATGTTTACTGAATTAATAAGTGAAGAAGTTCATTGTGGTGTTTGACAATACTTTACCCATGCCTAACAGCCTTAAGACTTAATTTCAGCATTTCCACCCTGGGAGGTTAGATTTAGGATAAACATGAGAGATACCAATCTTGACACTGCTAGACCAGGGAACAGTCTTACTTTACCTTTGGTGAAAAAGATGGAGGTAAAATAAAAGGAAATTAAAAGTGATGTAGGATAGAAGAAATAAGTAGGTAAAAAGGAGACAGACAGGAAGAAAAAGTAAAAAATATAACTTTAGTATATAATCCTGGAGCTGAAATGCTTCAGCCTCTAGTCCACAAACCAGTTCTCTTTCCCAGGCCTGACTCTACCATAAATTCTTGGGAAACCTGTAGACCCTAGAGTTAACAATATTTCTAAGAAAACCTATAATTTAGGATATCCCAGCTTATCCATCAATCAACTAATGAGGACCCCAATCAACCCAAGATCATCCACCCTAAGACTGACCAGACCACCAGACCATCAGGAAGCGCCTCGGGACTACTGGACTGAGATCATCCAACCTAAGGCTAACCAGACCACCTGACCACCATAAACCACCTTGGGACTACCAGACCGAACTCATCCTCGCATACCATCTCTAGCCCACCCCTCACAAAAGTCCCCTATAAGAAGAGAACCCTGAACTCCTCATCTTGAGGTGGCCCACATTCTCTCTTGAATGTGTATTTCCTCCCCTTTTCCTCAAATAAACCTCTGTCTATGTCTCTAACTGGCACATGCTGAAATTCTTTTCTGTCATGTTAGCCAAGGATCCTGCAGACCCTGAGTTCCTTAGCTGAGAGCTCACCCCAACAAAAGGAAACTAACAGTCTAAAATCTATAAGCACGCTCATGAGTTCTCATTCTCATTTATAAATTCACTGGCACCTGTGACTAACAGTTTGCTGTAAAGCAAAATTCAGCATAAGGCAAGTCCATCTTGAACTCTATCCAAAAGGTTTAACTACTGAATCACCAAAAAAATAAAAAAATCTGTTTTAAAATGGTTTTACCCAAAAGGCAGCCAGATGGCCTGGTTCCAATGTATTAGAGAGGGGAAAAAAAAAGAGAACAAGAAACATGTTGTTTCTGCCCCACCCTCTAGCCCCAAGATGTGTTATGTTGGTTATGAAAGTCAAAACCCAGGTAATTGCAAGTGGTTGGGGCCTGGAGAGACAGATGAACTATCTTCTTGACACCCCTCAGCAACTAAACAAAATCCCTGAGGTTCAACAGGTATGAAGGGAAGAAAGTTGTTCTAGACCAAGTTCATTGCTTCCAAAAAATGTGGGTGCTTCTTGCCTCCATAAGCAACTGTATCTTAGGAACGGAAATTTTAATTGACTGAAACCCACTGTGTGAAACTTAGAATGGAAATTGGGTTCTCCACCTCCGTACCACCTTTATTTTGGGCTTTGAAGCTAGGAAGGACAGCAGGGAGTATAAACTGGCTATCAGTTGTCTTCTGTATTATTCATTTATGTACCAAGAAAAAAAAATACAAGAAGAAGAAGAAAAGAAAATAAAAACAACCATCTTAGTCCCAAGGCAGTCACACAAAAGATAAGCGCACTGCTGGGAACAAAGGTGGGCCTGGTGGCCATCAAGGTACAAAGCTTTCTTGTGGTTTGTAACTAAAGGGGAACAGTTGTGATGGGTCATCTCTGGGACATTTGTCACCTGAGAATTGTATTTATTTTATTTATATATTCATTCATTTCTACATATTCATGCTGTCGAGAATAGAAACTGGGTCTTATTTATTCTCAAATTCAACGTAGTGCCAGGTACTTAGAAGGGTCTTAATAATTATTTGCAAAAAAAATCCCCGATGAATCATGAAATAATGAACTTGTCCTAGTTATACTTCTATATATTTTAAAAACTTAAAATATGTAGGTACAGAATATTATAATATGCAAAAGACAAAATGGTTTGCAGGAAAAGAACTTAGAATCCACAAGGTTCAATATCTTGATTTTAAGTATAAGAAAAATGAAGCTTAAGGAAATTTAAAATATTATGTTGACTAGAAGTAATAAATAAATAAATAAAGTCTCAATTGAAATATATATATACATACATATATAATAATTTTAAATTTTATACTATTTCATCTGGATCTACAGTGTCTCCCTCTATTAACCTCCAACCATTTCTAGGTTTCTTTTTTTTTCTTCTTGTGGTACTGAGGGTGGAATTCAGGGGCTTTCTACCTCCAGGCTATACTCCCAGACCTATTTTATATTTTATTTGGAAACATGGTCTAAGTTACTGAGAGCCTTACTAAGTAGCTGAGGCTGGCTTCGAAACTATGTGATCCTCCTGTCTCAGCCTCCCAAGCACTGGGATTACAAGCGTGTGCCACCACGCCCGGCTGGGTTTCATTAATGTATATTTGGTCAAAGAATTCAAAGTATTCTAAAATTAGCTTAAGTTAAATCTAATTAACTAAATTATACTGACATATATATATATATATATATATATATATATATATATATATATATATATAAATTTTTTTGGTGGTACTGGGGTTCCTAGAAACCCTTCTATCTCCGGGCTACACTCCCAGACCTATTTTATATTTTTATTTGGAAACAGGGTCTCTTAAGCCAGCAGGGCTGGCTTCGAACCTGTGCGATCCTCCTGTCTCCACCTCCCAAGCGCGGGGATTACCAGTGTGTGCCACCAAGCCTGGCATAGTAAAGATATATTAAAAATTCTTTTGCCAGGCGTGGTGGCACACACTGGTAATCCCCGGGCTTGGGAGGCAGAGACAGGAGAATCATGCAGGTTTGAAGCCAGCCCTGCTGGCTTAAGAGACCCTGTTTCCAAACAAAAAAAGTATAAAAATAGGTCTGGAGTGTAGTCCGGAGGTAGAATGGTTTCCAGGAACCCCAGTACCATCACCAAAAAAAAAAAAAATTGTTTCTTTCACAGGAATTTCTGAAGACTGATCAGTTGATCAGTGATGAGTCCCTTCTTTGAAGTATCCGGGTTAAATTGAAGGAAGAACCAAATATAAGCCCATGAAGTTTCAAGTTTCCAGTTCTGCAAATGCCACTGAAATTGATATGGGTGCATTAAAATAAAATAGGTTGGAAATCATATTTTTAACATTTACATATTCTTCACTATCATTAAAAATGAAAATATAGACTGTCTTATAAATAGGACACTGGGACAATATAATTTTCTTGAGCATTCAAAGTGTTTTCTCTAATAGATTCTTTGGAGTGTGAGAACACAGGTCATAGCTTGTCAACAAATAACTGGGAGTAGCAGCCCCTTAGAGTTGGTCGGGCAGCTGCACAGTACACTCCATATTACTCTGAGTTATACATTGTTTCAGTGTCAGCTGCTTTTGAACATTAACAGTTTGAAATACAGACATTCCTTGAAATAAAATGGCAATCTAATTCTAGAAAATTATTTCATGAAGGCATTGATTGTATTTCATACCAGTTATGTATGCAGTATTTTGTCCTTTTGAACATTTAATAAAAGTAACTTTGTGTGTGTGTGTGTGTGTGTGTGTGTGTGTGTGTGTGTTCCTAGGAATTGAACCCAGGAGCACTCTACTTTTGAGCTACCCCTACTCCAACCTGGCCCTTTTATATTTTCTGTTTTTGAAACAGAGACTCCCTAGGTTGCTGAGTCTCACTACATTGTTGAGGCTGGCCTTGAACCTATGATCCTCCTGTCTCAACCTCCTAAATACTGGGGTTATAGGCACGTAGCACCATTCTCAGCTCTAAAAGTAACTTTTGCAGTAATGTTTATGCCATTTGCACAATAAATTTAAAAATATTTTCAACTAATCCTCTTTCTATCACTTTTCTCAAACGAATGTGACTTTAATACCATAATATTTATTTTAAAGTTGCCATAAGTGGTATATTTGTTGCTCAGTTTTATTTTATTATAGGTGTTCCACATCTGGGATAAGGGGATAAAATGGGTTAAAGGATTTCTAAATGTATTGAGTAATAATGTTATAAACTTGCCAGGAACACATTGTGAAATGCTAAGATTAAATGACAATTACCATACACCAAGTAGACAGTGATTCTCAAGCAGTGTCCTTAGGAGGATACAGAGGTAGCATTGCCACAATCCTTCACTGCTTAGCCCCCATGCGCACAGCAAGAAGGGGAACCAGTGACCATTACGTTGTGTCCTTTCACCCCAAACCGTGGTCTTCCCAAGTAACTTCCTCGGATGGTCGAAAGTTCATAATTTGGGGATTACCAATTTATCTAAATATAAGTTACTCTGGAAGAAATTCCGTGGTAAATGTTTGTCTTTTAGGTAGAAAGATTTGCAGCTGGGTAGGTAGACAGGTCAGTTCAGATCCAGGCATCATTATTAATTTATAGCGGTACAATTCTGGGTAAATCAGCTTTTGAAGATGAACATTTTGAGCTTTTCAATCTATATAAACTAAAGGTTTTAAGTCTTAACTCTCAAAGTCACTGAAAGGATTAAATTAGACATTGTGAATACATACTTAATGGGGCTAATGGAATCAAGTTAGTGATTGAGGAAAAGAGCTTACCTTGATCATTAATCATCCTGTGTCTATTAAATATTTTTTCAAGTCTTGACACTTGTCTTTATCAAGTTTCTGTCACTATAACAAATACTCAAGATAGTGAACTTATAAAGACAAAAGGTTTATTTTGGTTCACAGTTTGGGATGCTAGTCCATGGTCAATTGGCTTCCTTGCTTGTGGTCTTGTGATAAGGCAGGACATCATGGCCAGAGCATGGGGAAGGGCAAAGCCACTCCTTTCATGGCTAGTTAGGGAGCATAGGAGAGGAAGAGGAAGGAGCTGGGGTCCTGCTGCCACCTTCAAAAGCACACCCTAATAACCCAAAGATCTCCCAGCAGGCCTCACCTCTTAAAGGTCCCACACCTCCTAATAGCACCAAGCTGGGGACCAGGACTTTAACACATGGAGGCTTGGGGAATAGTCCAGATCTAAACCATAGCTGCACTCTTATAGGCTGCATCACTGTAAGCAAGCTGCCTGCTTTCTCTGCACCTTTGTTTACCTATCTATAAATAATAATAGTATATTTACCATACTTTATTACATGAACACAGTGATTTCATAGAAGCAGTATGCTAGTATTTGGACTCATTGAACTGAGCTTTCAGCTCAGTTAAAAAAAAAAAAAAGGCAGCAGGCAGAAGTCCTTCCCGAGATAGTAAAGTGAGAGAAAGAAGGATGGAAACAGGGAGGTGTGAAGGGGCCTTAAGAAGGAGCACACATGGGTATCAAGAAGAAGATGCTTGTTCTAATACTTATCCAGGTCTATCCAGGGCTAACTTTTATTTTCCTACAGCTATTTAAAAAAAATGGCTTCTTATCTGCTGTCTTGAACTTAATCATTATGATTTGTTTTATTTTACTTTGAACTTAAAAAGAGGCTGTATCCACTGGCCTTCTGCTTGTACTTAAAATTAACGAGTAAAAACGCACAAATAACTGTATCCCGCCCTTCCTGGAGTGACTACAGCTGAGGCACTCTTCACTTCCTAATGAGGCTGGACAGATGAGGCTTGCCCTGTGGCCTGGAGGTTAGTACTCTCACGCTGCAACAGAAAAACAGCAGAAATGAACTCCAAAACTGGAGATGCTCCACCCTCTAGCAGACTTTGAACTTTGAGTATGCAGCTTCTAATAAAAAGATTGATACCTAATCAGATCATTTAAGCCACATGCCTCTCTTAAGGTCATAATCTCCTGCTCGCTATCAGATATTTGATTGGACTTCAGAAAAAAGTTTGCAGCCCATGACCCAGGTCCATGCTCCTGGAGGACTGAAATGCTATTGTCAAGTGAGTCAGCCTACCGCATCCGCCCAACCCGGATTCACAGAGTCGGATTAAATCACAGGCTTAAATCCTCATGTTTATATTCAGTCAGACTCTGAGGCGCATAATTCTCTTTTTGCCTTTGCCTCTTTTTACTAGTCATGCTTTGCTAGTAAATATGCTTTTTATTTCACATATAGTAAAATGTTCAGAGCTTATGTAGAGTGTGAAGAAAGGACACGTCTATGTTAACAATCACTCAAGGAAGACAGGGATTTTCTTTACCCCAGAGGACCTTCCTTTTCCTATCCCAACGCTCATGAGCCCATGAAACTTGTTTTGATTTCGGTGTTTGGATTTTTCATTTTGTTTTGTTTTGTTTATTTTTTGGTGCTAGGTATCAAACCCCAGGCCATGCCCATTTTAAGTATGCACTTACTACTGTGCTATACACACCTCCTTCCTGGAAAATGATGATGATTTGCTTGTACTTGAACTTCTATAAATTTAATTGAACTTGTGTACATTTTTCTGCCTGCTTTCTTCCACTCAGATAATAATTTTATAATGCCATCCATACTCCTGAATGCATTAGTTTTATTGCTGAGTATTTTTTCTCTCACATGAACACCACATAGCTTAGTATCTCTTCTTCTGTGTTGATGGACATTTGGTTGATTTCAGTTATTGACTCTCAGGGATAAAGCCACTGACTGGCATTCATGCACAAGTTTTCAGTGTACCCATATTTACATATATTTTGGGTAAATTCCAGCAGTGGAATTGCTAGGTTTTAGGATAGGTATATGACTGTCTTTATTAGGATCCACTACACTGATGTTTTTAGAGTTTATTTTTTAATTAAAATTTTGTTATTATCTTTTTATAGTGCTGGACATAAAACTTAAGGCTTTGTACATTATTGGCAAGTGTTCTACTATGGGGCTACATCCCTAGAGGCCTTTCTATTTTAGTTTGAGGCAGGGTCTTACTGATTTGTCCAGACTAGCCTCAAACTTGCATTACATTGCTTTTCAAAGCTGTTTTAGCATTTTACAATTTCACTAGAAATGTGAGAACTGATTTGTTACACATCATAACCAACATTAAGTATTGCCAGATTTTTAAAATTTCTTTTAAATTGTGTAAGAATATTTAACAGAAATCTGTGCTTTTAATTTTAATTTTATTTTACTTTATGTGGTAGTGGGAATTGAACCCAGGGGTGTTCTACCACTGAGCTACACCCCCAGCCCTATTTTAGATTTTATTTAGAAACAGGGTCTAAGTAGCTGAGGGGCTGGCTAAGTTGGGGAGGTCAGTCTTGAATCTGTCTCAGCCTCCCAGCTACTGGGAGTATAGGCATGCATCAGCATGCCAGGCTGAGATCTACGCTATTAACAAACTCTTTAGCATGTAGTGTAATATCATTAACTGCAGGAACGATGTCATATACCAAAAATGCCATTTTGTTTAACTGATACTTTATTCCCATTGATTAGCAACTCCTCAGTTTTTACTTTCTCTGCTCCTGATAACCACCATTCTACTCTCTGACTACTTTAAAGTCTTCATAAAAAACACTTCTATTTTTATTTTACAATCCAAGTGACAGCCTAGTGGTAGCCTTTTCTGATTTTCAGTTGTATTTCTTTGATGACTAATGATGTTCAACAACTTCTTATGTGCTTATTAAACATTCATATATCTTTTGGGTAAAGTGTTTATTCGCCTATTTTATGGACTATCTTTTCATTACTCAGTGACAATATTTTTCATGCATACTGGATATAGATATATCTTTTGTCAAATTAATGCATATGAATATTTTCTCATAATTTGTAGCTTTTTTCATTTGAAAATTTTTTATCTAGCCGGGCATGGTGATGCACGCTTGTAATCCCAGCATTTGGGAGACTGAGATCAGAGAATCGCGGTTCGCGGACAGCCTCAGCTTCTCAGTGAGGCCCTCTGCAACTTAGTGAGACCCTGTTTCAAAATGAAGAATAAAAAGTAGGGCAGAGAGCGTAGTTCAGAGGTCAAATGCCCCTGGATTCCATTCCCAGGCCCGGAAAAAAAATTATATTTTCATCTTTCAGTAGGCTAAAGTTTTTATTACTTTAAATGACAGTTATGTGTATGTGTGTGTGTGTGATACTGGGTACTGAACCCAGGGGCATTCTACCTCTGAGCTATGTTTTCAACCCTATTTTTATTCTTTATTTTGAGACAGCGTCTCACTAAGTTGTGGAGGGCCTCACTAAGTATTTAAGGCTGGCTGCAAACGTGTAATACTCCTGTCTAGATTTCCCAAGTACTGGGATTACATGTGTGCACCACAAAGCCCTGGGTGATGTCAATCAATTTTAAATTGTTGTATTTTACTGCATATATCATAATTATAATATATAATCATAATTTCAGAGTACATTTTATTATGTCCAATAATGCATTCTTTATACTGAATTAACAGTTATTGCATTATATTTTACATTTGTCCTGTTTAAAAACTCTTTGACTATCCCCAGATCTTAAAGGCATGCTTCTATGATTATTCATATAAGATTTATAATTTTAGATTTTGCATTGAAGTCTATGATTTATCTCTAATTCTCAGTGTGTGTGTGTGTGTGTGTGTGTGTGTGTGTGTGTGTGTGTGTGCTATTAGATAAGAGTCAAAGTTCCTCCAAAACATTGTCAAAAACATTGCAGCCAGGTGTGGTGGAACATGCTTGTAATCCCAGCATTCCAGAGGCTGAGAACAGAGGGTCAGGTTCAAAGACAGCCTCAGGGGAGTAGCTCAAAGGTACAATGTCCCTGGGTTCCATCCCCAGTACCACACACAAACAAATTCAAACATTGTCCTTTTCTCTCAGTTTATTTTATACCTATGTACTTTCTGTTGGTCTTTAGGAGTCACTTTAATTGATTTACCCTGTATTTTAAAGGCTAGCACAGCAGCTCTCTTATACAAGAGCTTAGAAAATGAACACTGACTGAATACATGGTCTAGAAGCTAAAAGAAACCTGAGTTAATTACTTAAGATTTCTCAACTTATGCATGTTTTTCACTAGATAAAAATCAAGATACTATTCTAGGCTTTATAGAGTATAGTATGCTCTTCTTTTTTTTTTTTTTTTTTTTCCTTCAGTACTGCTCCACCCCCAGCCCTATTTTTATTCTTTTTTTCCCTTTGGATTAATTTCTTTATTTTTTTATTTTTATGTAGATCATATTAAAAATGGCATACATTCACACAGTGCTTGGTGCGCCCCTGCTTCCCTCCCCCTCTCAACAATGAGTGTCCAGGCTGACCATGCTACATTCACACTTATACACATATTTGAATGTAGCTCCTCCATTAATCAACATCAGCCTTCTTTGTCTCCTACCCTTCCATTTCAGCTTTGCTGAGGTTTCCCCTCCAGTATCTGGAGTCCTTCTGGTATTCCTAGTAGTCCCTAGTTTGGGCATATTAGAGAAAACATATGTTCCTTCTCTTTGTGTGCTTTGGCTGATCTCACTTAACACAATGTTCTCCAGGTCTCTTCATCTTCTTGTGAATGACATGATTTTGTTCTTTATAGCTGAGTAGAATTCCATTGTGTGCATTTCCCATAATTTTGCAATCCATTCATCTGTTGATGGATTTTTAGGTTGGTTCCATATTTTGGCTATTATGAATTGTGCTGCTATGAACCTGGGTATGCATATGTTACTGTAGTTCTCTGATTTCAACTCCTTTTGAAAGAAACCCAGGAAGTATAGCCGGATCATATGGTGGATCTATTCCCAGTTTCCTAAGGAATCTTTACACTGATCTCCATAGCGGCTGAACTAGTTTGCACTCCCACCAACAGTGTTAAAGAGTTGCTCTTTCTTACATCCTTGCCAGCATTTGTTGTCATTTGACTTCTTTATGCTTGCCACTCTGATGGGAATTAGATGGAATTTCAGCATAGTTTTTATTTGCATTTCCCTCATGTCTAATTATGTTGAACATTTTTTCATGTTATCTATTGGCCATTTGCATCTCTTCTTTGTGAAGTGTCTATTCAGTTCAGTTGCCCATTCTTGATTATTTGTTTTGCTAGTGTAGAGTCTTTTGAGCTCTTGTATATTCTGGATATTAGCCCACTATCAGAGTGGTGGCTGTTTAATTTCTCTCTGAGCACTCCTAGAGACTCATTAGTATTTCAGGGTTGTAGTTCTTTGACCTACTCTGGTTTTGTGAAAGAAACTGGCTTTGAATTGGAGGAGGAGAGATAATGTCAAATAAATATCTACTTTATGAAGTGACCTTTGAAAATATTGTTTTGTATGATTTACCTTATTTACATGTTTGAAAGAAGAGTTATTTTAGTAAAGACTAGGAGTCCAAAGACAGCTGTCTTGTAATTGAATTCAAAATAGTATATGAATATAGAAAAAGTAGAAGTAAACATTAAATATAGTAACATTAATGTCTCTAAGATTGGGAGGGACTTTTTTCTTTTTTACTTTTTTGTGCTTTTATGATTCATGAGCATTAGTTTATAATAGAAAACGTGGATAGTGCTTTTGCTTTTGTATTGCATTATATTCATACAAAGTATCCGTAACATCAGTATTGTGTTTAGTACTTTGAATTGTATTATACAACATTACTTTAAATATATTTATCGCAGACCCCTGGAGAAACCGGGCCCAGTAAGACGCTGGGTTCTGGGCGGGGGTCGCGCTCGGGGCACGCCAGATGGGGCCCGGGTCGCGGGACTCTGGGCCCCAGGCCGAACTGCGCGTAGCACGCCAGACCCCTGGAGAAACCGGGCCCAGTATGACGCTGGGTTCTGGGCGGGGGTCACGCTCAGGGCACGCCAGATGGGGCCCGGGTCGCGGGACTCTGGGCCCCAGGCCGAACTGCGAGTAGCACGCCAGACCCCTGGAGAAACCGGGCCCAGAACAGAAAAAGATAAAGAAAAATATCGGAGAGGAAGTAAGAAAGCAGTTATGGATGCCAGGACACTGGAGATGCAGACAAAACTTATCTAAATGCACTGGAACTTATGGAAAAATTCGCCGTGAAAGAGGACTGCTATTTCTCTATATTGTTAAGAAGCTCAGACATCACCTGTAAGGAGAGAGTTTAGCAGAGACCAAGGAGAAATGCGGTGTTGAAAGAGTTCTCCGCGATGGTGGTGGAGACTTGTATTCAGGAGATGCAGAAACCGGATCTTACCAACTTTATTTTTTTGGAGAAATTACACCAAATGTCGAATGCTACCATCACACATGCTTAGGAACACTGGACAACATTCAGAGTGGAAAAAGAGCCTGGGAAGGATTTGAAACGGTGGAGGCAGTGGCAATGCCAGTGGCCAATACTCAGGGGAGGCAGAGATCTGATACATTACACCTGGAACCTTTGAAATAATAACCACAGAGACAGTGATTGGAACCTGCTGCGGGGTTAGGCGGGCACCGGGGCCAGTGGCCGACATTGAAGCTTGCTGTGAGGCAAGGCCACTACTGAGGCCTCCTTGGCCGGGATTGGAACCTGCCGAGGGGTTAGACCGATGCTGGGGCCAGCAAGGCCGGCATTGGAGCCTGCCATGAGGCAAGGCTTGTGCTGGGGCCTCCGAGGTCAGGTCTGGAACCTGTTGAGGGGTTAGGCCGGTGCTGGGGCCAGCGAGGCCGGCATCGGAACCTGCCTTGAGGCAAGGCCGGTACTGGGGCCTCCGAGGTCAGGATAAGAGCCTGCTGAGGGGTTAGGCCGGTGCTGGAGCCAGTGAGGCTGGCATCGGAGCCTGCCGTGAGGCATGACCAGTGCTGGAGCTTCCGAGGCCGGGATCGGAGCCTGCCGAGGGGTTAGGCCGGTGCTGGGGCCAGTGAGGCCGGCATCGGAGCCTGCCTTGAGGCAAGGCCAGTACTGGGGCCTCGAGGCCAGGATAAGAGCCTGCTGAGGGGTTAGGCCGGTGCTGGGGCCAGCGAGGCCGGCATCGGAGCCTGCCGTGAGGCATGACCAGTGCTGGGGCCTCCGAGGCCGGGATTGGAGCCTGCTGAGGGGTTAGGCCGGTGCTGGGGCCAGCGAGGCCGGCACCGGAGCCTGCCATGAGGCAAGGCCGGTACTGGGGCCTCCGAGGCCGGGATTGGAGCCTGCCGAGGGGTTAGGCCAGTGCTGGGGCCAGCGAGGCCGGCATCGGAGCCTGCCGTGAGGCATGACCAGTGCTGGGGCCTCCAAGGCCGGGATCAGAGCCTGCCGAGGGGTTAGGCCAGTGCTGGGGCCAGTGAGGCTGGCATCGGAGCCTGCCTTGAGGCAAGGCCGGTACTGGGGCCTCCTAGGCCAGGATAAGAGCCTGCTGAGGGGTTAAGCCGGTGCTGGGGCCAGCGAGGCCAGCATCGGAGCCTGCCGTGAGGCAAGGCCGATACTGGGGCCTCCTAGGCCAGGATAAGAGCCTGCTGAGGGGTTAGGCCGGTGCTGGAGCCAGTGAGGCCGGCATCGTAGCCTGCCGTGAGACATGGCTGGTGCTGGGACCTCCGAGGCCAGTATTGGAGCCGGACGAGGGGTTAGGCCGGTGCTGGGGCCAGCGAGGCCAGGATAAGAGCCTGCAGAGGGGTTAGGCCGGTGCTGGGGCCAGTGAGGCCGGCATCAGAGCCTGTTGTGAGGCAAGGCCGGTACTGGGACCTCCGAGGCCAGGATAAGAGCCTGTCGAGGGGTTAGGCTGGTGCTGGGGCCAGTGAGGCCGGCATCGGAGCCTGCCATGAGGCATGACCAGTGCTGGGGCTTCCGAGCCCGGGATTGGAGCCTGCCGAGGGGTTAGGCCGGTGCTGGGGCCAGCGAGGCCGGCATCGGAGCCTGCCGTGAGGCAAGGCCGGTACTGGGGCCTCCGAGGCCAGGATAACAACCTGCCGAAGGGCTAGACCAGTGCTGGGGCCAGCAAGGCCGGCATCGGAGCCTGCCGTGAGGCGAGGCCAGCATCGGAGCCTGCCGTGAGACATGGCCAGTGCTGGGGCCTCCTAACCCGGGAACGGAACCTGCTGAGGGGTTAGGCCGGTGCTGGGGCCAACGAGGCTGGCATTGGAGCCTGCCGTGAGGCTAGGCCGGTACTGGGGCCTCCGAGGCCGGGATTGGAATCCTGCCGAGGGGTTAGACCGGTGCAGGGGCCAATGGCCAGCATCGGAGCCTGGCGTGAGGCAAGTTCACTCCTGCGGCCTCCAAGGCCGGGACCAAAGCCAGCTTAGGGGTTAGACCGGTGCAGGGGCCAGCGAGACCAGAACTGGGGCCTCCCATGAGGCAAGGCCGCTGCTTGAGCCAGCGAGGTCTGGATCAGTCCACTGAGTAGCCAGGCCACTACTGGGACCATCAAGAGTGGGATTGGTACTTGCAACGCAGCATGCACAGAGAAATATCGCAGAAAATATAAATCAGACGCTTCTCTTAATCAGCAATTACTAGGAGGAAAAGGGCAACAGGAAGAGGTTGAGCTATAGAAAGGGCCCTATAGTGAAGCAACTAATGTGACCAATCAGAGGGTATGTAATACTGGAGGACGGAGCCTCTTTAAAACGCAGGAGGTACATAAACAAATGTATCAAAGTAAATCACCAAAGAAGTGTGGGATGGAGGGAGGGGGAGGGAATGGGATGGGGGCTGGAGGAGGGCTAATTGGATGATGTGTGCTTGTATATTCTCTCAAGTCTTGTACTCCAATGTGATTGATATATGACTACAATGCACCAATTTAAAAAATAAATTAATAAAAAAATAAAATAAAAAAAAATAAAAATAAAAAAAATAAAAAATAAAAAATATATTTATCATTCACAGACTCAGTTTTATTTTAGGCAAAATGTAGTCCAGGTACAGATGGTTTTAAGATGACTTAATAAGCAGTGCACAAATTTTTCAGCAATCTGGTTCTATATCCATTATGAGATTGTAGTATTAAAAATGTTCTTTACCATGCAGATAGAGATAAGATAACTCATACCATTACAAGCAGACATTTAGTAGCAGAAATGAGATTAAAACTTAGTCCCATGCAGAAAGGGCAGGGGCAAATATTCTCATTTTATATATTTTGATGAGTCAACTCAATTGACTTTCCTATTTTCAGACTCTACAACTGGCAAGTATTATCAACAATGATTTCAACCAGCAGCAATATGAGAGAAATCAATCTAGTAAATTGTATACAATTAAGCTCTTATTTAAATGGTTTTCTACAATTATCACAAATGATGGAAAGAAGGATGAGAACATTTTCTGAATGTGTGATGCTTGCTGTACACTGCTAAGGATAAAAACAAATTCTGAGAACTCTTTCCTGTGTCTCTTCTGAATAAAATGTCATCCTATTTGCCGTTAATACAAAATCACAACTAGGAATATCTTATTTTTAAAAAATAACCAGCCACTTGATTCCACATTACTGTGCACATGAACCAAAATAAAATCTCTCATAAGAGTTAGCTGTACTTGTTATAGGAAAGTGCAAAATCAGATTAAGAAAAAAGACATAATGCGTTCACTTTTAGTAACTCTCTGGTAAAAAAGATTTAGCTATGGTTTTTAATTAACTGGAATAATGGAAAGAAATGCTGTAATTACAGTATGTGATACCTAAAACCACCTCATTTATTTCATCTCATTTGTACTTGAATATTTTTTTGTTTGTGCCTCTAATGTAATATATATCAAATAACATAATTTCCTGTATATTAGTCATAACCTCCTGTTTTCCAAATAAAATGTTGGTGATCAGATACATAACCTGCCTGGCTTGTTAATATCTTTGCCTTGGAACACTTCAGAGACAGATGTGTTGGCTGGCTTCCAGTTAACTTTATTATTTCTTTAAGGGGAAAATTATTCACTTAAAAATGAGTTACAAGCAGAACACCAGCAGTACAGAAGTAAAAATCATCTTAGTTCAAATTCATCTCCAACTTTGAGTGTATCTAGACATGGAAAAAATTAATGCTTTTAGTGTGCAAATGTATCTAACACATTTCATCTCAAGCATTAAGAATTGTAGTTTATAAATATTATATTTTTTTCATAGTACATATAAGTCTTTGTGTACCTTGTATAATACAATTTGTAGTAACAAGGAGTAAAATACAATTTGTAGCTTGTGAACCTAAAGAGAAGACTGGGATGGAAACCTCAGAGAGGAGGGCAAATAGTCTGCTAAGATGTCCTTTTTGACGAGAACGCCAGATAGAACACTCGGGAATGGTTCCTTCCTCTTGAGCGCGTGATTAATGTTGTTAGTAGAAAGACATGATCACAACATACAGCTCAGCAACTCAGTCTGCTGCACCAGATTTATGAAGCCTGGGTCAGTATAAATTGTTGTAGGAGACTCGCAACCTTGTAATTCACTGGGGAACAATAATCGAAATGAAAACATGGCCTTGATGCTGTCTCTGCTCACTATTTCCATTGGCAGATGTGTAATTGAATAAAAAACTATCATGGCATTTAATGATCAGGTAAAGCATGAGGAATAGCCCTCCTTGAGGACTGTCTTTAATCTCCGGTGATGGCTCAGGCATCAGAAACAAAGGTGAGTTTTAAACGGGCAGAGTTGTGTGTCCTTCCTTTAGACGACTCATTAGCCCACAGCCCTGGTTGAATTAAGGTCTTTATTTTTATATTTTGAGTAAGATAATTATTTTAACGTGTTGGGGAACTGGTGTGCATATAAAATTATGCTTCTCAAAAGAGCACAATTCAACAATTCAACATAATTCAGAATGTTCTCTGATGTTGAAGTTTATTTTAAAGTCAAATGGAAACAACGAGGCACACTATTATCCTCATAGAAGGACTACTTAAAGGACCTTCTTTCAGGCTCTTAGGCTAACATAACAAAATAACTCATAAGCACAGAATCAAGTGCTTATTATGACCCCATTGTCATCCAAAGAGCTCATTCCTCCTATTACATTTATTTTTATGCTATCTTTTTTTTTTTTAAGAAAAGCTTTCTTGCTTTAGCAAAATTGTTCTCATCAATACAAGTATTGTCTGAATTATATGGTCCTTTGACCATATAATTATGTGCTCACTCTTTTTAGTTTTGCTATGGAACCATGCAGAAAGGGCAGACACCCCTTATTTGTTGTTGTTGTTGTTTGTTTGTTTGTTTGTTTGTTTTGAGAGGCGCCTATTGTCTCCTAAATGAAGTGAACAATATTTCATTTCAGTTGCAACTATGAAGAAGAAAAATGTAAATAAGTAAAAATCTCAGGTAAGACTTCCAAAAGAAAAGTAAAGTGAAAATTTAACAGATGATTCTGTCATAATAGCAACATAATTTGGTTGACATTTCACATGATCTTTTAATGTGCTGCTCTGCTGACCAAATGGACTTCTGGAAGTTGGTTTAATTTTTTTTTTAATGACTATGCCTATACATCAAAAAAAATGAAGTAAAAAATGCAAAATCAGTGTTTTTCCTTGTTTTGTCTGTTAGATGGAAAAACTAGATATTTGGAACCACATGGCTGAAAGAATTTATTTTTCATTTGCCATCTGAAATGAGAAGCAAGAATATGTAAATATGTTATATTTTGAATGGCATCAAAGAGATCCCTGTTTAATTGTATTTCTAACACAGGCATAGATGGAATTTACAGAGAAAACTCTCAAAAGATCTTTATTAAAATGAGCTACTAATTCTTCATTACCAATCAGTTATAAAACTAGCTAAATAGCAACTTAATAGCAATGAGGTTAGCTAACACCAATGATATTAACACATGTCATACATGGGCCTAAGAGCTATATGTATACAAATGTAAATGATCTTCACTACATCCACTGAGCTTGATACTCAAAGAGTAGGCATTATTGGTATCTCAATTTTATAGACAAGGAAACTGAAAGCTAAGACATTTGTGCAAAATGATACTAGTAGGAAATACTAGAGCTGATATTTTAATCCAGGAACCAAATTACTATGCTATAGTACTAAAATAAAGGACATGAACATCATGATAGTTGAGGAGGTAGAGCATAGAAGATTTGGAGTTCAAATAGAGCACCACAGTGTCAAAATGGAGGAAATTCTTCACATACACACACACACACACACACACACACACACACACACTCACTCACACACTATACAATATGTATACATATATAGGTATATATGTGTATACATATATACATATATATCTGCGCAGACTTGTTGGTATGTAGATCAAGATAAAAATGTGTGTTTATGCATATGAAGAAACATATACATATACATAGGTGTATGTATATATACATACACACACATAATGAAAATCTATATAGATAATATGTAACTACAACTAAAATATTGATGGAATAGAACAAAGAAAAAAAGAACAAAGGCTCCTAAGGCCTAAGGCATAAAATTCATAGTTATATCAAAATGATATCAAGTTATATCAGATTCATACTTCTCAAGTTCTAAATACATTTTCCATAAAATTTAATTAAATTAGATGCAAAGATATCTCATTTATAAATAACTTTTGTCAAGTTTTGCTGTTTTTTTCATTTATTTTACAACTATTAATTGTTATTCATTGAGTAAATGGATGATTATTTACTAAAAGACTAATTTAATTATTATTTATTGAGTGTTCTCATTTGCCAGGGACAGCCAGCAGAGCATAAAGGAATGTAGTTTTTGTCCTTGAAAATTTTATAAGATAAAGTGAAGAAATAATGCACTTGGATTTTAGCCTTTGAAGGAGGTTATTAGTGTTTATGTTATCCTAAAAGGATACTGTGTGTGTGTGTGTGTGTGTGTGTGTGTGTGTGTGTGTGTGCGCACACGCATGTGTGTTTTAGCCATATAATCTGTGACTGAACCAGGTGTGGTGGCACAAGCTTGTAATTCCAGCATTTGGGAGGCTGAGACAGGAGGATCGTAGTTCATGGACAGCTACTTAGTGAGGCCCTTTGCAACTCAGGGAGACTCTGTTTCAAAATAAAGAATATAAAAATAGGGCTAGGGCTGTAGCTCAGAGGTAGAATGCCTCTGAGTTCATCCCCAGCACCACAAAACCAAAATAAAACAATCTGTGACTGACATGACTGTTTCACTTGGCCACCAAGTCAGAACTTTGCTCACAGAAAGTTGAAACTAAAATTGCATTATTATTTGCATCACATAATGAGAAAAGTCTTCCTGATGTGCTATAGAAAAAGCATTAAGTATGAATGCTTTCAAATACACACCAAGAAAATAATATACCAGATACCCATATATACATCATTAAGAATAAAAATATGATTATGTTTTATTACATTAGTTAATACCTATAGTGTTTACTATGTGTCAGGTAGATTTGACATATTTGCTTCACAAACTTCTCATCTCTATTTCATTCTTACTAGAGATGATCATGTTCACAAATGTTATTCTCCTGGATATTTTTGTACTTTTCCTCTCTACATAGTTACCTATAATATAAAACATAATAGGAAACATGGGTATTTTTTTTCAAAAGTTTGCATTAATGTTATGCAGCAGATATAATTTGGCAGGTTGATTGTGTCATCACTCACTTTTACATTCCTGGGATTTTTCTGGATTGATGAATTTATTTTTAACTGTATGAATGATCTACAGCTTAGTTTTCCAGTGGCCAACAAAAATCATTTCTAGTCTGTCATAGGTCTTGATCCCCATAAATACATATATCCTAAACTCCGTCTTATCATCTACTTCTGGAGAAATCAGTCTGTGCAGCTCAGAATGTCATTCCAGACATTAGAAGTAGTTTTACTGGCAGGTTAGTTTCTGATTCCTGAAACTGATATCCAACTTTATAACTCTCACTGATCCCCCTCCCCATTTTTATTCTTGTTTTTTGTTTGTTTGTTTTGCGGGTTTGGGGATGGAACCCAGGGACATTTGACCTCCGAGCCACACCCCCTGCCCTACTTTTTATTCTTTATTTTTGAAACAGGGTCTCACTGAGTTGCAGAGGGCCTCACTAAGTAGCTGAGGCTGTCCGCGAACTGCGATCCTCTGGTCTCAGCCTCCTGAATGCAGGGATTACAAGCGTGTGCCACCACGCCCGGCTTCATTTTTATTCTTTTCTGTCTCAGAAAATGACTTCCTTCTTTAGGGAGGTCTTGTTTTCCTCCTGCAGTAGGAACCTATGTTTTCTTTCCCTCCCCAACCCCTCCCCATCACACATAAAAAAAAGGGGGGCCCACATCCTGTTCATGACAAGGCATCCATCTGCTCGCTGAATATCATCCTGCTCTTTGGGGGTCATATTCTGGTATGCATGGTCTCATTCTTCACTAGTTTTTCTCCTTTAGTCTACAAAAACAGTTGAGTCACCTTGTTTTAAAAGGAAGGAGAAATGAAAGTATAATAACTTAAGTTGACCCTATAACGTTAAATATCTATTCTTTCCAGCCAACCTTTCCTTTAACTTCTTAGTCCACTGAAGTCTGGCTTCTATTTCACTGAAATTGTTCTTATCAAAGTCCCTACAGAATACATTATTAAATCCAATTGGCCTTTCTCAGCCTATCTTACTTGGTCTTCTGCAAGATTCAGCAAAAATGATCAGTGCCTTTGAATTATCAGTAAATACTCAAGAAACTGTATCAGGATGTACACATGCAAGGAACTAAGGCTCACTGTCAAGAGCTACATGGATAAGTTATCTTAGAAATGATGTTGTAAATCCGGGCGTGGTGGCGCACGCTTGTAATCCCTGCGCTTGGGAGACAGAGACAGGAGGATCGCACTGGTTCAGAGCCAACCTCGCTGGCTTAAGAGACCCTGTTTCCAAATTAAAAAAATATATATAAAATAGGTCTGGGAGTGTAGCCTGGAGGTAGAAGGGCTTCCAGGAACCCCAGTACCACACACACACAAAAATGATGTTGTAGCCCTTGTAAAGCCTTAGATAATTGTAGCCCCAATGGACATTTTGACTGAACATTATGAAAGATCTAAGCCAGGATCATTTGGTTAAGCCACCTTCATATTTCTGATTCATACATTCTATGAGATATTTAACATTTGTTGTTTTAGGCCACTAACTTTTAGAGTAGTTTGTTGTGATATCAGTTGAACACTGAAAAATAAATTAGGTAAAAAAATTAGCTCCTGTCATAAAGAAGCCTTCAATTTTTAGTGACTTGACATATTAGAAGTAGTATTGTTACAGTTTTTATTTCCTATCCACAAGATATACTATGAAGGTGAGATCGGGAAATTTCTCGATGTAAGTTTTCTCATACATTTTGATATCTCACATTAATCCGTGGCATCCTTCGTCTGTTTTTTTTTGGGGGGGGATGTTGAGGGGTTACTGGGGGTGTAAACCAAGGATTGTTCTACTTCTGAGCTGTAGTCTCAGCCCTAACTTACCGAGGACCTTGCCAAATTGTTGAGGCTGGCCTCAAAGCTACCATTCCCTGTCTCAGCCTCCCAAGTACTGGGACTATAAGATTGCACCACCATGCATAGTTTTCATCCTCAGTCTTTTGTATGCCAAAGTTGCCAGAGTCAGAAACCGAGGGAATGTCTTAATTCTTTACTCCCTTCACTTTATATGGGTAATAAATTACCAAATCTTGTTGATTCTCACTTCATAATGTATATTTATTCCATTCTACCTTATTTTCTATTTCTATTGCCATTTAATGCTAAGCTCATAGCAACAACCTCCCATCTGATGTCCTTACAGATTTTGCATCCTTCAGTCTACACTCTATACTACATCTTATGATCTTCTTAATAGACATAATTAATTATGTCTCTTTTGCTTAAAAATATAAAAAATACAAAAAAACTTTGGTAAGAGATAATTTGCTTATCTTGCATACCAGAAACTTTAGACATATTAAAAAAAACAATTCCACACACCTCCCTTAGCCCCAGCCCCTGCAAGAACTGTGTGATGCTCCTATGGGTTTTGACTATTTCAGACACCTCTCTAAGTGGCGTCAGACAGACTTTGTCCCTTTATGACTGGCTTATTTCACTTAGCATAGTGTTCTCTAATTTCATATGTGTTGTTGCAAATGACAGGATTTTTTTTAAGGCTGAATAATATTCTAAAATGTGTGAATACCATATTTTCTTTACCCACCCATCCATCAAGGACACTAGATTGGGAAAGGAGGCAAGAGTTGGTTAAAGAAATGTAAAGTGAGAAAGTTCTAACTTGCTATTGCTGGCTCTGAGGACAGAGAAGAGAGCCATGAGAAGAGAGCCATGAGCCAAGACGTGTGGTGGCTACCAGTAACTGGGAGGAGATGAGGAGCTAGCCAGCAAAAAATCAGAAACTCCAGTTCCAAAACTTCAAGGAAACAAATTCTTCCCTGTAGCTTCCAAAAAGAATGAAGTCAAACCTAGAGAACAAATACAATAATTTGTATTGTTTTAAGAGAGTAAAGTTTTGTGCAGTGATACATGCCTGTAATATCAGTAGTTGGGAGGCTGAAATAGGAAGATCACAGGTTTGAGACCAGTCTCGGCAATGTAGCAAGACT
Source organism: Muscardinus avellanarius (assembly GCF_963383645.1). Taxonomy (NCBI): domain Eukaryota; kingdom Metazoa; phylum Chordata; class Mammalia; order Rodentia; family Gliridae; genus Muscardinus; species Muscardinus avellanarius. The sequence continues at coordinate 73,723,406 of NC_137791.1, read as the reverse complement.
CTCAGAAACCTACTGAGACTCTATTTCAAAACAAAAAAAGTAAAAAGGGCTGGAGGTGTGGCTTAGGGATAGAATACCCCTGGGTTCAATACCCAATGCCATAAAAAGGGAAAAAAATGAATATTAGAGTTTTGGTAACTTACTATGGCAGCCAGAGAAAATTCTTAAAATTAGAAGGAAGAAGTTCTGTAAGGTAGGAATTATGTTTCTGTCTTTTTCACTGCTTTGAATAAGTGGCCAATAGCATGCCTAGAATATAGGCACAAATCCATAAAGGTCTACTAATTAAATTCGTAGGAATACACCAAGTTATGTATACATGAATCTCACTATGATATATAATTACATTGTGCCAATAAAAGTATAAAAGCTAATTAATTAATCCCCATACATTGTTCTCATTCTATTAGCTTTAGTCAGTAGGTAAAATGGTCCCACTAGATTAGTAGAAAGATAGAAAACACTGATTAAATTTTTCCTTCTAAGCAGCCTAAAATGCAAGTAAAACCCTGGGAAAAATAATTTCTTATGTGATTAGCAAAATATAACTGTATGAATGAGGAGGTTGAACCCATCCAATGTAATGCTTGATCCTTTTTATTTAATTAGACAAACTGTGAAACAACAGCATGAAATGCATTACTACTTTACCAGTGCTGCCTCCGAAATGTGAATCTCATTATAGCTGTGGCCTTGAGGATTTTTAATGTTGAATCAAATGGACAAATTAAGATAGTTCAAAAGAAGGTTCACACATACAACACTTGTTAATTATAGTCTTTAGCTGGAAAGCTTAACCCTTGTGCTATATTCAGAAAGAAAAAGGAAAATGCATATGGGTCAGTTTATAAAATTTATAAGAAGGTAGTCAAAGCACTGGGGTGTTGCAGTAATTTAACATCCTTAGTTGTGTGCTTTGGATGTGGTTAGTAAGTGACCAGGCTTGCAGCGTGCCAAGATCTAGATTACAAAGCGCATCATATGGTCTAGCAGACACACTTTGGGTCATAGAACATCTACGCTCCACTCAGATGGTTAGGCATTCCACCTTATTATAAATCTAAGTGAAAAAGACAGACCACAATGTTGGTGGTGGCAACAGCAGTGTCCACACTAGGATGTTTATAGTTCTAGCTCCCAATCTTCCCTAGATATATGTCTGCTTTCTCATCCTATACTTTATATCCTACACCATGCTCTTCCCTCTATCCCTGGACCTGTCATGTCTTGTATCTTTGCTACAAGCCTCGTCACCCAAGTCAGGAAAGCAGACTCAGGGAGCAATGATTTGTGTGTTATCCATAGTCATCTCTGTCCAAATTCAATTAATCCATTTCTAGATGTTGTTTCTAAGAATTTCATTGACATCCCTGCCATCCTAAAGCTTAGGAACTTCTTAACCTATAAATAGGCTGGAGCTCATAAAGGGCTAAAATTCAGAAATAAACAAAAATACTAAAACTGTAAAATGCTAAGTTCCTTCAAAAGATAGTATGGTTATTATTAAAAAGTTAAACACAGTTTGGCAGCTGTGCAACTAAAACATAGATATTCAAGCATTATTATAATAGTCTGGGTTTAATTATTTGGGGTAGATACCCAGGTGTGGTGTAGCTGTGTCATATGGTAGGTTGGTTCCCATTCTTCTGAGGATTCTCCACACTGTTTTCTAAAGTGGTTACACTAATTTGCAATCCCACCAAAAATGTATTAGAGTTCCCACTTCTCCACATCCTTGCCAGAATTTATTATTGCTTGTGTTTTTAATGATTGCCATTTTGGGGGGATTAGGTGAAATCTCAGAGGAGTTTTGATTTACATCCCTCTGATTGCTAATGATGTTGAACATTTTCTCAATGTTTATTGCCCATTGTATTTCTTCTATTTGTGGAAATGTCCATCAACAGATTAATGAATTACAAAATTATGGGATTTATACAGAATGAAATTCTATTCAGCCATAAAGAGCAAAATTATGTCATTTGCAGAGAAATGGATGGAATTGGAGAATATTATGCTAAGTTAGAGTTAGCCAGTTTCAAAAAGTGAAAGGTCAGACGTTCTCTGATATGTGGAAGCTGGAGAGAAACTGGGATGCAGTAGTGAGTCCAGACAAAGGAGGAGAAACTTCAGTTGAGTGAAAGAGGAGACCTAACTGAAGGAGGTGGAATCGGGGAGGAAGGGTCGAGAGGGAAACACCTCAATATAAATGGTGTACATACACAACCTTATCTAAGCCAACCACGTGTTGAGCACGGGAAGGTGAAGAAGGATAGAGAGAGAGTTAGAACTGGTAGAGAGTTCAAGGAGTGTTGTGTGCATGTATGCCTCTATCACCCTGAACTGCATCAAGATGTATGATCAAAATGCACCAAAAAGCTTCAGTTGACAAGGAGAAAAAATAAGCTAAACATACACCTGTCTTTGACCCAATTGCTAAGTATTTATTCAAGCAAGATATATAGATTTATACAGCATAAACATCCACAGATTAGTAGAAAAGATTGGTAACAGTTCTTTTCATAATTGCTTTTCATATATGCTGTATAATGTTCTTTTCATAAATGCTGCAATATACATGAGTGAAAGAAACCCGTCATAAACATTACACACTGAGCCAGGCATGGTGGCGCACACTCGTAATCTCAGCATTTGAGAGGCTGAGAGAGGAGGATCACAGGTTCATGGACAACCTCAACTGCTTAGTGAGGCTCTTTGCAACTCAATGAGACCCTGCTTCAAAATAAATAATAAAAAAAAATAGGGCTGGAGGTGTAGCTTGGAAGCAGAATGCTCTTGGGTTCCATCTTCAGTACTGAAATATATATATATATATATATATATATATATATATATATATAATTACTGTATGCTCCCATTTATTTCACATTCTCAAAAAGAAGACTAATAATAGGAAGCTAGTGCATGATAGTCAGGTTTGAATGAGGTACAGGATGGTGTGACTACGGTGCATGTTTGGAGGGAATCTCTTGAGGGAAGGTAGAAGTGCTTTGGGTTTTGATTTTGGAACTGCTTGCACAGGTAATTTTTTATTCCACTCTGCTAATCTCTATTGTTTAAGTCATGTCTCAAGTGTGATAAGATCCACCCTTCTGTGTCTTATATACCCAGATAGGCTGTGTCTCAAGGGGGACATCAGGTTTCTGTCTTGTTGGCAATTTCTAGTTGGATTTGTCATGAGAACTCTATCTGGAATTTATGGAAGCAATTAAGAAAACTTCACAGATTCATCTCCAGGTTGTTTTCAATCTCAGAGACTTAGTTGGATATCTTCTTTCCACCTTTCAGACACTTTTTTAAATTATTGTTGTTTTTGTTGCTACATCCAGGACATTTTATTGGGAAGAAGGAAGACCTAGGAGGAGTGAACTACTCAGTCTTGGAGGATCTGAAAGTCTGAATAATTATTTTTTTTACTCATTAGCAAATATACATTGAGAGACTGTCAGGTGCCAGGCATTCTCTGAGGTGTGTTGCTAAGTGGATAGGACTGAAGGAGAAAGAAAAGAAGTGAGAGGGGGATCACTTATTCATTCTCCCAGCTTCAGCCAACATTTCATTGTCTTCTCCAATGATTCAGACTTCACATTACGTGCTCTGATCACACTTTTAATTTCTCCTTTTCAGAACTCATAACACTACATCTTCTCATTTGGTGTCTGCCCTTGCTTGCTGAAGCCAGTTTGTCTTTTCCACTGCAGTATCCCATAGTTGATTGCAGACACAGGCCCAGGGTATGCATCTTCATCTCACTAATGAAGCTCATAAGTGCCCAAGTTCAAGGCAGTTTCTTTTCTCTCTGGCTTTGTCTCCACGATTGTTCTTCATCCCTGGTGCCATTACTGCTTGGGTTCTGACCTTCTGTAGCAGTGTTTGGCTCCTTTCTCCTGGCAATTGAATTAAACTCTCTGACTTTTCATCCTGTACTTATTGAGAGGGGTCTCTTCACTTCTGCTCTGAAGTACAAATAACCTCCAATACTCCCAGGACTCTGGCTCCCACACCTCACCCCCACCATATTCTGGGGGCATTAGAACATCACAGAGAGCCGGGTGTGGTGGCACATGCTTGTAATCCCCGCGCTTGGGAGGCTGAGATGGGAGGACTGCACAGGTTCGAAGCCAGCCTCAGCTACTTAGTGAGGCTCTTAGCAACTTAGTGAGACCCTGTTTCCAAATAAAAATATAAAATAGGTCTGGGAGTATAGCCCAGAGGTAGAAGGCCTCTGGGTTCTACCCCCAGTACCACCAAAAAAATAAAGAAAGAAAGAAAGAAAGAAAAGAAAAGAAAAGAAAAGAAAAGAACATCACAGAGTTATGGATGGCCTACAGATCACGGTGCCTGGCCTCACCTGAAGCAGCTCTGTTCATTACCTGCATTGTGTAGATCAGTTGGTGAAGCAGGGAGAGAAATGTCAACATCTAGAATAAATGTCGAGGGCAATTCAGTACCACAAAATAAAAACATCAGTCTCGTTGTGCAGTTCGTCATTGTGAAAGGGTCATGTCACCATCTTATCCCCGGAAATTAAAACCAGAACACTGACTTAATTAGCCTCTCTGTGTCCTGTGTCTTCTTTCTTTTCTCGGTCAACATCCACTGCTTGGAAACTAAGCTAAAGCCGTGATCTTCATAATGTCTTTCAGCTGGTCCTCCAAACAATCTCACACACAGACCTCCCTTTTTCCCTAGAGTTGTGTCCGCCTTCTTAACTTCATCATTTCCATGGCATTTTGTTTTGCTTTGTTTTGTTTACCCTTGGGGGATATTAAATTTTTATGTGGCTTAACTTATCTGTGAGTTAGGCCCGAAGTAATGTTTTGCAACAAATAGGATGATTTAAAAGCACTTTGATTCCTCAGGAAGACTGTTAATATACCCTGGAAACTGTGTGGCAGCAAAATGAGATGCTCTCAGCGGTAGAGTTTATCTGGGGTTGCCCACATAAAACAGGCCTTACTTAGCATTAAATCTCATTTTATGTGATCAGGTTTTATTTTTAAATGGGCCACTCAGGATTCATGTCTATAAGACTTTTTTTTTTACTATCATCAGAAGGTTCTTGCACTCTCCTCCCATACCCTTTGAATAAAGTTGAACACTAAATTTGCCTAGGTTTTGGCCAAATTGAAACAGTATACATAGCATATACTTATTCAATAAGAATTTATAATATATTTAGGACCATGGGGAATTGCAAAATTATAATAGCTACAAATAACGTTATCAGGAGATTTGACCGGTTTTCTTCAAACATGCTAAGAACTCATTATTTGTAGATGTCAATTTTCTTCACATGGATGACCAGGACCATCCTTAGGATCACAGAGTATGTTAAAGTTCATATTGTAAATCCTTCACAACACTGTCACATATATATGTACTTCTTAGAAAGAAGTGTGTTTGTGTGTATGTTCTGAGCGGATTTAGATTGTGGAAAACAACCAAAACATGTTCTCAGTCATTTTAAGAACATTTATTGTAATTGTGACCAAGAGTGTTTTGTTTTTTATTTTTCATTAACACTCCATGCAAACTTTATCAGCTTATACTATTTAAGGGCAGAGAGATGGAGAGATATATTACTTCAACCTGGAAAGCAGGCCCAACAGTCCATTCACCATGGAGCTCAGCTAGGTGTGTCAGACTCTCAGGTCTAGGCCACTCATTGGTCTGGTCTGAGCCTTTAGGCCTGACCATAACCAGTGCTCAGCCAGAAGTAAAGAAAGGACTTGCCCAGGATATCTGGCTGAGTCAGCATTCAACCTCATTATTGATGAATGCCATGGCAAGGTGGTGAGGCTCCTTGGTGGAATAAGCTGTGAATGTTCAGTCTCAGCTGCTGACAATTATAGCCCTGAGGTTGCTAGGGACGCCATGTGTTTGTGGAGGCGCTCCTGGTCATCGGGCCTTGGGCCTCCATGTTACCCATTAGGTCTTGGGTATCATGCCTTGTGCCTAGTGCTTGTGTGTTGCTCCTGATATATGAATATGCCGGGTCATTCCTGTGTATGCTGCAAGAGCTACACTTGTGCACTGCACATGTGCAGGCCACATCCAGGAATGTTTTGAGCATTAAGTCCCTCTTTGGCTTTAATGGATACGAGAGGGAGAGAGAGAGAGAGAGAGAGAGAGAGAGAGAGAGAGAGAGAGATGCTCCGTACAGTACAGCTATGTAAAATATAAAAAAAATGAGGGTGTGAAAACTACTCCTATTGCATATATCAAATTTAAAAACCTGTTGTTAAGAACTCAAGATGATTGGTGCGTAATGTTTTGACCTGGGGACAATTTGTCTGGAGAATCTGATTCCTTTTACTGTTATCACGTTATAGCTTCTCAATCTTATTGATATTTGTTCACAATCACTGCTTGAACAATATTTAATGTAGATAGTAGCTTTATTTGAATTTAAATCACTCCTTCAAAAACATTTTTAATTCTGGAAGAAAACAGTTAACAGGTGGGAACAACTTTTGTTTAACCTACATGTATATATTGCTGATGTGAGCATTAGAATAAAGTCTTATTTTTGTCCTTAGTCTCTGGTGATATTTCAATAAATTCCTAAAGGATTTTCAGAATAACAACAGAGAACATTAGAGTGAATAGCTCTAGGCTCAGTTCTGGGCTTATGTAGAAAGATCAAGTAAATGTTCCAGTGGCAAAAACCAAAAAACAAAACCATTCCCATGTGCTTCTCAGTCTTATGTGCAGATTTCATCTGGCCAAAATATTTCAAAAATTCATCCCATGGCATATTTTCTTTTGAAAATCTCAAGTAAAATGTAAGGCAGTAAAATGGAGACAATAGAGTCCCCCTCTCACCCTACTGGAAAAAAAGAGAAATCATCACAGATATGACAAGATCTAAGAAATTTGGGCAGGTAAGGATCCAATGTGGAAAGTCAGACTCATCTTCTATATTCTCTTATAGTGTCAGACAATGGGAAATATTTAGTAAAATAAAAGTCATTATAAGCTTTGGATGGGTTGAATAATGGCCCTTCAAGATATCTATATTCTCTTTATCAGAACAAGTGATTATTACCTTCCATGACAAAATGGACTTTTCAGGAGTTAAGGATTTTGACAGAAAGAGGTTATCCAGAATTACCTAGTTGGAAATGGTATAGTTATAGAGGTTCATGTAAGAGGGATGTGAAGGCTTTGAAGATGAAGGAAGAAGCTACAAGCCAAAGAATACAGGCAGCCACTGGAAGCTGAGAAGACAAGGGAATTAGTTATTTTCTCAGAGCTTCCAAAAGGAACCAACCCAAATAAAATCTAAACTTTGGCTAATTGAAACTGACCTTGGACTTTTCACACCCAGAACTGTAAGAGAATAAATTAGATTTTCAGCAACTAAGTTTGTGGTCATTTGTTATAGCAGCAACAGGAAACTAATACAAGCCCTTTCTTCTAAATTTAATTGATATCAAAAGTAGTTTTCCCAAGTTATATATGTATATATGTATGTACACAACTAATATATGTACATTTACTGATTTTTTTATAAATTGATCAGATTTTTGAAGTTATTTTATTAAAGCAAAGTGATTCCACTGTTTAATAATTTGAGAAATATCAAATATGCTATTTTTACTCTACTGGCCCAAGAAATGGTTATCATTTTAAAACATTTATGAATTAACTTTATCTTCACTTCGAATTAAGTTTTAAAATCATATCATTCATAAAAGCATCACTCCAGTGCTTTCTGAACAACCACTAATTCTACTGTCATTGTCTTTTTCTTTTTAATGTTGTGGTCTAATGCTTGAATCATATCAATATCTTTCATAACAAGAAAAGGTACATGGACTATTTTAGGTTCTTATTAATACCATATATACTTTTTTTTTTTTTTTTTGGTGGTACTGGGGGTGGAACTCAGGGGCCTTCTACCTCTGGGATATACTCCCAGACCTTTTCAATACTTTATTTGGAAACAGGGTCTCACTAAGTTGCTGAGAGTCTCACTAAGTAGCTGAAGCTGGCTTCGAACCTGTGTGATCCTCCTGTCTCAACCTCCCAAGCACGGTGATTACAAGTGTGTGCCACCACACCTGGCCTCCAGATATACTTTTAAACAAAATTATTTACAATTCTTTAAAACTTTCTGAAATATCCAGCCCCTAATGAAAAACAAATTCCCAAATGTTAATTATAAAAGTCCTGAAATTTTCCCCCATTTTTAAAAACATTAAAAATTTGTTGGAGATTTTTACACTTGAACATATTGTTTAAAATATAATTTTTCTTTCTGTGTGACAGCCTCACACAAACAAAGTATTTAAAGAAGATGAAGGTCTGTCATTTCTCTGTTTAATTAACAGAAACTTTTAGAATGTTAAAAAAAGAACTTAAGAGAAGACTTCAGTGTGATAATAGTAATCATCTCATTTCTCATCAGAATTTCAACTGGCAAAAAAATTCTATTTACAGGTATCATCTGCTAGAACTAGTCAATTTTGTTTTATATTGTAATTTTTTCTTTCCTGAGTTACTCATACAAATCAGATGGCAGAGGACATACGCATGCCAAGAGGTTTAGTGCTTCCTTTAATTTAGCACAGGATGCAACAACCTTCTTTCTCTGTCATCATGGTTTTGGAAATGTTCAGCTCCTGTGTTTTGAATCTGAATTCTTAAAACTCATTGCCTTTTAGCTCATGAAGGCAATGAACATATTTTTTAATAGTCATCACTCTAGAAATTAATTCTTACTCTATGTTTCAAATCAAATCGAATCTATTTAAATATACACTTTAATAACTTATATAGTTTACTTTAGGGTCCACTTTTTAGATTTTTGAATTCTTACTTTTACAGTTTCCTTTTACATTAAGACCATGGTAGCTTTGTGAAAGGTTAGCAATTTGACAGAATCTAAGCTGTGTCAAATTACTCAATAAAATATTTTTTTTTTGTTGAATGTTTTCTATGGGCAACACAAGCATAGATTTTGTTAATTAAGTGTCTTTAGCCCCAAATTTTGACTAAGGAAAGGGGAATTTAATACTTTACACATTGTACAAAATGTCCCAGCCATGGTAACATAAATATAACAATTTCTCTCTTTATATATCTATTTGAGATTCTTGATAAAAATATAAAATCACAATGAAATAGGTATAGTTGTCAATATTTTAGTCATCTTTTGAGAGGCTTTAGTTGCCTCTATGATAAATTCAATTTATAAAAGCTAATTTAAAAAATTACTATATTATGGATAGTTATAAAATTAAATATTATGGTTCAATGTCTTTATCTAATTAAATAGGAGTTTATCGACCTAATATTACCATGGTTTACAAATAAGACAAATAGTTAAAAATATGAGATATATAAACACTAAAACTTCAATGTGATCTCATTAATAGAAATGTTGTCAGAGCTGGAAAGAACTTTATGTTCAGTCTGTCTTCAGTTTATGATCGAGAAGTTGATTGGTTTAAAGTCAGCAATGTAGTTAGTTAGTGACTGGATCTATGTTCTTGTATCTCAATCACCTAATTAAAACAAGTACATTTTTATATAAATTTACTATGTACATTAGTATGGCATACTATGTACTTTCTTAACAGGGTTTTCTTTTGATAGAACACAAAACTTAAGTATATTAAAATACAGCATAGTCCCTGCTACATTGTGTTTTTTTCTTAAATTATTCCTTATATCCAACTTACTGAAGTAAATTCTATTAGTAGAAATATAATAAAATTAAAGTGTCCTCAAAAATATGCCAGAGAAATTATCTAAGCACAAAATTAATCTGACTCCAAGACCGGAGTCCATGCTTCACTGACTTTACAAAAAGACAACATTCTATATTTTCACCTGTTTCTTTATATTACAAATGCTCCAAGGTTATTCTGTTTCTAAATGTATATTTTATATTAAATATATAATATATATCACTCTTCTGTGTATGTACCCACCCAAAATTTCTAGTAGCAATGAAATACTAACAAAACTTCCTAAAATAATGTGATGCTGTACAAAATCTACTAAAAAGTTAACCAAAATACAATGTACAAATAGAGGAGGAAGTTAATAGTGCTTCATAATACATGTATTTGTTACTTAAGTAAACTTTTCCTTCTTAAATTTGAAAAATCACATATTTAAGCTAACCAATACAAAATGTTTGAAGGCTTTGTTGGTCATAATATTGACTTTTTTCTCAATCTTAAAATAAGCAAATAAATCCACCTCTGAACAGTAGACAATGATAATACTCAGATAAAGTTAATTTCAAAGAGACACCCAGATCTTGTATCAGGAAGAATTTATTATAAAAACAAATAATGAATAATTTATTACTTAAACATTTAGAATAAAGTCCAAGGGACAAATAAATCAAATCACTTCATTCTCCACCAATTGAAATTAAGGGGGTTTAAACCCTAATTGTCAAAATAGCAATTAAACATAGATGACAGATGCTGCTCCCTAGTCAATGGAGAATCTCAAATTTTGCTCTGCATCTCATTGGGAAGGGAATATAATTTTTAAAATAGAATTAACTTGGGGAAAGGCATCAGCGCTGCAACTCTTAGCACCAAATGTTTTTTCTTGGAGCACCAAATGCTTTAAGGAAAACATTCCAAGTATCAAAGTTTTCAGATAGATAAATATTTATGGATCGAATCCATAAAGAACAGACATTGTTATGAAATATATATAGATGCCTTCAAAACTTTCTTTCTAGGCAGAGTAGACACATAAGTTAGGAGTCATTTCCCACTTAATTGTTTTTGAAACCTTATGCAATAGAAATGGGTGGTGGGTAAGACTTACTCATTTGAACACAGGAAGTAGATCATGACTGACATCATGTCCAGGAAACTACACAGGGGAGATCTCTCTACATCTCTCTCTCTTTCTTTCTCTCTCTGTAATTTCATATAACTTATAGAAAAGGCTTTGCTTTAACATGTTTTTCTGGTTGAAATGTGTAGAGGTTTTTGATCTAGTCCTTTGGTATGAAAGCTATTCTTTAAAACAAATTCTTCTCATTTGCTCTTTAAAATAATTAGAGAAAAGCACAACACAGTTCTGATTTAATCTTTAAGGGCAATGAATTTTCATCTGTGTGTGAACTTCATGAATGGTATTTTTTTAAATCTATAGACCATTGCCCTTCTTTCCTTATTGGGAGCTCTTCCTACTATCTGCATTACAAATATTCAGAAAGCTAGTTTGTCATTTAAAGGCAGAGGTGTTACATTGTTCATGTAGCAAAATACGAGTATGCCATATGACACTGGCAAAATTTAAATCGACTATCAAAGCAACATAGGCGTAGCTTCTGTAGTATCCTTGACACTTTTAAAATATACTTAATTGGCATGTACTGATCAGAAATAAAGCACTCATTTAAGAAAGCAGTAAGTCCTTCTCCAGATGTAAACCTAGAAATGTCTATAAGAACTCATTGCAGAAAATGTTGGGTTTACCATGTCCAACTTCCATCTTACACTTGCACATGGATTCTGCCAATGGTATCATCTGTGATCATACTGGATATTTTGGAACTGAATACAATTCAAGTTTCAAAAGTAACCAGGACAATTCTGTATCCAATCAACGAAGACATGAGCTTTAGGTGGGCTTAAAGAAAATGATAACTCAGGCACAGGTAAAAATTTTATTTATGAATAAGTGGACACATGACTTTGGATCCAGCCAGCCAGTGACATAAACTTGAGCAAAAGATTCAAGCTAGAGATTATATACCTGTGTGTGTGTATATCTATTTGTGTGTGTGCGTAAAACTTCTTGGAGCAGTGCCACAAACCTGGACACCAACCAACAGAATCACTCCCGTCCTTTAAAATTCCCATTAAGAGCACAATGGGGAGAATTATGCCAGGATGCTCCGTATCGCTTTTTCCATCTTGTGCATTCACATGCCCGCCAAACATGAAATGTTCGCCTTCTCCCTTCCAATGTGATGGTTGTTGAACTTATTTTTAGTGTCATTTGATAAGCCTTTGTGCTCGCAGAGAGACATCCCACTGACCCAGCCACTGGTCATTGTCTATACCAGTTCACATCAAAGCAGGCGCACTTTGTCAGGTTTCGAGTCGAATATCCATTTCGCATCTGAAGTACAGTATCGAAAGTGACTAGATCATTTGAGCTGTTTTCTTCAGCTGCTGCCTTCTTCCTCCCCCACAGTGTTTCTGCTCACGCTAACATAATTTGGCATCGCCGACGTGACACGATAGTGGTTTTACTAAAATGTTATAATACATACATTGTCAACGCTTCCCAATGGCGACTCTCTTGAAAATTTAATTTATAAACCAAAGAAAGGAGGTCTTTTTCCTCTACTGAATCATAGCCTAGGTAGAGTACTCCTCAAAATCCAAGTAATGCGCATACAGTTATAGGTCATTCAATGTCAAAAGGCATAAAAAAGATGAGCAAAATCTTCACAGGCTGCTGCTTGCTGTTGCCTTTAATTATATTAATTAAACTTTGAAATTTTCATGCAAAGAGAGTTGCTGGCTTGTGACGCTGAAGAGCCCTTGGAGACTTGAAGGAAGAAGAAGGAAAAAAAAAAAAAAAACCCTGAGCGGAAGCTTTGTGGTTACTGCTTCCTTTAAATTAAAAGCAAAACACACTCCCAGGCATGTTTACAGATATTAATACTTTCTGCGCTACTCAATCCTAAACATAGGAAAAAGGAGGACTCTACCAGTCTCAGGAAACAAAGTCTCATTTCACGAGTCCCTTAAACTTTGCTCCCGGTCTTTGGTTAGAGGCTGTCTTCCTGTGGAATAACGCTCTATTAATTTTCTTGTCCCAAGTGCATAATGAAAGAAAGGTGTCTTCGAAAACGAAAGGGCAAATTCTTGCTTGTTACCAATACCTTGAGGCACCTTGTCTATCTCTTGTCATGCAAGTGCACTTTTCAGTGTTAGAATGACAAGATTTTCTAGTCAGAAAGTTCCTGTAAGGCACACTGCGATAGGGATCCTGGAAGGATTTTGTGATCTGACATAGTTACAAGGCAATAGACTCCATTATTTGCTTAGCCTGATGAGAAATTTCATACTCTGCCTGTGGCTCAAGATCTTGCCATACAAAAACACAAGTGCCATGATTTCATGTTTAAATTCCTATGTCTGTGAAGAACCATCATGGCTAGTTGTTCTATGGTCCATTTTGATATCATCTTTACAGTGTGACTGTTGTGGCTTTTGCCTCTTCTACACATTCAAATAAGCTTCCTTTGATAAACCCTGGCATGCAGATTAACATTCCTCTTTATTTTTAATGTCACGAATCATGAGTTAGCATTGAATTTCATCACTCCTAGAGATGGTCAAACGAGTGTTTGAAAATGTTTGGTGTAAGTAAAGCAGAAGGCAGAGAAAACATTTTCTGATGGAGCGAAATGAGCTGCTTGTCCAAGGTCTTCTGAAATGCTCTCGACTTTTTTCATCGGGTTGGAAATCAGCATTGTGAAAGAGTGCCATCTTTGTAGCTTCTTGGTCTTCTTGATGTCCTTTTACTGAGATGGAACTCGGGAGAAGTTTATACACCGGCCCTGAAGAAAGACAGAAATCTTTATTGAAATACTGAAGCAATTATTGAAAAGCATACGCACACCTAGTTTTTTTAGACCATGATACAATAAAGATTAGCCAAGAAAAGAACAATGTTCACATAAGACACAAAGTCATACATTCTTTTCTTTGGGTCAAAACATGATGGTTCCTTCAGATCTTTTTCACAGTAAATTCACCTGCATGATGATACGGTAAAGTTCATATGGAAAAACCATGATCGAACTAGAACTCTGTTACCTCTATCTGAAGTAGAGCACTAGTATCATAGCAATCAAGACATCAAAGCCACCACCCTATATGCTACTTTTCTATATTAAATTAAAATGAAAATATTGTCACATCCATCTGGCTTCACAAAAAAGTTTAGATAAAGAACACATTTAAGACGTAATATGAGACTGATGAACACATTTAAGATGTAAATAAGAGACTGATGATATAGAGTCATGAAAGCAGGAAGAGATACCATTTTGTGATGCACTTTATGAAAAGCTTTTGCAGTAGATAGACTTATTCATATCAATTGTTGTTGCCCATTTATCACAGTGGTATTCCACAACAATGTGTTCTTTCCAAATGGTAGCTATTGGTTTGAATTCTGCATTTCCAAAGAGAATTTGCCAGGACGATTACTTAAAATTTCAATGAAGGCTGCTTAGACACACTGCTCCATACATAATTGTAAATGATTTGACAATTATTTGAAAACAAAGATTCTGATTAATTATAAAAAATCTCCACGGTGCTCTAGGATTATGTCCAGATTTCTCAACTGGCCAAAAGCCAGGACACCATTTTCCAGTATAGGAACAGAATTACCATCCTATGGAGATGTTCTATTTCTTATATCATCTGCTCAGAAACAACTTGATATTGTAGAGCTGCTCTTTCTTCCCCTCTATATGCAAGGAAATTTGTTTTAAATAGCCAAAAAAAAAAATAGCAAAACACAAAAGGAACAAAAAGCACGGTTGAAGAAGAAAGCTGGGGACATAAAAGCATAAGTTTATTATTTTTTATTTTCCTTTCAAACATGACTTCAGTAAATTTTAAAACTTTTGGAAATTAATAAAGAAAGAGAAAAGCCCAAAGGCAATATAGAGCTAAGAGTTTCTACTAACTTTTGCTGAAAGTAAAACATTCATAAAATGATCTGTTTTTTTTAACTAGTTTTAGAAACAACATCATTGATAAATTGCCAATTTTATTATGTACTTTTCACCTAATGTCTCTGAACCGGGTGGCACAGTGTTTAGGGGATAATACAGCATGTAGTATGTTATAAATAATAGTTAACACAAAAAGTAATAATTTCCTGATTTCTGAATTTTTAATACAATACTTTTCCTAAGTAATTTTCTTGACTATAAATATGCTCTCATCATGAATCTACATCATGAGTGAGATATAAACAGACTGCTGTGATGCATTCGGGCAGCACCCATACCACCTGCCAGAGTCGGTCATCAGTACGACCAATTTGAATTTGATATCATGGCTTATTAATCATTAAGTCATAAACTCTTGCAATAAGAGCAGTTTGTCAATATAAAATTTAATTAAATAACTGTTTTAAGACTTCCTTAGTTTGAAAATTCATTATGAATACATTCTATCCTTTTTACTCAGGAATGTAGCACTCCTTGGATGCAATGAAATCATTGTTAAATAGACATATCTTGCATGACATGATTATTAGAAGTATAATTTCTTAAATATTCAAAAAAATTAGCAGTAGGCACAAGATTTTACTATTTTTACCAGCTCTGAAGAAAGACAGAAATCTTTATTGAAGATTTTAATAGTGACTTTAATTTTCCACCAAATATATTTAAAATATATTAATTTAGAAACTGTTATTAGACACCAGGCGTAGTGGCACACGCTTGTAATCCCAGCATTTGGGAGGCTGAGACAGGAGGATCATGGTTCGTGGATAGCCTCAGCTACTTAGTGAGGCCCTCTACAACTCAATGAGACCCTGTTTCAAAATTAAGAATAAAAAATAGGGCTGGGGGTGTAGCTTGTGGGTAGAATGCCCCTGGGTTCCATTCTCAGTACTGAAAAAAAAGAAACTGATTATTCAGATACTAAGTTGTTGATTTTTCTCCACATATTAAAAAATCAATTAGGCAAATCATCTACTTACAAGATCACTATGAGTATATTTACAAACTTTAAATAAGTTTCATAGCATATAAGGAATGCATTTTATATTATTAACTGACATCCCTGCATTGTAATCTTAATAATGGCAACATTTTATTTGCCTAATAAAAATTATGGATGAAAAGGAATAAAACTGCCTCGCTTTTCAAGCATGTTACCTAACTAGTGAGTTTCTGTGGTCAGAAAAGAACTCTGATGCTCTGAAAGAATGAATTGCCAGAAACCATAGGAAGAACAAAATATGTAAAAATGGTCTTTAAGAGCCTACATTCTTTGATTCAATAATTTCATTTTGGGAATCCAGCCCAATAAAGTGGTTAGGCAGAGATTTCAAAATATTTACCATAGGAATTTTATAACAGTGAAAAATATAATCTGCCAATTTATATTTATTTCTGCCCAACAATTCAGAGAATAAATTATGATTCATCTATCTAACTCAATATTATGCAGCCATTAAAATAGAAAACTTTGTAAAAAATGTAAGAAAATGGTAAGTAAAAAGAAAAATGCCAAATTGTATACATACATGATTTTAATTATGCAAAATATGTCCAAAAAGTAAAAGACTAACAGACAACACACCAGCATGCTGTGGGTAGTGGGACTGTATATGATTTCTTACTTTCTGTTTTATATCTTTTCTGTATACTCATACATTTGCTTATTTAAGAGAAACATTAGTTTTCAAAGAATAAATTCAGTGAGTGAAAAATGAATTCCTTTCCTAACATTTATATTTCTATGTTTTTTAAAGTCAGTCCTAGAACCTGGTGACCATTCACTCGTAGGCAGCACCACCAATTGCTAATTGTGCCAGAGCTTGTTTGCACTCGGTGTCCCATAGGTGAGCCCATTATTTGTCCCAAGGAGGAGGTTGTATTTAGCAGTCAGTATCTGGTGAACTTGTCTGAATGCAGAGCATTCATGAGCATTGATGTGGCAGTAGCAAAATTATTAGTAAATATTATAATCTGCACAGTTTTTAAAAAGTACATAATCTACAGTTAGCATCAAAACCCTATAAACTACAACCAGCATTTTAATTTTTATGCTGCAAAATTCTAGGCATTTCAATGAAATGTTGTTCAAGTATTTGGCAAAGCCACAACAGGCTCTTTGAGTTTTTAAAATATATTTGTGTATGTGTGTTGGAACATGTCAACACACATGCACAGCCTATTGCATGCCTTGTGCACAGTGGGGTTCATCACTTTTAAAAATGAATATAAAAGAGGCTCCTCAATTTGCATACAATATCAGACTTTCTAACTATGTATCCAGTATCTAGGGTATTTATTTCTCTCTTCAACTAACAATGCAGAATTCCTCGGGCACTTATCAATGATAACGTTAGAATCCTTTTTCTCCAGATTAATCTGCAAAACTCTATTTGTGAGGAGCCATTGGTCCAGGTCAGTGGTTGTTTTTGTTCTGCCATTCATTTGGTCTTACAGGATCTGTAAGGCCAGGCTGACTTGGGTGGTGCAGGAATGGACCAGTAGACATAGCTATAGTTCCTCAGCCCAAACCCACCGGAAAGCTCTACTCTCATCTCTCATCCACCTTTTATTTTATTTTTTTTTCCCGCGTCTGGGGATGGAACCCAGGGACATTTGACTTCACGCTATACCCCTGCCCTATTTTTTATTCTTTATTTTGAAACAGAGTCTCACTAAGTTGCAGAGGGCCTCACTAAGTAGCTGAGGCTGTCCGCGAACCGTGATCCTCCGGCCTCCCGAATGCTGGGATTATAAGCGTGCGTCACCATGCCCGGCTTCTCATCCACCTTTGAAAACTGCAATTCCATAAGATTTTGTCAATATTAAGAATAGAGTTTGATTAAATTAATCCAAATTTATTTTCATACTTAAGTCAGATCACTTGTACCTAGATGTGGTTTATCTTCTTTTATACATGCCTTCATAGATCTTTGGCAACAATCTAATATAACTTCTTTAACTTTTGGTCATATGAAGAGCCCATACGACTTTTGGTCATTTAAAGGGAATTTTACAGTTTGGAAATCACTGTTGATAACACTGATATTAAGAGATCAATTCATCTTGGGCCTTAGGACTGGAGAAAAGCATGTCAATACTGGTAAGCTCATCTGCCTTCTTTTTATAATAGCAACATATAACTCAACATTTTTCTCTTTATTCCTTGGCTTCCAGGAAGCTCATCTTTACAGAATGTTTTCATAGCATTTGCTATCCTAAGTATACATTTTCTGGTACGGCTGTACCTTAATTGTGTGTGTGTGTGTGTGTGTGTGTGTGTGTGTGTGTGTGTAGTACTGGAGATTGAACCCAGAGGCATTCTACCTCTGAGTTATATCCCAAGCCCTATTTTGAATTAAAAAAAATTTAAACAGGGCTACACTAAGTAGTGGAAGGGCCTTGTTAAGTTGCTGAGAATGGCCACGGATCTGTGATCGTCTTATTTCAGAGTCCTAAGTACTAGGATTACAAGAATGAGCCACCACAACTGGCTATACCTTAATTTTGACCTATGATTATTGCCTTCTTTTATTTTTTTGAGGGTTTATTGTATTTTTAAAACCTCTCAATACTTCTTGAGAAGTAGAGTAGGTGTAAGTAAATATAAACAAGTATAGATTTCTTTCTTAGTTCTCACCCACAAATAATATTCAAATTCAACCTCTAAAACTCTCCACCTGCTACAACCTCTGCCATGTGCAAAAAAGAACATATACACTTCTTTCTATGTTGCCTTTTTTAATTCTGGTAGGACTTAAAGAACTACTCTGCAGATAACTGATGTCAAATGATGATTCATTGGACTTAATCTAAAATAAATTAACATAGGTAACATGAACTTGAAGTTTAAGCACGTAAAAATGTTGAGACTATAACTATTCTTTTTTTTTTTTTGGTGGGTTTGGGGATGAAACCCAGGGGCATTCTACTTCCAAGCTACACCCCCTGCCCTATTTTTTATTCGTTATTTTGAAACAAGGTCTCACTAAGTTGTGGAGGGCCTCACTAACTAACTGATGTTGTCCAGGAACCACGATCCTCCTGTCTCAGCCTCCCGAATGCTGGGATTACAAGTGTGCACTGCCACACCTGGCTTAGAGATTATACTATTCTTAATTGTTATGGTTTGGATTTAGAATATTCCCCTATGCCTCATGGAGACAAGGTAGTCTTATTGGAGGCAGGGCTGAGTTGCTGAGAAGGGGTCCCTGGGGGTTTGACCTTTGGAGATTTTATATATTTATATTTCCAAAGGAGCCCCTCCTTGTTAGCTTTCTTGCTTCCAATAGCTTTCTTGCCTCCAATGTGTGTATAATGTGAGAGCACAGCCTTATCTCTCTCTCTCTCTCTCTCTCTCTCTCTCTCTCTCTCTCTCTCTCTCTGCTCTCAGCACCATGATTTAAGCTCTGCCAATATAACCTGACCTGACATGGACTGAACCCCTGAAATCACCAGAACTGTGAGCAAATAAATCTTCCCTCCTCTAAGTTGTGGAAGTCAGGTATTTTGGGTTACAGTAGTGAGGATACTGACTGAAACATTAGTGTAATCCCCAAATAAATCTTCTGAGTTTAAGACTAAAATCTTAACTTCATTTGCTTTGCCTATTAGAAGAGAGTAAGCATGATACAATTCTTTACAAAGTGGAAATGAATTAACATTCCCAATTCATCTTGTAGAGCACAGATCTGAGTGGAAGTTCTAGTCTATTAAAAACTTTCCCTCAGTATAAGAAGTAACAAAATGTACCAGGCTTGAATCACAAATAAAATCTGGTAATAACAAGGCTAAACTTACAATGGGAGTTTGTCAGCGTTAAAATTCACTCATGTGACTTTTCAGGCAATACCTAGTACCTAGTAGATTGAGAAGTTTATCAACATTTCCCCAGAAGTCATTGTTGGCCACACTTTCTCTTGAGCCTAGTAGGAAAGGTAAGGAGATACGCTAGAGAAAAATGCCTGATATTATGTTAGTACTCTGCAGTAAAGTAAAAGGAGAAATAAAAGAAATAAAAGAAACAGCAGTAGAAACTGATATGTTTGCTGCTGGTGAGGTATACAGAGTGCAACTCTGCTGCAGTATTTAAGCACTGATTTCACCTCCTCATTTTTACTGTGGTCAGTAACAGCAGCATTAACCAGAGCAAGTGCCATGTCTCCTATCTCCTGAGCATTAAAATTCCACCCGCATTAGCGCCCGTGAGCTCCTTTACTAGCTATCGGCACAGGATGTATTTCACTGCTATAACTGTTATAGGATTATGCTCACCTCATAAATATCCATTGACAAGCTGAAGCAAACAACTGCACTTTAGTTTAGACTTTTCAAACACAGATAGCTGATTTATTTATATCTCCACTTCTAAAAAGAGGTTACTAAACATTTGAACTCTGGACAATAGTTAAGTGGTGTTTGAAATTTAAAATTGTAAACAAAACACAGATACATATTGACAAACACAGAAGCAAAACAAGAGGTCATGGGAATCTATGTTCAAAGGAAAGACTTGAGAATGCAAGGGGCTTTTCGAGTGGAGATTTTCTGTAGCAACTTAAAAGTATAAAACTAAAAAGAAGACATGTATTATTCCCTCTCTCATTCTTTATTTATAAAGAATTCTTGCTAGCTTTTGCTCTAAATAAAATGATAAGATTTAGAGCTGAAATATAATCTTACACAATTGTTTCTAAAGCTGAACCTATGAGTATACCATGTTATAGTATAGACCAGATAGACATTTCATATATATTATAAAGAGAACTACTGGGTTTCCTTTAAAAATGTACCTTCAGATTTATTTATTTATTCATTTATTATTCTATTTATTCTGTCATAGCACCTGTCAGCTATTGACTATACATATACTGTTAATATTTATCTTGCAAATATCCATAACTCAATATATATTGAAACTCAATATATAATTAGGAATGGATGAAATATCTAATCCATAGCTCATAAAATAAATTGATATTCTAAATTATTAATAAATATATATCATTTATGCACATAATTTTGACAGATCTCAGGAAATATTTGTGGGTAAGACCTTCTTTTGAGCTTCAAAATAAGTCAGACTAGGAAGTTAATGACCAAAAGATAAATTAGATAGAGACAGAAAGAGGCAGATATCAATGGAGGTATCATCAAAACAATTTTTTGAATCTTATTAGTTACTGAATATTTACTGTGTTAAACACATCATTGGTGGTGGAGGAATGATTTTCCTCTTTCTAATCTCAATCAGAGTACAAACTATGTCTTAGGTATTAGTCAATAGTAAAAATGACTTCCAAATGCAACTTTGGAGCAATAAAAAACCAGAAAATATTTGATACACATTGTAGCATTACTAGTATTAATAAGTTTAAAAACAACCTAAATATCCTCAGTAAGGGACAAATTGAATAAATTAGTATGCAAATAGATATGGGAATTCTCTAACTAATAGGAGGCTCTCAGAAAGAATGAGAAAGATCTCTGTGCACCATTGTAGAGGGATGATCAAGATTTATTGAGGGGAAAAATCCTTTGATTTATCAAGATTCACATAGTATCCATATTCTATTCTCTTTTAAAATACAAAAAAAGAAAAAGAGCTGGGCATGCTGGCACATCCCTGTGTTCCTAGTACTTGGGAGGCTAAGACAGGAAGATCGCAGGTTCGAGGACAGCCTCAGCAAGCAATGAGATTCCCATCAAGCCAGCAAAACTCTGTTTCAGAATAAAAATAAAAAAGGGCTGGAGGTGTTGCTTGGAGGTAGAATACCTTTGGGTTCAATTCCCAGTACCAAATAATAATAATAAAAATTAAAAAATCATAATACAAAAGAGAAAATATACTGGTATTAGTACATGCTTATCATTTTAAAACAAAAGAAAAACAAGTAATAATTTTCTTGAAAACAAAATTGATCACCAATAAGTGGAGAGACAGAATGAAGTGGAATGGATAAATATGTAAATGAAGTAACATGCCATATGCTTTTCTATGTGCTATCAAATGCAAACACAGAAACGATTTACACTTAGGGAAAAAAGTTACTTAATAAAAATAAGTGCCAAAAACTAAAATAGCTTCCACCAAGCACAAGGTAGAAACCAACTAAAAGCACAGAACATGGCAGGAAACCTGCTGTGGAGAGGGACCCCACAGCAGTGCATAAAGCTTTCCTTAAGATTAAGGAAGAAGGCAACTGAAGGCTGAAGGAGCAGATATGATTCTACATAATCATGAAACAGGAAGAAAGAATTACTGTCTTCTCCAAAAGTGCATGGGTACTTCCCCAGGGAAAAGAAGCAGTTCACTGAGGGTTTTGAAAATAGCAAGAAGAACAAGAAAAATAACTCTGTGAGACCTGAAGCCTTCCCACACCGTGAGGTAGGAGCAGACTTGAGAAAGATCCCTCTGAAGCTCATGGGGTCTTATAATACAGGGGACTGGCCAGTCCAATACACATGCAGGAGACTGATATGAAGAGAGATCTTCCAAGATATAGAAAGCTTATTTGTGAGGGGTGGGAGGAGTGTGGTGTCCAAAGAAAAAAGAGATCTTCCCTTAAATTCAAAAAGCTTACAGATGAGCTGCATGGTAGAGAGAAAAGAAAACACACCCTCCTGACAGATTCTTTAGCCTTCCCTCAAAACCATTGACGCCAGTACTAAATGGAAACTAACACTGCAACAAACCCCGGATTCAGCTCAACTCTAGGTAATTGGCATGGCAAAGAAAATAGTACATTTTTTCCAAGGGTACATATTACATAGGTCAATCTCTATATTTTTAAATTCACAATGTCTAGAATAAAATTGTAAATTATGGTATGCACAAAGAAGCAGAAAAATGTGCTATAATCAACAGAAAAGAGTCAATAAAGATGGCTTAGATGTTGTCATTAACAGACAAGAGTTTTCAAATAGCTATGTTAACAATGCTCAAAAATCTAGTAGAAAATATGTATAATGATATTGGGAATTTTAGTGGAAACCTAAAAACTGCAAATAAGAAACTGTGGTAAGAATGAAATAAAAAGCTAAAGAGAAAAAATTCAATATTGAAAATAAACTATTTTATTGGTGTAACACTGGACACAGCAGAAGAGAGGCTTACTGAAATTAAAGTTTCAATTTTCTAATTGAAAGTGTGTGGGGGGAATAAGAGAATGAGCAAACACTAATTTTTTGCTATGAGTAATTAGTATCTCATAAAGAAAGAAGAGGAAAGAGAAAAATACTTTAAAATAACTGCTGATAACTTAATAATATTGGTTGAAAGACATAAATGTACAGATCAAAGAAATTCACTGAACCTTCAGAAAGATAACTATAAAATCAAGAAACATATAACAAACTTTTCAAAACCAAAGAATATCATAATTCATGCATCTCTCTGTCCCTTAGCCCCTTCCCCTAAATATAGAGAAATAACAATAACCTTAACAGCTGACTTTTTGCCAGAAACAATGGAGGATACTGGACAATGGAACTTTCTAAAATGGTAAATGAAAAACAGAAAAGTCCATAGCCAGAAAAAATATCCTAAAAGTATACAGGCAAAATAAAGACATTTCATAGAAAAAAGCGGAGATCATTGGTCAGCAATAGACTTTAACAATAACATGTGTTAATTAGTTAGCACAGACCTACAACAGAAATAAAAAGAAACAGACTGATAAATATATGATTAAGTAGACAATATGATTATTAAAAGAAATACAATTTTTCCAGGCTTGGTGATGCATGTCTGTCATCCCAGTACTTTAAGAAGGTGAGACAGGAGGAGTCTAGGTTCAATGAGGCCAGCCTCAGCAATTTAATGTGACCCTTAGCAACTTAGAAAGATCTTATTCAAAATAAAATAAAGTAATTAAAAGTGTGGAAAGTGTAGCTCAGTGGTAAATGTTCTTGGGTTCAATCCAAAGAAATCATCATCATCATCATCATCATCATCATCATCATCTACTACTGAATTCATTACATATGTAGAAGTGAAATACAAGACAAGAATACACAGAGCAGAAAGAGGAAAAATCGAAATTATACCATAATAAAGTTTACAGGTTGTTGTTCAGCTATCACAATATTATTTGTGAACAGGTAAAGCATATTGTTATCTCCAAAGCCACCACTAAAAAATAACATAGGTAAGCCGGACGTGGTGGCCCACGCTTATAATCCCCGCGCTTGGGAGGCGGAGACAGGAGGATCGCGCAGGTTCGAAGCCAGCCGCGCTGGCGTAAGAGACCCTGTTTCAAAAATATAAAATAGGTCTGGAAGTGTAGCCCGGAGGTAGAAGGGCTTCCAGGAACCCCAGTACCACCAATAAATAAATAAATAAATAAAAAATAACATAGGTAGAGCTTAAAGATAATACAGGTGATATAGAATGGATAATAAAAAATACTATTTTAACCGCAAAGGTAGCAGAAAAGACGTAAGAAAAATGAATGTATATGCAAAGAAGTGCAAATCTATACAGCAAGTTTAAGAAATGGAAAAGAACCAAATGAGTAGGGCACAAAACCATCTACAGAAAAAAAAATATTCAAGTGACTGAACACAGTATTGATTTTGTCTGAATATCAACAATAAAATATAATCAAAGATAAATAGAGCAATGAAGAGATATTTTATTTCCTTCATCAGTCTTAATTTTACTAATATATTTTATTATCAATTACAGCTATATATAAAATAAGAGAGAAAATAGGTACATTAATATTAAAACCAACATTATTCATGTTCAGAAAAAAAGGATACCCATATGAATTCAAAATATTCCACAAATCCCTAAATGCTAAACTGTAATTTAAAATAACACTATCAATGTTATTTTTCCTCATATGACTATATTTTCTGGCTCTGTTTGCTGAAAGTTTAACTATAACGACAATCTAGTAACTATTAGCACCTCTAGTACCCCAAATGTATTCTCCAAATATAATTATTTACTCGTTCTATCTCAAGATCTTTGGAGTTAAATGGTTGATTCACTTTGAGAGAGAAAATGTGAATAATGAATCTGCAACATGGTGTGCCAAAATAAAAGAAAATTATTAAAGAATAATAATATCAAAACTCTACAGCAATCAATATGATATTAAAGCTTTTATTTCCTGCCTTCTCTGGTCTATCTTCACACCATCGACACTGAAGGAACTTACAGAATGCATTGTGAAGTGCACCACTTTTTTTTTTTTTTTGTACTTTGGGTTGAGCCCATAGGCGTTCTACCTCCAAGCTATAACTTCAGTTATAGCTGAAGCTGTGATCCTCCTGCTTTAATTTCCCAAATACTAGGATTTCGGACATGAACCACTACCGTCTGGCTCACAGTACCACTTATAAAGAAAATCCATGCCCAAATAAATAAAATGGAATCTGAATTAGAGTGAGAAGTTAACGGTATCAGTATATATGTGTGCCTTGGGGATCCGGCTGGAGGAGCTGTAATTTTATAAGAGGTACAGGGGCATTTGATTAGTATTTCCAAAGATACCAATGAGTACCCCTGGAAGAACAACTTTGGTAGGAAAACCAGCAAGTGCAAAGTGAAAGCATCTTTGCCATTATCTGTAGGAACACAGAACAGACAGTATGGCAGGGGGAGGATGAGTGATGGAGAGATGGGAAGAGGAGATCAGAGAGAGGCACTGGCATGTTAAGAAGAGGAGGCTCTCTGTCCATGTACAGCCTTACATCAATATACTATAAATCTTCTTTCCAAAAACAAAGTTACTAATTTTAAAAATTTAACTTGTATCTCTTATCTTTTACAGTAGACTGAGCTAAAATGTTAAATAACTTAGATTTCAAACTTTTAAGATGCATATGTATGTATCAGAAACAAATCAAATAAAAACATTCCACCGGAGGGAGCCTGGCATGGTGACGCACACTTGTAATCCCAGCATTTGGGAGGCTGAGACAGGAGGATGGTGGTTTTCAGACAGCCTCAGCTACTATGAAGTGAGGTCCATTGCAACTCAGTGGAACCCAAACTCTACATATTAGGTTAAATAATAGCTAATTGGAAAAAAAAGCCCAATCAATACTTAACTTATGCATTTAGAAAAGGGTTAGAAAGATCCAGATAAATGGTACATTATATCACCACTGTTTAATCAAGTGAGAAACAACAACTTTACTCTGTGGGAAAATGCTGGCATAAAAATACCAATTTTTGCTAGCATAGTTCTCGACTTGAAATTTAAACTTCAGTTGTTAACATCGTCGAGGAAAATTTTTACATGCATTACATATTTTTTTCTATAAATTAGGTATTGAGATTACTCATTTGCTTTATTTAACTGCTTTGGACACATTTAAGGAGGAATTGTGAATGCTTACACATCATCAACACTGAAAATTACTTGAGAAAATTTCCAAATGTACTTGACAATGCAAACCTAGCAATGCAAAGATTTATCCCTAGTTCCATTAGGCATCTAAAAATTTTGGGGACCTTTTAACAGTGTATTATTGACCTAAATCAAAGAGTTAAGTAAAATATGCAGATGAATTCATCCTGCACTTGATTTACACAGATTTTCATCAACTGTCTCTACTTAAAAGTGGCCACAGCTCTTTGAGTTATTTGTCAGGTACCTAAAGCCCAGCTAATTTGAGACTAATGATGATTATTTAGCAGGATATTCCAAAGAAAAACAAATATTAAAAAACTTCACTTTAGTTTTTAAGTTGGCATCTTATGGATAATTTCAATTAAAATCCTTTGTAGAAATAAAAGTTTCAGTGTGAAGAACAATTATGGGTTACTTTCTGAAAGAACAAAAAAATATAAAAATCTTCTGAAAGCTTTATTGAAAAATTACCATTTTTCTTTTCATCAGGGCAAGTTTTTAGTGAGCAGTTTTCAGATACTAATAAAAGGTGTATGTATATATTCGATTTGGGGACAGCAAATTTATGTTTTAGGTATTTTTTTACCACACCTTGGAAGGCCATTTCTAAACAATTGCTAAGATTAATTTTTATATTTAATAAAAAGACCTTCAAATGCCTAAATTTTTTATTTAATTAAAATATTTATTATTGACTAATGATATATAATGACATATGCTTTTCTATAACACACAAATAATGTAAATTAAAACTCATTTGCGACCTGGTGTGGTATAGCATGCTTGTAATCCCAGTCCCTGGGAGGCTGAGACAGGAGGATATTAGTTTGCAGACAGCCTCAGCTATTTAGGCTTTCTGCAACTTAATGAAACTCTGTTTCAAAATAAAGAATAAAAAAATAGGGCTGGAGGTGTAGCTTGGAGGTAGAATGCCCCTGGGTCTAATCTCTACAACAACAAAAAACAAACAAACAACCCACACTTTTGCATTATACTTCGATATACTAAATTGTCAGTGCAGCAGCCAAATGACCACATTTATTGCTAAATTTATGTGATGGAGAACAAAACTTTAAGCCTTACTGGAAGTAGTTTGTGCATGCTAAAATTAGGCAGATAACAGCATGGAGACTATGCTGCTACGGTGTGTAGATGTAAGAATGGACAAGCCCTTCACAAAGGCTACCAGGGTTTACATTGTAGACATAGATGATGCTGTGGCCCAGATGTCATTTCACTGATCAGTGAGTATACAATGGCACTCAGTGGGGGAGTCCTTGCTCACAATTTTAGAAGAAAATAAATGTACATTAATTTTGCCCTTTACACAAGACAGTCATGGCTAGTCTAAACTTACATCAATTAAAAAAAGAGTTTAAAAGTAATTATGGAAATATTAAACCATCTCTAGAGATACAATTAATTCCAACAAAATGAAAACTATAAACTCTCCAATATAAATCAATTTTACACATGCAAGCTTACAGACACTTTCAAATAAGTGGAGACATAGTGATGATATAGTTTCAAAATACCAACTGATTAGCTGGGCGTAGTGGCGCACGCTTGTAATCCCCGCACTTGGGAGGCGGAGACAGGAGGATGACGCAGGTTCAAAGCCAGCCTCGCTGGCTTAAGAGACCCTGTTTCCAAATAAAAATATAAAATAGGTCTGGGAGTGCAGCCCTGAGGTAGAAGGCCCCTGGGTTCCATCCCTAATACTACAACAAAACAAAACAAAACAAAACAAAACAAAAAACTAACTGATTGAAAACTATTGTGTATTAAAAGAATAGTCTGCTTGTTGGTGCACAGAACTCAAGAATGCTGAAGATTTAAAAGTCAAATAACATTTAAAAGTCAAATAAGAAAAGAGTGATTGCTTTGATTTAACCCATATTTGTTCATGTTACAGTGTTTCTAGATATTCAACATAAATTGCAGAACCAGAAACCAAATTTTGATTTCTCCCAATTCAACTATCAGGTCTAGTTCTATTGAAAAACAGATGATAAATAGGTAAATAGGTAGATAAGTAGCAAGATAGAGGGACAGATGTATATATCGGCAGGCACACAGGTAGATATGAATACAAATTTGTCTTAGAGAAATAAGTTCTGGTATTCTTCTAGGCTAAAATAATTTTCTTTCTTTCTTTTTTTAATGGTACTAGGGATTCAACCCATGCACATTCTACCTCTGAGCTATACTTCCCAGCCCATTTTTTTTAAAAAAACAGTTTTTCATTAGAATGCTGAGAGTCTCTTTACTTGCTAAGTCTTGCCTCAAACCTAAGATCCTCCCGTCTCTGCCTCCCAAGTACCAGAATTACTGGTGTGTGCCACCACACCTGGCTGCTGAAGTGATTTTCTAAAACAAAAATACTATAACTTGCTCATTGTATTATTCCAAAACAATATAATTATTCACACACACACACACACACACACACACAGGATGGCATTAAGATTGGTTCAGCATTATAAAAACCTTTCTAATTTTTTAACAAATAAGTCTCAGTATTTGTTTAAAGTTCATCTTTTTTCCTAGACTGCAAACCTCGGGATAGTTTTCTTTTGTTACCATTTTATGAAAGCCTCAGAGTGTGCTCACCCTACATGATAACAATCAACTTTAGCAATTTAATATAAGTGCTAAAATGCTTGATGAATTATCATTAAAACACTAACTTTCAACCATACAGCCAATATTTATTTGAAACACGTAACTTATATTATTATTATTAGTATTAATGTTGAAAGTCTCAATAAAACAACACAATGATTAGCAAACTATAACACAAAATAGAATGGTTGGCTTATCTAAAATTATAAACAAGAAGATTTGGAAATTCACTTTGGTTTTTACTAAATGACTTCCTAGGCAAAAGTCCTCCTGACTTATTTTGTCAGATGCATGATGCATATTCACACAGGACTAGAGATCCAGTTTCCTGTGTGTGGCCCAGTGGCAGAGCCAGGCAGAGGCTGGACTGCAGTAGGGAAGAGTTCTAAACTGGGAAACAAGTGGGCCTCCGAGAGGAGCTGAACTCGATGTCAATCCTAAGCAGACAGCAGATGGTCGGAAGTGGGGTCTGTTTTATGCTGCAAGCCACTAACAGACAGAGCACACAAAAATGAAAAATAGATATTCTAGGTCCATTGTGATTCTCAGATCTAAATACAACACATGTTTCGACAAGCAGGAAGCAGTCTTTATGTGCAGCCTCACCACACGAGCACATCATGCAGCAGTGAGAACGGTAGACTGATGCCCAGGGGACTGATTCCACAGGCATTTATCTTCCTCTACACCTCTGTTATTCCTTTTCAAAGAAACTAACACTTGAGGACACATGATGTTTCTTCATGTAAGTGGCTTAGGCTTTCACCATTTCCCTGTGTGTTGATGAAGTTCCAGAGATCAAGTTATGTATCCAGGAAGAATCATTCCATTTTCATTGATTATTAGCAGCATTAAATATGAAAATGAAAAGAGAGCACAGTTCACACAGATTTCTCAAAATAAGTATTTTTAAAATGCTCTTCAAATTGATGATATTTGCTAACAAATGTGAAGTTCAAGTACTGGACTCTTCCTCAACAAGATTCAAGATTTGGGATTTTTAAAAAGAATGGAACATACTTGATAAACTAATTTCAATTACTAGATCTTATTTTAAATCAGTGGGGACAAGGCCTTAATCTACAATGCATCATCAGAGTTGTTCTTTCTCTAATGAGAGACTATTTGAAAAAATTAATAATCCTTTGGCACGACCAGTATGCAGAAATTCTTTTTTTAGATGAGAATATGAAAGCATAGAAAAGTTCAACTGAAAAAAAGTTTATAAAGTCTGTTTTCTTTTAATTCAATCCCTTACACTTTTTGATTGAAATAATGAAAATTCCATTTTAGCCAGGCATGGTGGTACATGCCTGTAATCCCAATCAGTATTTGGAAGGCGGAAACAGAAGGATGACAGGTTCAATGTGAGCCCCAGCAACTTAGTAAGATTCTGTTTCCAAATGAAAAATAAAATAGAGCTTGGGGATATCACACTTAGAATGGCCCTGAGTTAAATCCCCAGTGCAAAAATAATAATAATAATAATAATAATAATAATAATAACTTGAAAGTTATTGGTTGACAAGAGATATTGAAGATATCTCTTTGGTAACTGAAACAAGCACACAGAAAGTCCTACCAGTCACACGTCAGTGCAGTGCCACAACGACAGCTGTGCTGAACTGTCACACTCTAACCCAACACCGGACATCACAGGAAGAAAGCCCATGTGAGATGACAATAGGATGTTTCATTTCAGGGGCATTTCTAGGAAAAATCCAACGGCAGCAGCACGTTTTGTAGATGTAAATGTAAAAGACTGGTCATTCTAAAAATACATCACTGCATTTTTCTATCAAAGTCAACACCAATCTTTAGAACTTGGAGAAGACTGAATGAATAAAATATCTTTGCATTGCCAAAACCCAAACAACTGCTGGACAATTGTATCAGTATTTTTATTTATTTTGACAACATTAATGCACCTTGTAAAAAAGAAAAGCCAGCAGTTCGTTTTTGGTTGGTGCTGTTAAAAGTGTGTTTTACAGACTTAACTTACAGCTCCTCCCCCCACCCCAAAGATGATGGCATTGAAGCCTTTGATAATGAAGAAAACATATTTTTATGCAGGCTTTTTTGGTATTGCTCGTTTTAAATATACAACTTAACATATGTTTAAAACAGAGCATATGGAAATAAGAAAAAGCAAATCTGAATTCCCGGCACAAATATTGGTTGACAAAAAACACCATAAATGAATTACTTTAAAGCCAAGCATGGTGGCACATGCTTGTAATCTCAGCATTTGGGAGGCTGAGACAGGAGGATCACGGTTCGTGGACAGCCTCAGCTATTTAATGAGGCCCTTTGCAACTCAGTGAGACCCTGTTTCAAAATAAAGAATAAAAATAGGGCTGGGGGTGTATCTTGGAGGCGGAATGCTCCTGGGTTCCATCCCCAGTATGGCAAAAAAAAAAAAAAAGAGTATAAAAGAGTATTACTTCATTAGTAATCTCAAGTCATACAAGTTAATAACGACAAATACAATGATATGTATTTAGAATGATTGATATTTCATATTTATAGCTAAAAACAAACAGGAACATAATATTTTTGCTATAATTGTACCAACCTCTAAAAATTTTGACAGTTGATAATCTCATTGTTCAGGTTCTCTTAGATTTTAAAGGATATGCCAAGAGTCATTTTCTTTGTGTGATTGAGGTCACTTCTTATTGAGCAATATTAAATATACCAGCTTTAGAAATCAGTGAATTAACTAGCAGTAACCAATAACCAGTGGCTAGAGGGCACTATCAATGTAACAACTTTCCACTTACCCACTTAGCCATGTTATCACAGAAATGGTGTCCATGAAGAAGAAAGTTTTGAGCAACCAAACTCTGATTAAAAAATAAAATGAGCCGGGTGTGGTGGCTCACGCTTGTAATCCCCGCGCTTGGGAGACAGAGACAGGAGGATCGCGCTGGTTCGGAGCCAGCAAGAGACCCTGTTTCCACATAAAAAAGAAATTAAAAAATAGGTCTGGGAGTGTAGCCCGTGGGAGTGTATCCCAGAGGTAGAAAGGATTCCAGGAACCCCAGTACTACCAAAAAAAAAAAAAAAAAGAAAGAAAGAAAAGAAAATAATTTTATTTAGCTCTTTTATAGACAAGAAGAATTTTTACAGAATTTCCACCTGTTGCTTTTTTATGGGAAAAGTCAAATTTATACCTAAAAATATTGACTTGGAAATTATCATAAATCAACATGTCCTTTAAAAATAATTTTAATATCTTATTTTTTTGCCTTGTGAGAAATATACTTTAAAATCGACATTAAAAAATAATGGCTTGACAAACTTTCAAAATTACCCAGGGTCTGCTGAATTAGTAGTGATTAATCTGTGATCATTATATCAACAAATATCTTTTAATGGGAATTTATAACATATATGTGTGTGTGTATATATATATATATATATATATATATATATATATATATATATATATATTATTTTTTGTGGTACTGGGGTTCCTGGAAGCCCCTTCTACCTCTGGGCTACACTCCCAGACCAATTTTTTTATTTTTGGAAACAGGGTCTCTTAAGCCAGCACAGCTGGCTTTGAACCTGCGCGACCCTCCTGTCTCCACCTCCCAAATGTGGGGATTACAAGTGTGCGCCACCACGGCTGACCCTATAACCAATATTTTTAAGAATTAATATTTCATAACTCATTCTTATTACATTCTGGGGGATACTAGGAATTGAACCCTGGGGTATTCTACTTCTGAGCTACATCCCCAACCCTTTTTATTTTTTATTTTGAAACAGGTTCTTGCTATATTTCTGAAGCTAGCTTAGAACCTTAAATCTGCAATTCTTCTGTCTCAGCCTCCCAATTACTATAATTAGAGATATGTGCCACCACACTCAGCCTTGTGTACATTCTTTAGATAATTTAGTTTATGAAGATTTTCAACTTACCCAAATAAATCAATTGTAAGAACTTCTATTAAAAATTATCATACCATGTTATCAATGGGATAGAAAATGTGCCTGTCTTGATGTTGGAGGTCCTAGTTCTATTCCTAGTATTTTGAAAACCAGTGATCAACGTCCCATCTAGGTTAAGTTAGCTTACAAGATGCAGAGAAGAGGGGAGGTTAGCAAACTAAAGCAAATGAGGTGCAAATTCAAGCTCAGAAAGCAAAATGGAAATTTATAAAGTATAGAGACTTGCATGCTAAAGTATCTATTTCATTGTTAAAATATACCAATTTCATCAAATATGGAGACAGCTAAACATAACAAGTCTGTAGATATTTTTAATGAACTTAGAAGTCCAACTGTATTTCTTACATAAGAAATTTGCTGTAAGGTTACCATAACTTGTCACAAAAGCCTTTTATTTTTGTGGTCCTATGTCCAGCAAAATGCCTGATATATAAATATGCTTCCATGCAGATTACAGAATTATTTTCAATAGCCAAGATATAGAAATAACCTAAGTATTGGTCAATGAAAAAATAAAATATGGTATAGAGAAAAAGGAATGATTTTTATCTTTAAACATGGAACGCCTGCCATTTACAACAACTTGATTGAATCTGAAGGATATATGCTAAGTGAAATAAGTCATACATAGAAAGAAAAGAACTGTATAATCTCATTTATATACTGAATCTTAAAAAAAATTAAGTAAATAGAATGAGGAAGTGGAGAAATGGTTACCAGAGGCAGGGAAGGGGAGGAACTACTGAGAAGTATTTCAAAGGACATAAATTTGCAGTTAGGTAGGAAGAGTAAGTCTTAAGATATAACCGAGAACATGAGGAATGAGGACTACAATTAATAATATTGTATTGCATATGGGAAGTTAGTTAAAAGACTAGATTTTGGAATATCTTAGTGCACACACATGCACACAAACAATGAATCTGCTTATTTGACTACTGACTACAGTAATCATTTCACTAAATATATTATACAAAGTATTATGGCTTAAATATATATATTTAAATAAATTACATATACAAATAAATTAAAAGAGGAAATGCATATCATCTGTTTAAGATGGAGAAAAGGGAAGGAGAAAAGTAGAAATATAAAAAAGAACTGCCATCTCATTTTATACACATTAGGGTGGCTGTTTTCTCAGAAAAAAGGAAGGAAGGAAGGAAGGAAGGAAGGAAGGAAGGAAGGAAGGAAGGGAGGGAGGGAGGGAAAGAGAACAAGTGTGTGGCAGAGAATACACAGAGAATGAAATACTTTTGTAATACTGGTGGAAATGCAAAATGATGCAGTCACTGTGAAAGACAGTGTGATAGTTCATCAAAAAATTAAAGCGAATTACCATATAATCCAGAAATTCCTCTTCTGGATACATACACAAAAGAACTGAAAACAGAGACTCAAACACCTATATTCATAGCAACATTGTTCATAATAGCTAAAAAGTAAAAACAATCCAATAAATGGATAAGGAAAAAGTGTGATACACAAATACAATGAACAATTATTCAACCTTGAAAAGGAAAGAAATTCTGATATGTGTTATAATATGGATTTGTCTTGAGAATGTGATGCTAGGTGTGATAACCAGTCTCAAAAAGGCAGATATTGTGTAATCCCACCTACAAGTAGTACCTAAACTCTCAAATCCTTAAGTGGAAAATAAAGTAATGGTTTTAAGGGATTAAGGAGGAAGAATGCCAGCAGTGACTGTTCAGTGGGTATGAAACTTCCATTTGGGATAATGCTGACATTTGGAGATGGTAATGGCTGCACAACCTCCTACATATACTTGATGTTACCAGGTAGGACATTTTTTTGTAATTTTCTTTTATTACTTTTTAAATTTTTTATTGGTGCATTATATTCATACATCATATTGGGGTAAAAAAAAAACTTGTGTGTACATACATGTACACATCACCGATTTAACCCCTACCCAATTCCCACCCCATCCCCTCCCCGTCCCTCCTTCCCTTGTTTGGCTTAGTGGTTGACTTCGATGTTTAAGTACATTTGATGCTTTAGAGATTTTCCTTCCCTCACCACCTTTCTCCTCCTTTAGGTTGTCTTGTTTGCTCCTCTGTAGGATTTCCTTTTTCATCTAAGAGTTCCTCCTTTGACCCATTTCTCCTTAGCATTTTAAAGTTGCCCAAACAGTAAATTTTATGTCACACATATTTTACCACAA
The DNA here is from genome assembly GCF_963383645.1 of Muscardinus avellanarius. Classification (NCBI taxonomy): domain Eukaryota; kingdom Metazoa; phylum Chordata; class Mammalia; order Rodentia; family Gliridae; genus Muscardinus; species Muscardinus avellanarius. Next base: position 73,688,485 of record NC_137791.1, on the reverse strand, counting down.
TAAAAATATTGTCATTTGTAAGATTTAAAAAGCAACTGAAATATTATAATTTATAGAGTCTAGTGATTAGGCAAATTTAAGATATACAAATATCAAATAACCTAAATATACTAGTAACAATTAAGTTACGAATATTATGAAAGGTTTGTGTTTAGCTGGGCGTGGTGGTGCACGCTTGTAATTCCTGCGCTTGGGAGGCAGAGACAGGAGGATGGTGCAGGTTCAAAGCCAGCTTCGCTGGCTTAAGAGACCCTCTTTCCAAATAAAAATATAAAATAGGTCTGGGAGTGTAGCCTGGAGATAGAAGGCCCCTGGGTTCCATTCCCACTACCACCCCCCAAAAAAAATTTTGTTTAAAAATATTTGATTTCAGCCAGCGTGGTGGCGCAAGCTTGTAATCCCAGCACGCTTGGGAGGCTGAGACAGGAAGAGGATTGCACAGGTTTGAAGCCAGCCTCAGCTACTTAGTGCGGCTCTCAGAAACTCAGTGAGACTCTGTTTCCAAATAAAGTATAAAATAGGTCTGGGAGTATAGCCCGGATATGATTTATTTTAACAGATATGATAAAGCCAGGCGTGGTGGCGCACACTTCTAATCCCTGCGCTTGGGGGGCGGAGAAAGGAGGATCATACAGGTTCAAAGCCAGCCACTCTGGCTTAAGAGACCCTCTTTCCAAATTAAAAAATATATATAAAAGTAGGTCTGGGAGTGTAGCCCGGAGGCAGAAGGGCTTTCAGGAACCCCAGTACCACACACAAAAAAAAGATATGATAGATGGTTATGTATAAATATTTATCATGATTATTTTATTCATTATGCAGTCAATTTGCTTTAAGGTAACAAAACTAATAATGGCATCCAAAATATTGCTTCATATGGATTTTTTGAAGGGCATGTAACCAAAAAATATGCCATTGCAAGAGTTAATTGAAAATTATATCTTAGAAATGTTACTATCCTAATCCACAACCAAATGTTTAATAGAGTCAAATAAAATCTTAACTTTATGTAATAGCTAGAAAATAAGTAATCCTACTAGTGGGAGGCTAAGGGGGTCCTGGTCTTTCACCAGCGCTGTCCCCACCTTCACTTAAGTTGGCCTCACTAGGGGTCTTTCTCCCCATTGCCTACCATCTGGTGAATATTGATGACCACCACAGGACTCACAGACTGGCCATCAGAAAGAATAATGTAAAGATCCCAACAGCTATTAGTTAAAGAACAAAGTTGAGGTTAGCTAGTCATAATGTGGCTATAACCACTAGTTTTTCCACCAAAGAAAATCCCAGGGCCTAGGAGCAATATGAAGGCATTTTTTCCCTATGCTAACAGGATAATATCTCTCTGGTACTTAAGACCTTCCTGAACTGATAAATATCTAAATATACATTAAATAATATGTCAGAAAAAAACTAATTGCAATCATTTTTAACATATAATTTAAACCATAGCCAACTGTATTCCACATGAATATAATCTCTAGTTCTCCAACAGGAACAGTAATGACTAACCATCACATAGTTTAGTCCTTATTATATAACAAATGTTCTTCTAAGGGCTTTATAAGTACTGGGTTACTGAACCATTACAATGGTCTTGTGGCATATATTATTATACTAAATTTATACATGTGGAAATTGATGATCAGAGCGTGTAGGTATTACTTCAGATTGCCATGGTTAGTAAGTGGCAGGCCCAGGATTTGGACTATAAGTCTAAACCTCCAATAACTATAGTCATAACCACTAGAGTATGAATATTACACCAGATCTTGGATATTTGCATAACTCTTTTAGAAATATATAGAGAAAATAAAATATCTCAGATAGAAATAAAGAAAATAATGCCTATACTTAAGAAACAAAGTTCAGTGGAAATAGAAAACTTAACAATATTCTAAACTGAATATGAAGAATACCAAGAAAATGAATATATATTCATTCAAATGAATGCAAATATTCATAGATATGTTAGGGGGACTTATATGAAGGTGATCTGAGTCCCTAGAAAGCAAACTCTGACCTTTAGAACCTAAAACACAGCAGACACTAGTACACAAGCATGGCTGTAGACTAACTATAAACACTAAAACTATATATCTTTTAATTCTGGATGAAAATCTTCTCAAGCATATATTCACATTTTCATCTTCCCAAAATGAGTTTTCTAAACATGTTCTCATACTAAAGTCAAAGCTTTTTAATTATTAATAGTCCAGCAGTGTCTTCTGGGGATACCAGGGAATAGGTTGCGGTCGGAGTCATTCCCTCCTTCTCTTGTTTGCAACTATTACCTCTCACTATTGTATGTATCCATTTTTAGGAGCTTCTCTGCCTCAATTCTATTTCCATGCTTCTCATTTGCCACCGGTATAGAAACAGCATACTAAAAATAGTAGAGGATAAAAATAAATATTGTGTAAGAGAGCTGAAACTTTTCAACACCTGTTTTTACTGATCAGATAATTATTTATCTATTTCCACTTACATCTCTAAAGTGTTTTGTAGGTATGGGAACCGCTGGTCTATTTTTGCAACACCATATGATTTAAAACAAGGTAGTCTCAGAAAGACTCTACGGAATGACTCCTCATCCTGATTCTATATTGAATAAAGGGCCATAATTTTCCTAAATATAATTGTAAATTTAAGCCTGCATTTCAACACATTGATCAAAATAGAGCTCATTCAAGTGATCTACCAAATCCAATCGACTGAACCAACCTTCACATTATGTATGTATATTCACTGTCATATAAAAAGTACACACAGATTCAAATCATACATAATTTTCTCAACTTGAAAATCTTGCAAATGTGCTTTGTTGTATTTCCTTATTTAAATACTTGGTTTTAACTTCTTTTGCATTTTCTACCAGCTAAAAATAAATAGCTATTATATCTTATTTTAAGAGAGAGCAAATGAATAGAGATAGCTTCAGCTCTGTAAGGGTTGCAGTAAGGGACACCAGCTGCAAATATTGTATGCTTACTGATGTGTCTCCTTTTCTAAATTCTACTCGTGCCAACAGAGAGTAAAATGCTCCAGGATGATCTCTCCTCTCTCTCTCTCTCTCTCTCTCTCTCTCTCTCTCTCTCTCTCTCTCTCGACTTCCAGATAAATGCCAGTCATTTGGCCAGGGCTAACTCACAGAAGGTGCAGCAGGCACAGATGGCACTAATGCATAAATGTAATCTAGCAAAAGAATGCCAACGCCAACCCAGAAAAGGTTCCAAATAACTGCAGTGCACTTACAGGAAGTCTGTGATTGGCAAGGTTAAAGCTGCAACTGTGAGAGCTCACTGTGTGTTCCCAGATCAACAATAGAAATACTCAAGTAAATGAGCATATTTAATTTATTTGCTACAAATGCATTGAGTTAAATTGTATTTAGATGAATGACATATCCTTAGAAATAATACTGAATGAGGATAATGTAATTGTTACAACTGTCTGAGGACATCCAGGTATTCATGTATATCTGACTATCTGCCAACTCTACTTTACAAATTTTATTTATTGCACTTACTACCTGAAGTCATCACTATTTGTCTATGAATCAAATTAGACCTCCTCAGGTTATTCTCATTCATATCATTGTTCATATGACTTCACATTTCTTAGTAGCTATGAGTATTTGTTTACTGTTTGTCTACTGAGATAGAGATAAACTCTACAAAAAGAAAGATTTAATCTATATCTTGTTCACTGATCTTGCTCAGTGTCTGGAAATTATCCAGTGACTGAATAGTAAATAAATTAAAGGTAGTCATATGTAATCTCTGCTCACTTAGTTTACACCACTCTGTTGCACACGTAAATTCATTGTAAACTACTGATAAAGGTTATCTTAGGTTCATACTTTATTTTTAACCAAGTCATATCATTATACTCTAAAGTTGGAATGCCTACCAAATATCAAATTACAGTCATCATTTATGTAGTTAAGTGGAACCAAGGCCTTTAACATTTATATTTTGTTAAGCTTTAAATATAAGCAAAATATTAATAAAATTAAATGTGCTTCACAGGTTCTCTTGTGCCTATCTCATAGTTAAGCTTGTTTCCTAAAGAGTGCCACCAAAAAGAGAAAAGGGTTAGAAATTTGGCATGTGATTCAGTTTTGACACATCATAGTTACTGAAGGGGGTGTTCCAGCATGGCAGTAACAGCAACACAAAAAGGATTCCTTTAGAAAATTATTTAAATGATTCCCAATGACTGTTACTGGCGTAGGGAAGAATGACTTTTCTTGGGAAAATATATTCCTTCCTAATTCTTCATCATAAACTTGTTTATTTTCTCCTAAAAAAAATGCCCGGCTTTGAATAAAAGTACAATAGTCCTGCCTCATCTGCAGAGGACATGTTCTAAAACCCCCATTGGATACCTGAAATCATGAGTAGAAACAAACCTTATAATACTGTTTTATTCTATTCATATATGCACAAATTTAATAGATTTTCCAAAAGATAGGTACTTATCAAGCACCATGGCTGAAAATTTTGCAGTGTGAGGTACAAAATCAAAAGTAGCATGAGTATCTTTTTCCTTCTTCACAATTTAATAGAAGAATCATTTTCACCAGAGCTGTCAGAAACCTCAACATGCAATTTTTTTTCTTTCAGAAAACACTTCCACTCAGTATCACCCACAAAAAAAAAAATACTTAGGAATAAACTTAATCAAGAAGGTAAAAGATCTCTACAAAGAAAATCATAAAACATTGAAAAAAAATCGAAGATCTTAGAAGATGGAAAGATATTCCATGTTCATGGATACACAGAATAAATATTATTAAAATGGCCATCCTTCCAAAAGTGTTCTACAGATTCAACGCAATGCCCATTAAACTACCAAGATCATTCCTCACAAACATAGAAAAATCAGTCCTTAAATTTATTTGGAATAACAAAAGGCCCAGAATAACCAAAGTAATTCTCAGCAACAAAAACCATGTCGAAGGAATCACAATACCTGACTTTAAACTATACTACAAAACCACTGTAATAAAACCAGCATGGTACTGGCACAAAAACAGATACATAGACCAATGGAGCAGAATAGAAGTCCCAGAAACAAGTCCACACACTTTCAGCCAATTGATTTTTGACAAAGGGGCCAAAAACATACACTGGAAAAAAAGCCTGTTCAACAAATGGTGTTGGCAAAACTGGTTAACCATATGCAGAAAATTGGAAATGAATCTCACTTTCTCACCCTGCACAAGAGTCAATTCAAGATGGATCAAAGACTTGGAAATTAAACCAGAGACCTTGAAGCTCCTTGAAGAGGGCATAGGTCCAACACTACAACACATAGGCACAGATAAACCTCAACAAGACCCCAAAGGCACAACAAATTAAAAGGTGAATCAACACATGGGATTGCACGAAACTGAAGAGCTTTTCTTCAGCAAAGGAAACTGTCAAGAACCTCAATCAAGAGCCAACAGAATGGGAGAAGATTTTTGCCACCTACACCTCTGATAGAGGACTCATATCTAGAATATACAGAGAACTCAAGAAACTCAACACTAAGAAAACAAAGCATCTAATAACAAAATGGGCAAACAAACTAAATACACTTCACAAAAGAAGAAATTCAAATGGCCAGTAAATGCATGAAAAAATGTTCAACATCATTGGCAATTAGAGAGATGCAAATCAAAACTACCCTGAGATTTCACCTAACTCCAACTAGAATGGCAATCATTCAAAACACAAACAACAACAGATGCTGGTGAGGATGTGGAGAAGTGGGAACTCTAAAACATTGTTGGTGGAATTGCAAATTAGTGCAACCACTTTGAAAAACAGTATAGAGAACCCTCAGAATAATGGGAACAAATCTACCATTCGATCCAGCAATACCACTTATGGGTATCTACCCAAAAGAAAGGAAACCAAACTACCGAACTAATGCATGTGTATCTATGTTCATAGCTGCACAATTCACCATAGCCAAACTGTGGAACCAGACAAGATGTCCATCAGCAGATGAATGGATTACAAAACTGTGGGATATGTGCACAATGAAATTTAACTCAGCCATAAAAAATACAATTGTGATATTTTCAAGGAAATGGATAGATCTTGAGGACATTATGCTAAGCAAGATTAGTCAGTTGCAAAAAGTAAGGAATCGGATGCTTTCCCTAATATGTGAAAGCTAGGGTGAATGGGGTCATAGGAGGAACTCCAGGTGAAAAAGGAGATCCTATAGAGGAGCAAATAAGGCAACCTAACTGTGGGGATGGAAGGTGGGAGAGGGAAACACTTTAAAGCACATAATGTACTTATTCATATTGAAGTCAACCACTAAACCAAGCATGAGAGGGACGGATGGGGAGGGAGTGAGGTGGGGACTGGGTGGAGGCTGGCTGGGTGATGTGTGCATTTATGTCTACACAAGTTTTTTACCCTATTATGATGTATAAATACAATGCACTAATAAAAATCTTAAAAAATAAACAAATAAAAAAATAAGCAAAAAAAAAAAAAAGACGAGAACTTCTATCTTTCACTTAAAAAGCATATTATGCCTTTTCCTTGGCATATCTGAATTGCCAGCAACACTATGTTTGCACTTTGGAGTAATTGTGAAATAAAATAAGGGTTATTTCAACCCAAGTACAGTATCAGTTAATCTGATAACCTGAAAGATTATCAACTTACTAACAGGCAGGTAGCATATATAATATGGATACACTGAATGAAATATTTATTCATTCAGGGCATGTGCAGGATAGTGCTTAATTTCATTACACTATAAAGAAATAAAATTTAAAACTTATAAAGTATTTCTAAAGTTCTTTATTTAATATTATTTAATATTTTCAGACTATGATTGACTACAGGTAACTGAAACAATGTCACATAAAACCTCAGATAGGGAACTACTATATTACATGTAAAGTGTCTCCCACCAAGGAAAACTGTTAAATATCTAAATAGAGGAGTTCTAAGTGGACCACAGAAAACCTGTCTGTCAAAGTGTTCAGTGACTCTTACGAAAACCATGTAATGATATTTTTTATGAAATCAGATAATTTAAGTGGGACAAAAATTGACATTTAAATGTACAGTGTGGTTTCAACTATATTTTAAAAACTGGCTCAGAGAAAAATTGAGGAGTAATACTTCCTTCAATAATTTTAGCTTGTATAATGGTAGAAAGTACTTTTTTTCTTCTTTAACCTCTGAAACTTAAAAAAAAATTCTTTAATAAGTAAATACACTTAAAAGTTATTGCCAGCTAGGTGTGGTGCCTCCATGCCTAGTCTGTAACCCCATTACTTGAAAGGCTGAGACAGGAGGATTGCACATTTGAGGCCAACCCTCAGCAACTAAATGACACCCTGTTTCCAAATAAAAAATAAAATAAAATTGGGCTTATGGTGTAGCTCAGAGATAGGATCCCCCTGGGTTCATTTTCTAGCAACACACACACACACACACACACACACACACACACACACACACACACACAGCATACCTGATGCCTGATACATGATAAACATTACATAAGTGCCTTATATTACTATTTTTTCTAGCACAACTTAAAATAGTTGGATATATAGAACTGTTTTAAATAGAACCTCAAAAGTAGATTTAAAAGTTCCCTTTTACCTCATTAAGATATATGACAATGCATCAATTTAAAAAAGGAAAAAAGTCCCTTATCCTCCCCCAAAAAACCACTAGTTAAGTTTTAAACCAAAAATAATCTGCCTACTCAGCAGTTCTCTTGTGAAAGCTGCACACTCCTCTATGTAGGGAGAGCTTGTCTACTTTCAGAGAACTGACTGTGAATATTCTATTAAGAAAACAACTGAAAAAAGCTGGCCATTGCTAAAAAAAAAAAAATGAATTTATATAGGCTTGTGACATGCCCTTAAAATTAAAGTACATACCCTCTAGAAATACAGAGAGTTTGAAAATTATATGTGCCCATTTAAAAAAATAGGCATTATTGTCCTCTTATTATAATAAATGCCCTTTGCTCTAGGCTGCTCCAGCTTGGCCAGAACAGTGGGGGCTGATTTCAGAAGGACTGACTCCCTGCAAGCAGCCCTCTCCTTGAGTCCTTTGGTTTCCATCTTCATGCAGGACATAATGTGCTACCTCAGACAGCATTCCTGAAATCATGTATTGCCTCTAGTAGATATCGTGGATCACAATAATGAGGTGACAAAACGAAGTATTGACAAGAGGCTGGGGCAGACTATCTAGGGAGAAAAACTGAACATAAAAGAGGAAGCTCAGGGGCCACTTGGATTGGAGGAGGAAGGAACAGAGAGAATGCCAGAGAGAGAAGTAGCTAGGGTGAATGCTGGGTCAAACCATTAATAGAGAGCCGGGCATGGTGGCGCAGGCTTGTAATCCCAGCATTCGGGAGGCTGAGACTGGAGGATCACGGTTCGCGGACAGCCTCAGCTACTAAGTGAGGCCCTCTGCAACTCAGTGAGACCCTGTTTCAAAATAAAGAATAAAAAAAATTGGGCAGAGGGTGTAGCTCGGAGGTCATATGCCTCTGGGTTCCATCCAAGCCCCGCAAAAAAACTACTACTACTACTACTACTACTACTACTAATAATAATAATAGAAGGAAGCAAAGTAAAAATCAAAGTGCAGAGACATTGATATTTTTAATTGCATGAATAAGGTATGCAAGATGAAATGGGAAGAAAACTTGATTTATTTGAGCTACAGATATTGGAATGTGAATGAAGAATAAAACATTTTTATGCTACATCAGAGGACTTGGGAATCTAAAATATAACTTTACACAGGTAAGTTGTGTCCATTTGTAAGTTAGTTATCTGTTTCCAGAAGGAACATTTGATATTTCATATTTACTGTAACATAATGCAGCACAGTTCAGTTGTAGCCCAGATGTTGCATAGCCACAGTAAAGATGACACCTGAGTTGATGCCCTCTCAGGAGAAGCCTTAGCCTCCACCAGAATCTTTCTTAAACTTACGAATGCCTGTTCCATAATAAAAGGCACCAGGAACTATGATCCATTCTTAAGTTGTAAGAAAACAGAATTAATTAGGATTTGGCACATGTACAGCCTGGCTAGAGGTCACATATTTTAGGTCTGAGATATTATTCAGAGTCTGAGATATTATTCAGAGTTCTAAATGGAAGGAATAAATATACATCATTTCCAGTATCCTTATAATGCTGCTTTTTAAAGGCATGCAAATATTGCAGTTATTGTTCAACATGGAGCCCAAAAGATAAAATTATGTAGTTTCAGGGACATTCTTTTTGTCAAATTTTAAGCAATCTTTATTAAGATAAAATTTTTAAAGACAAAATGATATTTAACCACCTAATTTTCAGACCCTCTGTCATCAGAATTGGGCTACTATTTCAAACTTATTACCAGTCTCTTTCATAACTCAGCACTGAAATTGGTTGGACAACTCTAGCACTCAGCTTAGACGCTTCCAATATAAGTTGTCCCTTTGCTTTCTCATTCATATCTGAAACGAACAACCAAAATGTTCTCATAATTCTCTAATTCTATAAAAGTTCCTTTTCTTTTCAAGGTAATTTATTTCCTCATAAAAATCTCTGATATAATTGCTGATGGAAGGAATTGGTGAAATACTTCAACAGAATCCAAGTTAGTCTCAAGCACTAGGAAATGAAATTAAGCCTAAAAGATAAGAGAGAAGAAAAAAAAACTAACACATAATGTAATTAGAAAGCAATTAATTTAAAATTATTCTACAATATTAAGCAAATTCACTTTAAGCCCTGGTTATTTACTGCATTATGATCATTTTGCACTTATAATCTTTCTCCTTAGATACTATGCTTGTGTAAGAAATATGGTTATATTTTTATATTTTTTCTTTTTTTCTATCTCTTACACAATGGTAAGTACAAAGTCAGCAAGCAGTGAATAATTTGATTATCCACTGATTCAATAATTTGAAGACATTTGTCATTTTAATCTTAGTTACAAAGAAGGAAATGTATTAATAATTTTCTTGCTTAACTTAAGAAAATTGACAAATGATTTCGCTTTAATTTTTAAAAGCTTAAGAAATACTGGTAAACTTAATTAAGCTTTTAATTCAGTTACAAAGAATAGGAGTCCATCACTATAGTCTCAACAGTAGCATTAAGAAAACAAGGTACCCAATTTCACATTTTTAATGAGGCAATTACTAGTAACAGGAAAACCTCAAAAGATTCTGACTTGGCTCAAGTAAGTTCCTAGAAAACTAATCCCATATAGTCATCTAAAACAGCACAAATTGGGCAGAATAAATTCTCTGGAAGATTGTTTGCAGTATCCATAACCATTAATGCTAGTGTGGCTGGCTTCTAATTAACTACATTTGGATATCTATCTCTTCACTGAAATCTCACTGTAGCACACCTATAGAAAACTGTCTATCTGAAAGCAAGCTTCACTGCCACTCACTTGGGCCACTTTTTCCAACTCTAATTTACAATTTGTATCTATCCTGAAAGGAATACTGCCTTGACTGTGCCATTTTCAAGCAATAGATTTGTTTCAATATCTAAACTAAAAATAAAGGTATCATAAAATGCCATATGTGATTAACCTTGCTAATAATAACCTGAACGATCGACTGAGTACCAATTACGTACTCAGCACTATGATGGTGTTTTTAAAATCCCATAATAGTATTAAGTAATATGTGGATTTTAAGGACAAGCAAGAAATGATACTTTGACATCTAGTTAATATTTTATCTAGTTCTTAGTGACAAATGATTGCCCCAGTCATTTCTCATTTCTAAAAATTTGATATTTCAGCTCTTTGCAAAAGTTAGCACAAATCATGATGAGATTGACCATAAGCATTATTATTGGTTATTTAGAAGGAGGTGGTCAAAAAAATGGCAAGTTTTCTTGTTAACTTTGAAGGCAAAATGTCATTTATTTCTGAGATGGAATCAAGCTGCCAGAGACTTTGTGAAACCTAATATTACTGGTAGTGCTGCTCATACGAATTACAAAATATTATCCTCTGGAGGATCTCTGTGTGAACCACAGACCAGTGACAGAAGAGCAGGAAGAGAAGACAGTGTTAGGTTCAAGCCCATTAAATGCACCAAAATGCTGTGCATCCTCACAGCAGGCTCTCTATAGCCAACTCTGTCCCTACAAGAAAGATTAAAAAATGCCGAAAAAGTAGCACATTACCTTAAATATTGCTACTTGGTTATCCATGGTGCCTAATATATTGCATTATATGTAGGAATAATTACTACCGTTCTACTCATTAAAAACCATTAAATCACAAGACCATTTTAAACTGCTGTAGTAGGAGGAAAATGATCCAATTTTTATGGTATCATACTCTGGCACCCTACCAGAAAAATGATGTATTGTACCGATTGGAGGGGAAAAAATGCAAACATGAATTCTTATCTTTACATGTAGTTTTTTAATTTGTATGACAAAAGATTTTTGTCAGCCTTCACACACACACACACACACACACACACACACACACACACACGGTCTAAACTATGACTCTCACACAATATAGAAGTCAGCCATTGGCCAGAGCTGCAGCCCATATGGTTGATATACATACATTTGTGAGTTTGATATCACATGCTTTATGCTGGCAATTTTAATTTCAATAGCCTGTTAATCTTTTAAATACATTAAGCATGCCCACTACTGCTGGCAGATTCTTCTGCCCCTTTGATTCTCTTTCTTTCTAGCCCAATGTTTTCTCCCTAGAGTTTAAGTTTCTGTAATACAGAGTTGACTCCTGCCAACAGGGAAGATCAAGAAGTTTAATTAAAATTACAAAGTTGTTTTGTAATTGCCCATTGACAGCACAATTTATTTATGTGTTTTTAAAACCAAATATGTGAGGTTTTTTTTTTTTTTTTTGGTGGTACTGGGGTTCCTGGAAACCCTTCTACCTCTGGGCTACACTCCCAGACCTATTTTATATTTTTATTTAGAAACAGGGTCTCTTAAGCCAGTGGCTTCGAACTTGCATGATCCTCCTGTCTCAGCCTCCCAAGCACAGGGATTACGAGTGTGCGCCACCATGCCTGGCCAAAAATGTGTTTTAAAAACAGATACATCTTGATTTTTAAAACCCTTGTTTAACTCACACATCCATTTATGTCAAATTTCAAGCAGCTTTCCTGGAAATAGATTCTTTCATCCTAAGCTCTCTAAGTGATGAGACTAGAGTTCCTTCACCTTTCTGCCACATTACTTCTGCAGAAAACTGTCCACTAAAGGCAGTAGGCAGAGATGCCTTTCCCACAGACTACTGAGCAGGCTAAAGCAGTGTGCGCAAAAATCCATTATGGAAATCCTGCTCATAGGAATATAGCCCACAGTTATACACAGCAGTAGTTAATGTAAGCACCGACTCATCTCATACTTCAAAATTTCCATACTCTCAACTTCCAGATTTTTATGTCAATCATTGTTCATTTTACATCATCTTGTTAGAAGAAATGTACTGACTGCCAAGGTATTGTTATTAAATAGAACGTATGTTAGCATTTGTGGAGAATTTACTCCACACCAGGCAATGCTGTGTTTCACATGCATTTATTTAATTCACATATAAAAAATGAAGAATATTTATATGACATAAAGCTGCAAAAGCCATTTTATATTTCCTTGTTTAATAAGCCTAATATCTACTGATTTAAGATGCCCTGTACATCTTGGAACAAAAAATACTCAGTTTTTGCTAGATGCTTGAGTATCATAGTCCTTCAGGATTCTTTTGTAGGGTTCCTTTGGTCTTACTTCTGGTATGAAGAGAATGAAGAAAGGAGCCCTGTGCAATAAAAAAAAATCTGAACTGAACCAACTAGAACCTAGGTTTATTTTACTTTGTCCATATATGACCTTTAATATATTTGTTCTGACACATAAAAAATAAACTGAATGTGTCCATGGAATAATATCCTAAAAACTCAAAACAGCCTTTGTCTGAACACTCTTCCTTAGAGTTTTCAAATCTATCTTTCAAGTTTGTAAGTGTGTAGTTGTAACAATTGTTCTTAGAAAAACATTAAGTGTTTTTTTCTTTGGACATTAGATTCATAGCCTTAAATTAACTTTAGCTCTTTAACACTTTTCCTTTATCCACCCCTTCCTTAGAACTCTAGCTTTTAACCTTTCTTTACCCTTGTCTTTTAGAACTCTAAGTTCGAGGTTTCCAGGTGAAATGCGTATGTATGAGTATATCACTTTGAATATCACTAAGATGTATCATTACAATGTACCAATGTACTTTTAAAAAATTAAAAACAGAAGAAAGGAAGGAGTGAAGGTAAAAGCAGAGAGAATACACTCTTCCCCTGTACAATATAGTGAAATGTAGGGTGTGAAATTGAGAAACAGGTGACAATTTTGGAAATATAATAACAAGAAATTTTGTTGTTAGTTATTAGAATCTTCCTGTGTTTTAGTCATTGGACTATGTGACTATCGCATTTCATCTTCAAAAAACCCTGTGATCTAAGTACTATTTTATAAAAATTCTCTCTTTAAGTGTTGAAAAGAAAAAAAAATGAAGTTTAAAGACATTAAATGGTGTTTCTGAGCACAGAGTTAGTAAACAATATAGTCAAGAATGTACAGCTTATTCAGTCAGGTCCCATGCCTCTGCAAACAGACTTAGAAATGAAGATCTGTGTGATAGGTTTACTGGGGAGTGCTTGCAGAAACAACCCTGTGAAGGAAGTAGGATTGGGCAAAGGGAGAATTTTGGACCATGCTGTGGTTGTAACAGAGGTTTTGACAAATCCCGAGGGGAGCTTTGAAGCTGGAACAGCCTTTCAAGATGTTCACATTTAAGACAGGGGGCGAAGTCTTTGCAAACCCACATCAATCAGTCTTTGAATATGGGAAGCCTCAAGGGAAGAGCTATAATATAGTTCTGTGGAAAGTTCCCAGAGAGGGACTCAACTGCAAGCAGTAGAGGCCAACCTCCTGGCAGCAGAGGCAATGTATGCCTCTATCCTGAGGGGATCTGGTAAGTACGTCATAGCAGCCATGTAGGCTACACAATATTCCACATGGCTATGAATCTCTTCTGCATCAATTTGGGAACATCAAGAAACTTGAATCTTTAATATCAAAACTACCCTGGAAAAATATGATAGGCATCCCAAATCGACCTATTCTGTTCCTGTTGAGTCATCAGAGAAAATTTAGCTCATATAGTTCTTATGAATGGCCTAATTTACAAACAAATGAACAGGACAGGTAGTGAACCACAAAGTCTCTCTGGTTTTGTTTTTTAATTGTAGGTGTTTGTTTAGGTTGGCTATTGCTACCTGACGACAGAAAGAAATATACCATACCGTTTATAGCCTATAGGCAGAGAATTAATCCTAAAGCTTTAGGATCTAGATACCCTAAAACATAAAAAGAACACAGTACTTTTTCTCCTTTTTTCCCTAAAGTAAAAGTTAATACGCCCATCTACACAATATTCCACATGGCTATGAATCTCTTCTGTTTATAATCTAACTGCCTCTTCTGGCCAGAATCAAATAAAAACTCAACTATATTAACTGACTCAAAATCCTTTCTTCTTCATCAGCTGAAGCTGTTTTAAGAATGCAGATAGCAGCTACCGCTAGGTTTTCAGGGTCTTTTTTTTTAATATCAGTACACTCTACCCTCTTTCAAATTGCAGGCTCAGTGAATCACCCACATCATCTTCTTTTTAACTAGCTCATGTAAGTAGAGAAGACAGGTAAACAAGCAAAACATAAAATTCGAGAAAAAAGTAGTTGTGCTTCTCTGTATATTGCTACTTCCTCTTATAACTGGACCTTCTCTTGAAAATTAGTTCAATTAGGCTAGTCTGATTGTTTGGGAAGGAAGATTGTATGTAGGACAAGGATTGGTTTGACATGGCCATCATTCACATTTGAAGTGTCGCAAAGACAAAACAGCAAGACAACTCAATAACAAACAACAAAATGAGAATGTTTATTATTTTACCTCAGCAGAATATTTTCTAACCTATTGCTTCCAGTCACCCTCTACTGTGGGTGATGTCAAAAACACTTACTCTGCACTTGGAGATCTGTGTTTCCTTTGCCACAGACAATAAATCTTTAGTGTCGCCTCCTGATACGCATCACTCCCCTTGCTCTCAAGAGGCACTGATACATCTCCCTTGCCTTCCCCCTCACCTAACAAGGTCATTTCTGAGTGATAATACAATTTATTGAAAAAAAAAAAAGATGTAGAGGCATGCACAATAATTAGTACCTACTCTTTAGTACCTTGTCAGTAATTATTACAGAACTCTAAAATGATGTCTTCCCAAACATAATGTATCCATAAACTTAATTTTGTAGATATAGATTTGAATAAGCCTGTGTGAAACAGATTTGTATCCGCTTTACTCATTACCATTATAAAATTATACTTTATCCATAAAGTATATACTTTAGAAATTAATTTTAGATCTAAGAAATCATCTTTTCAGTGAATAATAATCTGGGAACTAAAGGTGTTGACTGTGCTAACTTCCAGCTTTTTTTTTTTTTAAGAAAAACTCAAAGATTTTTCTCAATTAGTGAGAGAAATAGTAGCACAAAGATGCAAGGTGGGAAATTTGTTTTATTCTCACTGCCCTTTTTCAAACAGGGTTCTATTAGTGCAGTAAGACTTAATGTTCAAAGATGTCCATTGTATGTGATAAAATAACTTCTCAGTCAAACCTTACGCTAATTAACTGGCATCCTTAGGAAATTGAGAAAATAGTCCCTCAAAGTATTTCCTCTGTTCTGCAGTTCAGATAAGAAGCCTTAGTTGAAAAAAATTGCTAAAACCAAACCACAACAAAACAAAAAAGGCTCTGTAAGGTTATATAACTTGCTTAAGGCCAATCAGCTAATAAATTAAAAAGCTGATATATGAATCTAGACTCTTGACAATAAAGCTGGGGTAAATCATATAATACTTACAAAGTATATGTTATTCTAAATTTCAGGCATGACTTATTTTGTTTTCTTAAAGTGTCAAATTAAGATACACAGAAATTCAGAAGCACATTTTAGATTAACTCTCCTAAGTAAAATAAACCATAACAGATGCCTATGAATAGGGTCTTAAGCAAAACAAAGATTACACAATTCTAAAAAGCATTTAAAACTTCAATCCCTGGGACAAAGGAATTTCTAAGCCCATTCAATAAATATACATTATGATGTCTTTAATTCATGACTAAACCCAGAAAGGAGGTTTCTTCCATTTCCATTTCAGTAATTGAGTGAATCCCCCATTCTTCTTTCAAACTAAATGCAAAACATAAAAAAAGGCCTCCAGAAGTAACAGAGATCTTTAATTTAAACCAAAGTTTTTCATGTGGGCATTATAATAAATACTCTACAAACATGATTTCTACCTTTTGGAGTTCTTCATATCTTGAGTCAGCACTTTTATTCCCTTCTCTGATTTCTTCTTTTACTCTCCAGTATTTTTCTTAGCAGGATAAAGAGACCCTAAATCCATTGTTCATGCTTTATGTTCAGAGAATATTACCCCTTAATAAATGTCTATTATTTAAAAACTTAGAAGACCCTGTCTTGTGAATGACAGAATAAAAATTCATTAATTTACCTATAAAATTGATTTGAACATTATGAGAAAAAGTAAAGACATAGAACATTAAGTACCCATAAACAGGGCAAGAACCAAGGAAGGAACAGGGTTTGGTACACTGTCACAAGATGCTTATATGTCTGAGATGACTGAGAGCTTTCTACTAAGAAGAGGATGTATTATGGATTGGACATGAAATATTCCCTAGGAAAGCTCATGTGTTCACAATGCAGAAATAATCAGAGGTAAAATAATTAATCAGGGCATTAACATCATCAGCGGACAAATCCATTGACAGTAATTTAAATGAATGTACTGGGTGTAAACTATAGGCCAACAGGGCTGGAGGAGGTAGGTCATAAAAGGCATGTAGTATCTCAGAAAAGGCTTGAGGAGGTAGGTCATAAAGAGCTAAGAGCTAAAGAGCTATACAAAGGGAATACACCAAGTGATATGTGCATGTACGTTTGGGTCATTTTGAATCCCACTATGATGGTTCCCTGGTTCATTCTCTCTCCCTTTCTCTTTGCCTGCCAGTTGCTATCAGCTGAGAAGCTTTTCTCTACTATGCCCTGCCACCAGGGATGTTTCTGCCTTGGAGCTGGCTGACCATGGACTGAACCTCTGAAAGCATGAACTCAAATAAACCTTTTCTTCTCTAAGTTGTTCTTGCTGGGTATATTGACCACAACAACAGAACAGCTAAGGAATACAGGGTGATGGATAGTAATGACTCTAATGCAATACATACATACTAAACAAGGATGACTAGTATATAGTGTCAAATGAAGGTCTTTAATGATGACAGATCTTAGGTCTTCCTAGGAAAGTGTAGGCTAAAACTACAGTTGTAAAAAGTATAAAAGATAAATATTGTGTACAGGAACATTTATATAAAATCTCAGTGACAATACCCCCAAAATTTGCTTCTTAGTAGATTATAAGCTATTAATTACATTGTAAGAAAGAGTTGTGATGTCAAGAAACTCTACACTTAAATTTCACCATTGACCAGCTCTTTTAACCTTTCGTGTGCATATGAAGAGTCTCTCTTTTATGAGGATTAACTAAGAAAAGGAATGTAACATGGCTGGCACATTGAAGGTATAGAATAAATTTAAGATCTCTTCTAATCCAAAGTTCTATCCTGAACAAATTGACTACATCTAGATTAAAATTACCATCTGTTAGTAAACAAGTGTCCTTCTTACAAAGTTTTGCTGAAAACACATCCATTTGCAAATACTGTCATTTTAAATGACCTAATATTAAAAAAATAAGATGTCCAGTTGATTATTGTTCCCCAAATGTTACAAATAAGAAGGGACAAAAACAACTATTCTACCAGCGCTATCCTCTTTGAATATTCATGGTTTCAATTAAGTTTATAAAACTACCTTTTCTCCTTGGAAATTCTCACTCAATATTTCATTTCTTTGTTCACATCCGTTTGTACTCTTTTAATTACATAGTCATTCTAGGACTATTTTATTTTCAATCCTGAAAACAAAGAAATATAGCCACAAACTCCTTTATCATATCTATATTTACACTCTTTCCCAGTTTACTTATGATGTCAGTAGTTGCTATTTGCAGTATTCCGTGGAAAACATTTAATGTCACTCTTTAACACCCATTTTTAGGTACAATTGCTCATACGGCCCTGCGAAGCCTCATTTCTCAGTAATGACCCTCATCAAATTATAAACCCTCTTATTGTCTTAGAAGAAAAGCCACACCTCCAAAAGCACAAAGCTACATTTCTTGAAAGAATGAGGTTGTTGAAGACAGCTGTAGCAAGTAAATAGCTTCAAAACTTTCCACTCTGAAGTTATTATTTCTTCTTTTATCTTCTCTTCTCTCCTCCTCTCCCTGCTTCCATTGCAAATTATTCAAATACCTCAGGTTTTATTTTCCTTTGCTTTTTATATGCTTTTATTTGTATAGTGCAATTATACATCATAGTGAGACTAAAAATGACCCAAACGTACAGGCACCTATCACTTGGTGTATTCCCTTTGTATAGTTGCTCTCCCTTCCTCCCTCCCCATACATGATCATGAGACTGGTAGTAAAACCTTTTTTGTAATTTGTAATTTTTTTTCATTTTTATGGCGCATTGTAGTCATACATCTTAATGGGGTATAAGATGATAGAGGCATAGATGCACATATCACTCATTCAGCCCTTCCCCCATTCCCTCTCCTTCCCCTCCTTCTCAAGTTTATGTTTTGTTTTATCAAAACTAGCAAAGAACTGGGAAATAAGAACATTATTTCAAGGAGAGTTACAGATACTAAGTTTACAAAAATTAAAACAGATGCTGCTTTTTACCCACAGAAGAAAAAATATCTAATATTAAAGTAAGGAGAATTGATTGTCCATCCCTAAAGCACTTCCACGCATGCAGTGATCTAAGAAGCCTTTGTCATCTGCGTGTGCAGGCCTAACTTTTCTTCCTACCAAGCATTTCCAAATTCTTTTATTTATTTATTCATTCATTCATTTATTTCGCACTGGGATTGAACTCAGAGGCAGTCTACCTCCAAGTTATACCTCCAGCCCAATTTTATTTTTTATTTGGAAACAAGGTCTCGCTAAGTTGTTGAGGCTGGCTTCGAATCTGTGATCCTCCTGTCTCAGCCTTCCAAGAACTGGAATTACAAGAGTGTGCCACCCCACCTGGCTCCAACTGTTTTCAAGCTCAAGTGCATCTTCAATTTGTGTTTTGCCTACTCTGTTTTGGATTATAGTTTTTGAGTCTTAACTTTATCCCCCACCCTAAATGGGTGGTGCTTACATCAGCCCAGATTTCTTCTGCTTTTGCCTTCAGTCTTTCCAAAACATATGGCCTGTAGCCAAGCTAATACTTCAAAACAAAACAAAAACTGCTTTCATAAAGTCCTCATACAAAATTAGAAGAAAGAAAATTTAATAAAATCTTTTTACCCAGTAGGACACAGGTTTTTTTAAACCTTAAGCTTAAGAAACATTACAATATATATTCGTTAGATGTTCATCGGTGAGTTCAATATATATTAAATGCATAAATATATGCAAATATATATTTAAATATATATTATATATATTATATATATAATATATATATTATATATATTATATATATATTATATATTATATATTATATATATATATTATATATAATATATATATAATATATATTATATATAATATATATAATATATTATATATATATTATATATATTATATTATATATATATGCAAAATATATACTAGTACATTAGACATATATGTACATATGCATATATATGCATATACACATATATGTATATATACTATATATGTAATATATATATTAGAGTCCAAACTGGGTAGGACTTAAATATGTTCTCTATTCTTTCACCACATATAACTCAAAAGTTGCAAAAGAAAATAACTGAATCACTTAAAACAAATAAGAAATTTCCCACTTTTTCTACCTGTACAAATACGTCAAGTTTAGCTCAACTCCCTCTTCCTCTGTAAGTTCTTACCTCAACTCCTGGTCTGAAGTCATCTTCAATAATAACTCAAATAGCAGTTCATTGCTAGGTCATTCATTTGGAAATTAGTTACACATACTTCCTGGACATCTCGTTTATTCCCTTGAATGGATTTTTAAAATAGTTAATAATTTTATCTTCTACTTGAAATTCTTGGTCCTCTTAGTAAATTACAAATATTTTGATGACTGTGTGCTAAATTTTTCAGGGTCCCAGAGACTTTCTGAAAATAGTGGGTGCTCAATAAGAAATGGTCAATTTCATTTTTATGCCTCTCATGTTCTAATTCTAGTACTTAAAAAGCAACAATTATTGATGTGGAAACCATGATACTTTTACATATGTATGTACACGGAAACACACAACTTTTCTAACCATTCTTTGCCTTATGGGCTATTTGTAATTTATTCATGTGTATATTACTAAATTAATATCCTTCAAAAATATTTTTTACTTTTTCAAAATAAAGTATTTATTACTGGCAGTATGATTATAGATTTCAAGTCTACAAAGTATTGAAGAGTTGAATTAGAAATTAAAATACATCTTAACTGTTTAATTGGCTATATTTTTGTTTTTATTGACTAATCAAATTTTGCTTATTCTACTTTGGATTACAATTTCTGTGACTTTACTTCATTTCTCTCCCCAAAGAGTTTATAAAAAATTCATAGAAAGTAGAGATTATCTACTTGTTATTAAATTAAAAAAACGATTTCTCTTACATGAGTCAATTGACAACTTACAGCTCATTGTTCTATTTCACTAAAATTTTTTTGACTCAAAAATTTAGAGAAGTCAGAAATAGTTTTAATGTTCATGTTTTCAAACATGCCAAAAATAAAACTTCTAGCAATGGTATGATTTAAAAATTGTAATACTCACCTGTAGTCCTATAGATCATATAGCCCTTACATTGTATTCATAAATATTAATTAACCACGTTTTTTTTAATCTAAAAACATTTTAAAAATAGTAAAAATTTTATATTTGTACATATATTTTCATATACATACATTCTTTTATTGTGGCATGTGGTCTCACATCGTAAGGTTGTTCAGAGTGATGGTGACATCCATGTACACAGCACTTGGTGAGCTCTCCCCACTCTGCTCCCTCTCCCCTCCCTCCCCTCCTCCATACATGGTGTTGAGATTGGCATTGGTATTCTTACATACATACATATTGTCAGTGGATGTGTTTCCTTTGTTAATCCCCCCCACCTCTTTGGCTCCACTGTGGTTTCCCTTTCATTATGTAAAGTCCCTCTTATATCTGTATTACTACCTAGCTTCTGCATATGAGAGAAAACATATGACCCTTCGCTTTCTGGCTAATCTCACTGAACATAAAGTTCTCCAGGTCCATCCATTTTCCTGAAAATGACATAATTTTGTTCTTCATTGTTGAATAGAATTCCGTTGTGTGTATACTCACTAATTTTGTAATCTACTCATCTGTTGATAGACATTACGTTGGCTGCATAATTTGTGAATGGTGCGGTATAGGCATGGATATGCATGTATAACTATAATATTCTGATTTCATTCCTTTTGGAAAGAAAATGATTATAAATTCTTAGGAAACTGCTTTATTATGAATAATTTTAGCTTTAAATATAGCTTATAAGGATATTTTTCTTATGTTTTCATTTACACAAAGTGTCTTATTATCACCATTAGTAGCACTAAAACAAGAGAAAGTGCACAGAATGATACCCTGGGAACATGAGATCTATTATTTCTTATAATTTGATAAACGTATTTTCTCCACAAAATAACAACAACAACAATAATGTTAGCGTGTCATGAGAGGGTAGTCTTTCAAGATGTCTCATCAAAATCACAGCTTGTAAGACAGTTCTCTCATGAGGATCCACTGGCCCTCCCACGTGAGATGTGAAGCACACAGGCCCAAGGGACACACCACAGGGTGCACAGTGCTGAGGGGCGCAGTGAAGAGGAGGCCAACCTTCAAACAGGCAACTCAGTTGCCACTATGCACATTCTGGGGCTTTGTCTCAAGGAGGATGGCTGGCAGCCTCAATTCTCACTAACTCACCTGAAGAGATAGTTTAAAAGCCATTGCAGGGTTGTATTTTTGGAGGATTATGTTGGGCACACTATTTTCAGATAGATCAAAGGATAAATTTGACAAGTGGAATCAGTTACTCCATAAATCAAAATGAGAGCTCATGCTCTCAAAGAGAATGATCTGGGAAATAAACAGCAAATTCAATATAAATTTAACTGAAGTCTGAAATGATGATGAAATAGTCTGAAAACTAGACTTTAAGGGGGAATTATAGACAATAAATTATATGACTGCCAACACATCCTAAACTAAAAAAAAAATATGGCTCTTTTGTAGTAAATCTGAGAGCTTTGATAGTTGGAAAACAATTTGGGATTGTGTTATAATTTTAGCTTTCAGATGGGACAGTTTCTTTAGGTGTGGATTTTTAGATTGTAAACAATAAACACTTAAAAGCTTAATTTTAAGAATAAACTTTTGATTTAATTTTTACCATTAATAATATTACATTTCTTTTCTTTATTTCTTTTTGTTTTTGTTTTTGTTTTTTTGGTGGTACTAAGGATTAAACTTAGAGATGGTTAACCTCCAAGCTACAATTTCAGCATTTTTTAATTTTTTTGTTTGGAAACAGGATCTCACTAAATTTCTAAGCGCCTCATTATATTGCTGAGGCTGTCCTCAAACCTGAAATCCTCTTGTCTCAGACTCGCAAGTCCTGGGATTGATTACAGGCATGCCCTACCACACCAGCTTACATTCCTCTTTATAAGGAAAGTATAAAAGCTTTATAGTTGTTCATAAGCCTTGGCCCCAGCATAATATCTGTAGGTGCCCCAAAAAATCCACAAATATTTTTGACCTGAATATTTACAATAATTTAATTGATGAAAACATTTAATATTTATAAGTTGGTTATTTTTTTAAATAGTCACTAGGGCACTAGGGCCTCATTTGTTACTTAAATAGTTATATAATGGCATTTTAAATTTAATTTTGGTGTTACAATTTTCTGAACAAAATGCATGGTCCTATGAACTACAAGTTAAAGCATTGAATTCTAAAGTGCTCTGAATTTTCTGTATAATTGATCAATAAATTTCAAAATATAAGTTCATACATAGTAAATTACACTTTCCAATACCACTTGCTACTTACCTATCTATATAACTTTGGCTAGTTACATGACCTTCCCAAGCCTCAGTTTCCTTATCTTTTATTTATTTGTTTATTTATTTATTTATTGGTGGTACTAGGGGTGGAACCTAGAGGCTTTCTACCTTTGGGCTATACTCCCAGACCTATTCTATATTTTATTTGGAAACAGGGTCTCACTAAGTTGCTGAGAGCCTCACTAAGTAGCTGAGGCTGGCTTCAAACCTGTGCGATCCTCCTGTCTCCGCCTCCCAAGCGCGGAGATTACAAGCGTGCACCACCACGCCTGGCCTTCCTTATCTTTTAATTGGGATAAAAATACTTTGCAGGGAGTGTTCTGAAAATTATAGTAACATATGTAAGGTTCCTAGAACAGTGTCTGAGACATAGCTACTATATTTTAGGCTATTTTTATATTTTGCATTTATGATGATTAGCAATGGCAATGTGTGCTAACTTTTTCAGCACTACAGTTTTAAACAATTTGTTGGGTAAGTAATCAAGTTTTGACTTCTAATCTCAGCCTTCACAGTTTAGACACC
The DNA here is from genome assembly GCF_963383645.1 of Muscardinus avellanarius. Lineage (NCBI taxonomy): Eukaryota > Metazoa > Chordata > Mammalia > Rodentia > Gliridae > Muscardinus > Muscardinus avellanarius. The sequence continues at coordinate 73,664,616 of NC_137791.1, read as the reverse complement.
TAACATAAATATGAGTATCTAAGGTTTGCTACATTCTGTCTCTTCTGATCTAATTTTATTTTCTGCTTTAAAAATAAAGCTAAAATTTTCTATGTTCCCATATCTTACTAGATCTTATTAGATCTTTATATTTCCCTCCAATCATTTTGCTATTTCTAATCACATTTTCTTTTTAATGAAGTATTCCTGTCATAAATTTGAAATGTTAAGGACTCAAGAATTTGTGATTTAAATTATACTATGTAGGGTTCTTTTTTATTTATAAACAATATATAAAATATGCCTTCATCCAATTGATCAAGAGTAAAGTAAGTCTAATATAAGAATAAAATCTGCAAACCATGTTCCTTAGGAAAGGTTTGTTAAAAGCACACGGAGGTTGGAGGTCAGAAGCTAGACAAATGTCATTTGCCCTTTAGGTAGCGATAAGGAAAAAGAACATTTAATTTAAAAAAAAGGCTGTGTTTTGCTGATATGAATCAAAGGATTGATTTTCACTTAACATCTGCCCACTATTGTTAGCCCAAGTTGGAAAATCAATTTCGGTGTGACTCAATGGGAAATGGTTTCATGTATCTCCATATATTTGATGACAGGATCACATTAGTATTCCTTTGCTTATAACAGTATTAAATAGAAAAACTTCTGTTTAAACAATTTTGCATTTGTGACAGGAGGTAGCAAAATACATCAAAATGACAATGGAGATAATCCAATATTGCATTAATATCGCTTCTTTTGAAAGAAGAGAATCATGAAGAAATTGAAACATAAAGTCAGAACACTGGCATAAAATCTGAATATTCTGATCTCTTAAATCTGTATCTTCTTTTCTATATGCAGTTATTTTTTATTTATTTTAAAGCATAACAGTAGCAAAAAACCCATTATGGATCTAAAATTGTAATACTATTAGAGTCATGCTAACATGTTTCAGAATATTGTGAGAAATACAAGCTACTTCTTCAGTCCTATAGTAACTTGAAAACTGTTTATATATGTTTATTAATTATTGATGGTCTAACAAAATATCTAATTATTATAGAGGTACGAATTAAACATATTTACAAATAGTAAACTAGAGTCTTTACAAGTATGAATTCTTTCACTTATCAAAAATTATTAATACCTGCTCTCTGAGAGGTGATGTGCAGGGTCCAGGGATTGGTAGGTATCCTTACAAATGTAATGGGAAAAGTTGCATCTTTATATATCTTTATAAAGCTGTCTTGATTGTAATTTGACAAAAGGGCAAGACTGTTAGAATTCACTAGTATCATTGTGATCATTTATGTCTTTATACACAAGAAAACTAAGGACCAGAGAGATTAGGAAATTTGTGCCAGGTTGAAGGTGATCAATGACAATATAGAAACTAGATGCTCCCTGACTCCCAGCACAGTATTCTTTCCAATATACCACCAAAAGCTCTAGAAATTGCTTTTATTCTGTCTTCTTTCTGTAATCCACATCCCTGACTCCCAACCTAGGAAACCACCTGCAATTCCTGGAACATATAAGTTAATTCATCTCTCTTGTACCTTTAAACATTATTTTCCTCCCAGGTTACAAAATTGATTGGGAATGGAAGTCGCAGTATAAGAAAAGGTTGAGTTACATAATGTCCAAGATTAGTTTTGATTCAAATATTCTTCTCTGCAGCCTAGGAACTTTCTATGAAGTTTATTGCCACTTCTAAAGATAAATTTTATGTATAGATATATGCAAAATTAAATATGTATATTATAGGGCAATATGAGTGCATTCTGAAGAGATGCCCAAACAATTTATCAATAAGCATATAGATAGAAAAGTAATACTTTAGACACCAGAATAGTAATGTTCAAAGCAAAAGAAAATTAGAAGTACTTTCCTATCTGCATAATTGCCCCAATTTGTCATTGATTCACAAGAATTAAATATTTTGCTAAAAGTGGCAGCTTGAAATAATACAACATTCTCTAGACTAGAAATAAAACAGCTAAGTTTGAATCTAGGCTCTGCCACTTTTCAGCAATGTAACCTTGAGGAATTCACTAAACACTTCTGGGTCTCATATTCTTTATCAGTAAAATGGGAATAACATGACACTTAACTCAGGCTGCCAGAACAAAAGTGAAGTAACATTACTAAACATAACTAGCACAGAGCAGGCTTAGTTGAATTTGAGTTCTGAATATTTACTAAGAAAACAAAGTACCTTTATTAAAAGTAAAAGTGCCCTGACACCTCACATTAGACACATAAACACCCCACACACATGCACACATGCAAAGAGGCACCCCCCGACACACACAAGTTTAAGCATTGATATTGAAAGGTATTGAAAATCTGAGCCTCAGGGATCTACCTAAAAATTCCTGAGAAACAGGAAGAGGGGCCCTGAAAAATAACAAAATATATATCTGAAGTCATGAATCCTTAACTATTCTGTAGTTAATGAACATAAATTATCAAAAAATTGAGATTTTTATTGGAAAAGGTACTTTTATCCAAAAATCCACTTTACAACTTAATCCAGCAGACCTACTTATCATAATTTTTACTTAATTTTTTATGTTCCATGACGAAATACTGTATACAAAAATAGAAACATGCTATAGGGCTAACCCACACCGAAAAATACATTATCTCCATTCCAGTCAAAAATTTATTTGAGAACTTTCCACGGGTCTAATTCTAATTTCCTTTGAATTCTGTTACTGTCTAGTCAAAATTTATACTGCTTCTTCATAGCTTATAAATTAAAATCTCAACTCTTGACACCTGCAGACTTTTGCTTCTTCAGTAATTAGAACTATGTACAAAAATAAGTAGCTATACAAACAAAACAAAGACTATTTTTCCTGATATTCCTAATTACACCTAAAGCAAATCATAAAAGAAAGAAAATACTGCTGCAAAAAAGAAACATATATCTCAAAGCCAAATTTGTGAGTTTTAAATTTGCAGACAATTTAATAACATCAAAGTCATTGACTATACCTTATTGTTGAGATTTAGTTCACTATCATCAGAGGTAAGAATTATGTAAAATCTAACAATTCAGTGTGCTGCATGAATTATGCACAAAAACTCATTATTACAGAGTTTTGTGGGGTGTGTGTCTGGTTGTGAAGACAACATGAGCTAAAATCCTGAAAACCTATTTCTCAGGCTTTGAGTCTTATCTATATTTTAAAAATTTCTTCTTAAAGAACTACAAGCTGGTTTTGGTGGCAAAAATGCTCACATTTAATATAACTGGTAGCAATTTCACATTGGTAATTATTGCAGAATACTACCTAGACTTAAAATAGTACAAGACGATTAATGACAAACATAAGCAGAACATCTACGGGAGGAGAAAAATAAGATTAAAAAAAAATCTGCTTTTCTGAGTTATTGGGAATACAATAGTGGGATATGCACCCTGAAAAATATATCATTTCTATTTATTTCAAATACTTCATGTTCCTATTCCCTGCAAATTTTTCAGAGAAATAATATCCTTCCCATTCTTTATGTATTTTTTTCTTTTCTTTATTCTAGGTCTTCATTCTCTTCCTTCTATTTCACCCAGTATTCTGACATTTTCTTTTCAGTGAAGTATTTTGTGTGCTGGTAAACATGAAAGCAATATTATTCAGATTTACTGCGGTTGCTACGTCTAGGGAATCTATTTGGATTTATTGTTACTTGTCTGCCATTTCTAACTGTCCTACAGTAACTGCCAAAAGGTGAAGGCCTGAATATTAACCCAGAGAAATGTTTGAAAGATGTAAATGGAAATATTTACCACACACACACACACACACACACACACACACACACACACACACACCTGCCCTCCCTCTTAAAATGCTTATCTCAGGAGAGACCATTGGAAGCCACAGTATAAACAGTTACTTACATCTTAAGTGCACTATTAATAACTCGATTAATGACAAAAGTCAAACACTTCTTCACATCTCTTCAGTTCCCCCATTTTGTCAACTCTTTCATGCTCTTTTCAGGATGTGAAACTGGGGTACTGAGACTTTGATCCTGTTATCTGCTACTCTTTGTATCTGAGATTAAGGAAGGAGACACTGACAAATTTACTTACCAACAGCCCCCCCCACTCACAGCAGCTCTACTTTAAGCTTTTGATATAAAAAGGAATTAATCTAGTTAAGAGCATAGGATTAGTTAATAAATCTGAATTGAGAGGGCAGTTAAAGCCCTCACACCTCTTGGAGAACAGGATCTGAATTAAATTGTGAGCCTGCACATGGCTGAGAAGAGCCAGCATTTCTACAGACTGGATGGATAGATGTAAAACTCAGATCTAACATAAGCCACATTCAGGCCAGCATGGTAGACGGTCAGGCAAGAGACTGTTGATGTTAAAAAATATAATTCAGCTGGGACATTCAACTACATTATTTAGCTGGGACAAAAAATACAGTTCTCAGAACTTCAGACACTGAAAGCTTACTGACCTTAGATCAAATCTGACACAAAGGATTGAATCTGTTTTAGAAAAAAAAAAGAGAAAAATGCAACTTCAAGCAAAAACTAAATGAAATAGACATACTCCAATAAAGATAACTAATAATAATTATAAGCCTCTATTTAGAATTTAACCTAAAGGAAAGCAATTGCACCATGCTTTTGTAATTAAAAAAATGCTTAATATATTTAAATAGAAATTTAAAATTGTCATCTAAAAATGACAAATTTTAGCTCTTTTATATATAACATTTTTATGTATCAGCATTTTCTGCCATACCTTAATAGTAAATAATTTCAACTTGTCAAATTTTAGAATCTCTTTGGTTTCATCAGTAGCTTAGTTTCAGGAAATAATCATAAAAGTAAAATAACAGAAACTTTAAAATTCTACAAAGTCAAAGGCAGTATCTCTTACATATCACTAGAATCTAATGCATATATTCATCAATAGCTTATTTTTACTCTCAATTATAATAAATATAAAAGGGACATTAATCAACATAATTCGGTTCTTTGACTAGTACAGGATAATGATGTTATTTGGTGACACAGGACACTACCCAGAATTATAATGTTAAAATCTTGACCTTGTTCACTGAGTTGGTATGCTTCTGTCTACAGGGCCTAGGTAAAAGGTAGAACAAATGACTGAGAGAAGCATCACATAACTAAAACTTATAAGTCATTCATGAGAAATGTGGTTAAGTCCAGTTGATAACAGATAATGTAGTGACTACAGGGCATCCAAGTGGAAAGTTTATATAACCTCTCAGAGACCTGCAAATGGAAGTCACAAGGGAGGGCAGGATCATCTAAAAATGAAGGGCCCAGTGATGGTCACCAAGCAGGAAAAGGCTCCATGTTTACCAGGGAAAAGGCAGATGGTAGAGAAAAGGATCAGAGTTAGACCTTAGGAATCAATCAATGTTAAGAGAGAGGAGACAAGAGAAATGAAAGAAAAGATTACTAGGGAGTAATGTCTTTTTACAACTTTTATCTATATGCTATGTTCAACCTATGCAAAAACTACCCAAATACACGGTTTTGCAAAAGCACATAAAAAAAGGAATTTCTTTATAATCCCTTAAAATAAAAAATTTATTTTTAATCCAAAGTAAGTAAAAATAAAATGGTAACAAAGTCCATTGGTGTGGTGCATGTGTGTGTGTGTGTGTGTGTGTGTGTGTGTGTAATTTTTTCCAAAGTTTGAAAACCAAATTTTACTTTATACCTCAAAAGAATATTAGTTCCAAACATATTAGATGTTGTGATTTGATACAAAGTAGAAATGGTAGAAAATATAAATGAATATTACATAAAGCAATTTTAAAGAGGAATTACGTACGGACTATTAAAATCCTGGTGTTTTATTTACAAAAAATAAAGTTGGGCATATGGTACACACTTGTAATCCCAGCCTTTAGGAGGCTGAGACAGGAGGATGGCAGTTCAGGGACAGCCTCAGCTACTTAGTGAGGCCCTTTGCAACTCAATGAGACCCTGTTTCAAAATAAAAAATAGGTCTGGGGGTGTAGCTCAGAGGTAGAATGCTTCTGGGTTTCATCCTCAGTACCACAAAAAATAAACAAATAAATAAATAAATGAAAAATATTTATCAAAATAAAAAGAAACTTATCCTTAAAAGTATATATTTGTATGATGTGTTAATTTAAGAAATTTAAATATTAAAGGGGAAATAAACACTAGCTACTCAAGTCACTATCACTGTGTTACAAAGCTTTTCTTACATTAAACTTTTGTGTGTGTATGGGGTAGTAAGGATTGAACCCAGAGATGTTCTATCTAAGAGCTACACCCTCAGCCCTATTTTATTTTTTCTTCGGAAATAGGGTTTACCTAAGTTGCTGAGAGCCTCACCAAGGTGCTGAACTGGCTCTGGATCTGTGATCCTTCTGTCTCAGTCTCCCACATACTGGTATTACAGGAATGTTCCACCACACCCAGCTTCTTTACATTAAACTTATAATTGGGTGTCTGGAAAACATAAAGGAACCATCATAATGTAGTCTGTTGACTAAACTGTCTACCAAAAAATGTACATTTTTCTTTCTTAGACTGGGTTCTCTGAGGTCCCAATTAAAAGCTGAAATTTTAAATTATGCAGAATAATAGAACTTTTACAAATGATTAAGACCTGTTAAGCCAGATGTACAAGTGCATGCCTGAAATCCCGGTGTGTGGGAGGTTGAGATGGAGATCACAGGTTTTAAGTCAACCTTAGCAACTTAGTGAGACCCTGTTTCAAAATAAAAACTAATAATAGTTTTGAAGGGTGTCATTCAGCGGTAGAGCACCCTTTGTACCAAAGACCAAAAAAAAAAAAAAAAATCAAGTTGATTGATTTAAAAATAAACTTAATCCTTTCTAATAAAATTATATTAAGACTGCACATAAAATATTCAAAAAAGAAAAAAGGTTAAAAATTGTATCTGTGTTAATATTTCTGCTCCCAACCAGATGATTTTAGTTGATGTCTCAAAGATATTCCGTATCTCAAAGCTGTATATTAAGCCTAAGAGAAAAATTGTGTCCAGTCCTGGATGACTAATGTTAACTTATTTTTATTTTTTATGTTGTTGTTTTGTTGTTGTTGTTGTTGTTGTTCTTTCCGTGGTACTGGGTATTGTACACAGACATTCTACCACCAAGCTATATCCCAGCCCTATCTTCTATTCTTTATTTTGAAACAAGGTCTAATTTGCAGGGAATTTCACTAAGTAGCTGAGGCTGGCCTTGAATCTGTGATCCTCCTATCTCAGCATCTCAATTACTGGGATTACAAACATGCACCTTCACACTAGGTATTTTTAAAAATATGCCACAGATCACTGGTGATAAGAAGAATATTATGTTTCTAAAATCAGTGCATTAATCTAAGAAGTGGTAATTATACAGATAGAATAATTTATATCTTTTGATTAAAGAAATGCTGAAGCTGGGCATGGTGGCGCATACTTGTAATCCCCAGCATTTGGGAGGCTAAAACAGGAGGATTGTGGTTCAAGGCTAGCCTCAAGCTACTGAGTGAGTCCCTTTGCAATTCAGTGAGACCTTATTTCAAAATAAAGAATAAAAAACAGGGCTGGGTGTGTAGCTCAGAGGTAGAATGCCTCAGGTTGAATCCTCAGTTCTGCAAAAAAAGAAAAATAGAAAAAAATAGAAATGTTGCCGATCAATTTTAGCCAAGTATATCTCTACCAAGTTTATAAGTTAATACATAAAAATATTATGTGATGCCAATAAAAATAATTACTGGATGGGGCAAAATCATATTAAGTATTTAAGTTCTATATGTTCTTATAAAACATTAGTCTTGAAGGGCATGGTAAAGCATGTCTGTAATCCCAGCAATTTAGAAGGCTAAGGTAGAAGGACTGCAAATTTCAAGCCAGCCTGGGCAATTTAGCAAGATACTATCTCTAAGTTAATTAATTAATTATTAATGAATAGGGCTCCGGATGTAGCTGCATGGTAGAGCGCCCCTGGGTTCAGTATCTAATGCTGAAAAAAAAAAATCAATACAAAATAAATTTCTCTGTAACACAAAAGATCAAATTTTGTATAGTCCACATTTCAGTTGAGGAAACCAGACTGAGTTAATACTTTTGAAACTACAGACCACAGGGAGAGTCTGAATCATTTGCCTTTGAGATTTCCAGGCTTCTCTGCTCTCTCTCTCTCTCTCTCTCTCTCTCTCTCTCTCTCTCTCTCTCTCTCTTTATATATATAATTTGGGGGGTCTGGGGATGGAACCCAGGGGCATTCGACCTTGGAGCTACACCCCCTGCCCTGTTTTTTATTCTTTATTTTGAAACAGGGTCTCACTAAGTTATGGAGGCCCTCACTAAGTAGCTGAGGCTGTCCGCGAACCACGATCCTCCAGTCTCAGCCTCCATTTCAAATGCTGGGATTACAAGTGTGCGCCACCACGCCCGGCTTCTCTGCTACCTTTTGAATACACTTGTGCCACCTCAGTTTTCTGATTTGATTTATTTTTGATGTAGCCTATTAAATACCGGAGGACAGATATTGGGTGGTTTCCTTATAAAGAAGTCGATGCCATCGGGTCGTGTCAAAGAATGAAAAGCACATCTGCATAATGAACGGAGGTCCTCCTCCCAACATAATATGTTAGCTTAATTGAAAACTCACTGTGCATTTCTGGTGCTTGTTTCACCACTGAATGATGAAAACTTTGCCACACACCAGCATTTGTCCCCAGGCCATTGCTGCCTGGCCACCATCCTGCTCCGAAGGAGACCTTGGAGCCAGCAGCTCCCTTTAACACACAGTACACATGCAGCTATTTCATGGGATGAGGGAGCCCAGATTTTATGAATGATAGTCACTTACATTACCGAAGAATCTTTATTATCTGACCACACCTGCAGTTTTTACTTGCTAGCCTACTATTTTAACCAATTCTATGATTCCTATTCATATGATTATGAATTTTGCAAGATTTTCAGTGAAAATTATATACATCCCTAATTTTTTGTTCTGCTGAATATATGGAGTACAGGGGAACCCCACTGAAGGAAAAATGCTTGCTTTTGTTGGCTTATGATTTTATTTAAAATATCCAACTACAGTATGAAGCTCTTATAAACAGATAACAAAGTGAATGAAATTTTTTAGATCTTTGTTTTGAAAAAAAAAATCCACCCACCTGGAAAAAAATCTAATTTATCTCCACTGTAAAAAGAAATCACAGACGTTTAAAAACAAATAGTGGATTACTTCACCCGTGGTACTAGGATTCTTCTATTGCGGTATACAAATTTATGTCTGCTTCCTAGTGATTGAGGAACTGCTGTCTGAAGGTTAACATAACCTCGGTGACAGCCAAGAAACTCCTTGGAGATTTAATTGGTTTGTGGAATAACTCCAAAACTAGTGCTGTGCTTTCTTCTTTCTTTGCCTTTCTGCTTCTCTAACTCTCTCTCTTTTCAAATAAAAAAGCAGAACGCATGGTAATGCATCATTTATAAATTACCTTGTTATTGCAGGGGGAAAAAAAAAACACCCACAAAACACTGCTTTGAAAACCAAACAAACTCCTGCTGCGGACTCGGGCATGTTTGATGGAGGCCCTTCAAAAGAGTCCACAGCTTAATGGAGGCTGTTTTTGTGGAGACTTCGATCTGTACCTGCTGTCCCCTGTCACTCCCTGGAAACTTGGCGGCAGATGTTGCAGCGCTAAGTTGTCTCTGAAGTGGCTTTAGGTCCTCACCTCCCCACCGCAACGGAGTCAAACTGCATTAGATCTTTTATTTGTGCCTAAGGCAAGTTTGGGAGCGCAGCTGTGTCCACCCCCGCTCCTACCTTTGGTGTTTCGGGCCTCCAGGCAGCGAGTGCGAGACCAAAACGGTTCTGCCGCTCTCAACTACCTCTGCTGACAATCGGGCCGCTCGCTGCGGGCTGGGGAGGCCTCTGTCTCGGCTGCGAACAGATGTCGGCGACAACCTGCTAGCGCGCACCTGGACCGCGGCCCTCACCTCCGCGCCGCGCTGAAACATTGATGACCCGGAGGAGCCGCCGCCAGCATCAAAGCCCGCGGCCGCCCGAGCCGCAGACGGCCACCGACCCCGGGCCGGCTCCGGCCATCGGACACTCCACGCCCGGACTTCAATTACTTGATCTAGGACTTCAATTCTGCCGTGAATTCTTCCGCAAAGGAGCCCAGTGCGGCCACAGAGCCATAAAAGGGGAGCATTTGGCTGCAAATTCACCGTGACGGGCTTTGCCTAGCAAATGTGCGTGGCTCCAGGTTTAGTTTTATGTACACTGATTTGTTTATTAAGCTGAACTCTCGAGAGGCAGAATTTTGCCAGTAAACTATTTATAAATAAATGATGAGTTTTTTTTTTTCCAAAGTGGAAAACATGCCGTGGACCAGGTAGAAGTGGTTATTGGGAACCATTAGCCACAACCTGAAAACAATTGTTCTTTTGCTTCTCTGTAGAAAATAAAGCTTGTCTTTCCTTTTTTTTAAGGAAAAAAAAAAAGTGGCTATGTCTTCATTTGGAATTAAGATATGTAATAATATTAGGATATGAGATAGTATTTATTTCTCTACAAGTTGGAACTGATTGCACTTCTAAAACTAGAAAGTTTCCAAAAGTCTTCCTAATGTTTACAATGAATAAATTATTTTATAATCACACACTAGACTCTTATACCAATGCAAATGCTTACTATATTAGGAGCAGAATTCAATGTAAAAATTATACATGCATATATACACATGAAAACCTTTATGAGCACAGGAAACACAGGAAAATAAAGTTATTTGCAAAATATATTCACCAATTTGTATGTTGATAAGAACACTTCCTTTATAAAGATTTGACCTTAATAGCTAATAACATTTGTTCCAACGAATTATTTGCTGTGCATAGACAAATCTTTTTGAAGAGAATCAATATATGATGAAGACATGATACTACTGAGATAATTTACTAAGAAAGTGACTATCTGATATAAAGTTGATAAGCAAAAAACATACATGAAGTCTTTTATGAATTAGTCTGACTTCAATGTTTAATTAGCTTAATCAAGTACTGATAGGGAGATAAGTTTGCAAATAACAGGATTTTGCACTTCTTATTCATTGGGACCCAATTACAGGTGAGTGTGATTATCTAAACCTAAAAAAAATACTCTAAGACTACTTTTTCTCAATCAATTATTATGCCCTGACATGCCTAGAAACACACACATGCACACACACACACACACACACACACACACACACACACTTTTGAGCTTAATTCATTTTTCCTTTTCTTGAAGTAACTACAAAGATGGATAGAGTTATGGTTAAAGAACAACCAAAGATTGCTCCATGTAATCCTCTGAGATAAGCAATGGCTATATAAACTAAAGTAGCAAAAACTATAAAGGCTTATCGCTTTATTTTTTTGAGGGCTTATTTAACTCACTATGATAAGTAGATAGCAACAACGACCCATTCTTTTCTTCTTTTCCATAAGCAAAGCATTACTGAAGTTGATCATCACATTTTAATATCATGTTTTAAAATCAGCTATGCCAAATATATACTCTAAACCCTGACACTCTTTAGGTTAACATTTTCTTACTAGATAAATAAAGTCCCCCAAATCAAAGGTACTCTAAAATGAAAAGTGGCGGGAATTTAAGCAATATTATTTGCTTTTTATATAAAGTAAAAGTAAAATTAAGACTGAAGATGTAGTTTGTTGGTGGAACTCTTACCTAGTATGTGCAAGACCCTGGGTTCAAACCCCAGTGCCACACACACAAAATAAAATGTATAGGATGTTAGAGTCTCAGTAGAAATTATGTCACTGCACCTTACAAATGTTTTATTTAAACAAATAAATATCATCTTCTTGGATAGTAATATTTGTATTTAAGATATTATAGAGACTTTTAAAGAAAATCCACTGAAATATTTACTGCTCTTAAGTGTCCTGATTGGTGTTGATTGGTGCAGATTCTTTTAGGCACAAGATTGCAGTATTATCATTGCCTTTCACAATAAAGATATTTAATCTGATTCTCAGGATAAGAATAGGGCATTTGAAGGCTTCATATACTAACTGAAAACTAGTAAATAATTAAGAAATGTATGAATAGGCATAACAGATCAGCAAAGAAGAAAGTGAAATAATGGTAGTTATAAATGTATTTAAGAAGATAAAAAGTTAAAAGAATTTATCATTATAACTATAAGCTTGACATAAAATCTTGGTCTAAAAAAAATAAGTTAGGCCAGGTGTGGCGACACATACTTGTAATCCCCGCGCTTGGGAGGCTGAGTCAGGAGGATCACACAGGTTTCAAGCCAGCCTCAGCTACTCTACTAAGTGAGGCTCTCAGCAACTTAGTGAGACCCTGTTTCCAAACAAAATATAAAATAAGTCTGAGAGAATAGCCCGGAGATAGAAAGCCTCTGGTTTCCATCCCCAGTACCACAAAAAAAAAAAAAAAAAAAAAGGTTAGGAGCACTGGCAAGAAACATTTGCAAAACATTTGCAAAAGAGCAAATTGTGCCAAACTTAGGCAATATCTATGAACAAATAACTTTGTGTGGTTTGGTTGAATGGGGGAACAAATGATATGTGTAAAGTTCATTAAGGTATTTAATAAAATATACTGATATCCTATGAATAATACGGTATACTAAGTTTACAGAGCTGGGTGGCTTTTTATTTTTACCGTAATCATGTCAGTTAACCATGGTATGTCAGCTGGGGGTAAAGACTCAAAGTATCAACTGAGATTTTAATAGTGGCTTGAATTAAGCAACAAAAAAATACAGGTGATAAAATGCTGGAAGCAGTAAAGCTAAGAAAGAAAGAAAGAAAGAAAGAAAGAAAGAAAGAAAGAAAGAAAGAAAGAAAGAAAGAAAGGAAGGAAGAAAGAAAGGCAAGCACAGGCATTATGGTGAGAGATGGTCAGCCTGCTTCAGGCACATGTAGAATCACAATACTCATTCCATGAAAAAACATGTTGATTAATTGAACCAACAATTAATGCTTACTAAGCTTAATGCCTTAGATTCAAGTAAAGACAAACATAAAGTAAAAATAGTGTACAGGTAGAGTGGAAAATGATATTTTAGTACACCTTACATAATAAGGGGTCTTCCCTTTTATATCCATAACTCTGAACTCCAAAATCTTTGAAAACTGAGAGTTTTGTCTCCAGTTTGTCACCAAAATATGTTTAGAAGCAAAATAGGAGAACACTTATAGTCTCTATTTTTCTTCTTCTAATAATTAATATGTTGATATTAATATATGATAGTAAAGTATTTAAATAATGTGCTTAGTAAAGGCTGTTTTATATAACATAAGATACAAAGACCATATCAGATTCCTAAAATCTGAAAAATTTAGAATTTTCAATAATCTCAAGACAATAAGTGGCTCTGAAGTTTTCACACAAAAGTGTGAAAAACTGTTAGAAAACAAAGGAAATCTTGGTCAAAATAATGGGAATAGAAGCATAATTTATCAATTGTGGAAAAACAAATTACAATTTAATCTGCTGGGGCAACATGTGGAATATTCTAGCACTATAATTTTAAGAAGAATACTAAATTTATCTGATGTTTAACAAAGTGCCTGGCATATAACAGTCACTAGATAAACATCTATTGAATGAATGAATGATCACAATAGATCATTTTTTAAATATGCCAATTATCCAAACTCAATTTTTTTTCTATTTGTAGCCTATCTTTCTGATTTTTAACTTCCACCCCCAGACTATCTAGTAAACCACGAGTCTTAGTGTACTTGGCTGTATCAGTGACTTTGATTATGATACTTTATCTATAGAAAAGTTCCTCCTACCAATATCCACCTGTTGAAATCCTAGAAAGATAGAGGGGCTTTGATTTCTAAAGTAGATTTCTTTAATCCCTCCAGGGAGAGTTAATCTCTTCTTCTAAGTACACTCAAATGTACTCAGCTCACATTCTACAATCTTATTTCTATATATGTCTAGTGTCCCAAACAAATTTTAGCTTTCTTAAGAGCAAAGGCTAAGTTTGTATCCACAGCTCAGTATTACCTGATGTCATTACTTGTGCCTATTTATAATCCAAAAATTTCTAAAACAGGTCAAAATTAGTAGGAAAGATGAAATACTAAAAACTAAGATTCAATCAAGATATTTTAAAAAACATACCGAGTATTAAGCAAGAGCACTGGGAACAACTATTATTTCTGACTAATAGATCTTCAGGGCTAGCTCAATACTCAGCACTCCATATATAGGAAATTTTAGAGCAAATGAACTAGAGTCTAACCTGGGAAGAGAAAACTAAGAGAATGCATGGAAACAATGCTAAAATACATGAAGTATAGTATGTTTAAGAGAAAGAAGAGCTGCTGTATGTTTCTCCACAAAGATAACTCCAGATCACGTATGAATTTAAAGACAGGCATGAATGTCATTATATAAAGTTTCAATTCGAAATCACCGAATCAAAGTAGTCTAATAATGAGTAAAGTTGCACATATGTCAATTAATTTTCTCTAATTATGGTCCCGTGGTAAATAATGGTCTGTTGAGAAATTTTCAGGAATATTTCCTACAACTGTACTTTCTAAATGACTGAACTCAGATGTTTTTGAAATTACCCCCGCTTGCTAGAAGTAAAAGTTTTAGATGTATGCACTTTGTATACTCAAAGCACTGAACTAACACTAAATACATTTGGTACTGTAAGATAAATACTAAAGTCATCAGTTATTTTATTATTTTCAAATAGCATATCAGATCTGAATAAGGCTTAAAGAGCTCAGAAGCTAAAGTGCATGGGGTTCATTCTCTTGTCAAAACAAAATAAGGATCATAATGACACAATAAAACCATTACACAAAAATGAACTCCATTGTGTCTCTGAAACAATCCTGCCCATTGTAACATATCAAAGGTTCTGAACAATTTCTCTTACATTGATACATGAGAAACTAAGTGTAAATTATTAAAGAAATCTGCAAACTTGAGTAACTCTAGCCAAATTTCCAAAAGAAATCTTAAACGGTCTCCCTTGGTAGGGAAAAGCACACATACATTTTTATGTCTTATATATGACACAAGGCCATATCAGATTCCTAAAGTCTAAAAAATTCAGAATTTTGAACAATCTAACACAGAGACATGTGTGTCTATCACAGTTACAGATTTTTATAATGCTGTGTAATTCTAGAAGCACCTTCATATATGTAAGAAATTAGATTCCATCAACCAATGAAGGCTAGAGACATATTGATACAAAAAAAAAAAGAAACCCTGTGCTTTGGGGTCATTTTTCTAGATCACATTGCTACTAAATGCTAGAGGAATTCCTCACTCTCTGTGTTCCCACCAGATTAAAAACTCAAAGCATGATGTCTCCAAAGTCAAAAGCTCAAGATCTGCGTGTGCTAATTAAAGTAGGTGCCCACGCGACCCTAATTTGTAGGAAGTACCTGCAAAGGGAGAAATGTTGAACTCTATCCTGAAGATCCATTCCAGCAATGGTAGCACTCTATGTAACAGAAACCTGAATTGGGTAATAAGAATCCCTTCCTTAAGTGTAATATGGGCTTCAAAATTTGCTCTGAATAAACTCTCCTACTTGCATTCTACTGACCCAGCTCTTTCCAACACAACCCCAAGCACAAACCTCATCTCCTTCCTGAGGTCGCATCAAGGAAACCCGGTCATACTGGCGCCGCAGCAGAGCCCAGAGCGCATCGAGGCGACCCTGAAGGAAGACGGGATTGGTGAATTCTCAGACAACGTACTTGAGCTCTACTTACTGAATAGGCGAAGGGGCAAAACAACAAAGGTCACGTTTTCTTCTCTGCTTTTCGTTTCTTTCATAAGTTAAACAAGAAACCTGGAGGTTCTTAGGCTGAGCGCTCAGCTATTAGTGAAAACTGAGTATCTGATATTTGATCTACCTCAGTCTTTTTTCAAATGGGGGGAGTAGGGACGATAAACAGGTTTTTAAATTTTTTTTTTTCTTTCTGGGAGCTTTAAGGTAAATTACACCAAATTTGGCCAGGTACCTTAATTGGCGTGTACCACTTTGTCTGAGGAGGCTGGTAAGTGGGTCTGGGCCTGGGAGGTCGAGGTCTGACAGGTTCCTCTTCTTCCGGAATTGTCACCACAGCGTTTTTGGCTTTCTCCAACCTGGCACCTTCCTCTGTCGATCCTTTATCACCCCAGCGAACCTGGGAAGCAAAGGGGACAGCTGCTGTCAGACAGAAAGTGACACCCAGGAACAAGCTCTCAGGGAGCCAGCTGGGAGTAAAAAAGATGAGTCAGGGCCAGGAGTGCTGATGCCTGTCTGCTGTAATCTCTGTGCCTGGGAGGCTGATAGGAGGACTGCAAGTTTGAGGCCAGCCTCGGCAACTTAGAAAAACCCTCAGCAATTTAGTAAGTTCCTGTCTAAAATTTTAAAAAAGGGACGGAGTATAGCTCAGAGTTAGAATGCCCCTGGGTTCAGTCCCTTGTAAAACACACACACACACACACACACACACACACACACACACACACACACAGTAGTATACTAACTCCAGGTATCTCACCACTTCTTGTTATATTTTATGTTAAAATTCTAGACAAAAAATATTTTAAAAATCTGAAGTTGATTAAATTTGACACAACTATTTTGCCATAGTTTCAAATAAGGAGTCTATTTGTGGCTTATATAGGAAATGCGTGACAGTGTGTATCTCTGTTCTATCATTAGGTATATTAGATGATAATGATACTTGGCATTTATTAAATTATTACTATACTTCACCCTGCGTTGCGTCCACACAAAAAAGCAATATATAGATAGTTTGCTTTTCCTTCCAGATGAGGGAAATGTGACATAGACAGCTTCAGAGACGCACCCAAAGCCACACAGCTAGTAAGTAGCAAAGCAAGGATTTAAAAATAGGCAATTTGAAATGGGTTAATATGCTTTAAGTCGGTGAATTTTACAAGTGTGTTTTACATAAAGGAGTTTTGTATGAACTATACAAAATTTTTCATCAAGTTTAATTAAAGCAAAAAATATAATTTAAACATCCAGCCTTTAGAAGTAAAAAAAAAAATCATATGTGAGGTTGCTGTCTAAAGTTTTGCTTGGTGAAGAGCTTTCTGTCTTTAGTTCCCATGCTCATTTGAACACGGTTATTTGACAAGTGAATTTTTCAGTGAGGAGGACTAACTGAAAAAGTCTCTGTTCTGAAAGGGAAAATTCAGTGACACCAGGCAGTGCTCCAAATTTTAGAGGATTTTCTGCTCTGAAAATTCTTGACAATGAAAAACCAAGGGATCAAATTATTATTTTCTTTTTTTTTTCAGTAAATAAGATTTCTTGTTTAGTGAGGGGATAAATCTGGATCAAATTAGGCATATATGTAGAGTATGGCCCCTCAGAAGAGCTTCTTCTAATCCAGAGTCCTACTAAACCAAGAACAGTACCAAAGGGGAGAAAGGTAAGACAGGTTAAAACTCTAAAACAAAACACCAAGGGCTCGGGCTGCAGCTCCGTGATGGGGCATTTGCCTAGCATGTGCAAGGTCCTGGCTTTGATCCCTGGTATTGTAAAAAATAAAAATTTAAAAAGAAATACAAAGACCTATCTAGGGCACACTAGAATATACCACAGTTAAGAGATTTCCAGAAAGAAAAGTTAAAGGCCTTTTTAAGAATTTCAATGGCCCGCATCAGTGCGTAGGGATACAGATGATTACTGTTCAAAGAAAGAACTATTCATTGCTTTTTGATACACCTTACTTTTTACCTTTTTTAAACTATAATTTTAGAATGGGCTTTCAATTACAAGTGAACTCTGTTGATTCATTAAAATGTATCTGTATCTCTCAGTGTGATGAGTGGTACTAGAATGTTCTTTATGAGGTTGTTAAAATTGTTTTGAACACCATTAAACCTTGAGAGCTAGATAGTTGGCTTTTTGTCCAGAGAAATGACCTTCTCTTTCAAATCGCAGTGTCTTCACTTTGGTAAACAACACTTATAAAATCCCTAGACATAGGTAAGTTCTATTAAAAACTCTAAAACTAAGACATATTTCATGTAGTTGCAAGGTCTCAATTTTAAGAAAAAAACTTAACTAAAATAAGAGATACACAATTAAGTAAACATAGGACTGTTAAAACTCAAGGAAGTAATTTAAAGTAGAAACTAAAATTTAAATTCATTCAAAAGTGATATATTTTTAACATACACAGTTCTCTAGTTAATCCTTCCTAGTCAATATCATAGAAATCATAATAGTCAAATTTCTCTTTTGAGTACTATTAACACCATGCTCAAGTAAAATATTTGGAGCGAGCTGACCTAAAGTTCTGAACCAATGTGAGTTTTCTAGTGTTCCACCATCAAAGGACTACATGATGCCAGGCCACGCAGTGGCTGAGGGCCGGGAGATGAAGTAGACGAAGGCATTAGCATCAGTTCACGAAGGGGCTGCCTTATCATCGCCGTCATTACTGACACCACAAATGATTCCCATTCAATCTCAAGGTCTAAAACTAGGAAATACTTGTAGAGGAAATACTTGTACTACAATTATTAAAACTAGGAAATACTTGTACTACAATTATTATAAGCAAGACTTATTACAATTATTAAAAGCAACTATACACAGGGACACATACATGCACGTGTATGTGTAAATTTTAACATTTTAAAATTTTAACATTTTAATTTAGTCACATTAGGATAATTTAAAAAGACAAATGAATAGAATGGATTGCTGAGGCAAGCTTAGCGGAATTAATCTAGCTTTTTCATTATGGAAAAATGGTAGGTTCAAGTTTGATAGCTAAACTCTTAACTCTTCTTGACTTTTATTAGATATAATAAAATTCCATAATTTCTAGAACATATTTGGAGATTAAGAAGTTATGTCATAGAACAGTGTAATTTCAGAATTGAGAAAATAAAGCAGGTTTATGAGGAATTGGCAAAATACTTAAAATCATTAGGTATTGCAGATCAGTTGTGCTAATAGCTTTATTAACATCAGCTAGTTTCGACTTTCTGCAAATTCTCATTACCAGAGTGTTTAAATAAATATTTAATTGAAAAGAGACTTGCCGGGCGTGGTGGCGCACACCTATAATCCCTGGACTTGGGAGGCGGAGACAGGAGGATCACACAGGTTCGAAGCCAGAATTGCTGGCTTAAGAGACCCTGTTTTCAAATAAAAAAATATAAACTAGATCTGGGAGTGTAACCCAGAGATAGAAGGGTTCCATCCCCAGTACCACCACCAAAAAAAAAAAAAAAAAAAGAGAGAGAAGACTTAAAAATTATAGACAAATTCTCTTTAATGGCTTAAAATAACCTTAGTTTTGAAAATTTTTTCTGCAATTCATGTTCTCATAATTTATATAAATTATGAATATTTTACTTTCCCTGGTTTAAGATATATATTTTTTGTGGTACTGGGGGGTGGAACCCAAGGCTTTCTACCTCTGGGCTATACTCCCAGCCCTACTTATACTTTATTTGGAAACAGGGTTTCACTAAGTTGCTGAGAGCCTCAGTAAGTAGCTGAGGCTGCTTCGAACCTACGCGATCCTCAGTCCTAGCAATAATTGCTTCTTATTAACTCATCTATAATTTTGAAAGAAAATGCTTCATGGTAGAATGAGAATCTCATTTGATTTTTAAGATATAATACTAAAGTTCAATTTTAATCCACACTTTAAGCTACTCTGAAAGTTCAAAATGCGTAAGTGACATGTAAAATTATCTACAACAGTTCATAAGTGGTAACTAAAGCTGTTGTAAACTTAAATGTGATTTCTCTATATTTGGGATATTAATATCTATGCTATTGAACATTTTAGCATTTTCCTTCCAATAGTACACAACTATTGGAGCTTTTCAAAGAAGAGCATTGTTGCAACTTTCAATGGCTAACTTCTTCAAAGTTGGTGCTTTCATGAAGTAATTTTTTCCAAAATAGTGAGAAAACTCTAGCTTTTCTTGTTCTTTATAATTCAGTGGTCTTTATCAATGCAATCCTTTGACTAATAATACCAGTTCTTGAATAGTTTTGAATTGACTAGGATGATTTCATAGAGGAAAAAAGATAAATCCAGAAAAGATCCAGAGTTAAGTAAAAATGGATGTTGTTCTAATACTGAATTATAGAAAGCACAATACCCATGGTTTAATAGTGTTAGAAATGCATCTTCCAGATTAGCAACCTTTACTTTTTTAATATACAAACCTCCATTCTTTTAATTCCTCCAACCCCTCGACCACCATAATAGGAAGCATCCACAGTTGGCCACTTCTTTGTGGGCAATGGGTCTTCTTCCTCCTATGGAGATACAATTTTAAAAGTAGGTTTTATTAACTTTTAAAAATACCACTTCTCAAAATTTGTTTTCACTTAAACATTTTAAATAATGTCATTATCATGGAAAATGTAAAAGATATGTGTGTGTGTTTACATTCAGATACATAAATTCTAAGTGGTGTTCTAAAGATTATGAAGACTTTTCCCTTTCAAAAATTTAGATATCATAGTTTAAAAGATAAAACATTAAACTTAGAACAGTATGTCAATAATCATTTAAAGCATATCTATGCATATCTGAACTGTGTGAAATCTGTAATGGAAAAATAGATAGTTGAGAAGCTTTAAAATATAACTAATACATTACTTATATTATGCTGCTAATTTGATTTTGGCTAAGAGAGTAATATAAAGCAATAATCACTTTGAAATAAGTAATGACATCTTTAAACTGCCATCTTAGATCTTTTAACTTATTTTAAATATAATAAGTAACATCAGGACTATTAATATATTGCTATAGGCCTGATGACCAGGTTTTTTTAATTGTTTTGTTTTGTTTTTGCGGTACTGGGGATTGAACAGAGCTACACCCCCAGCCCTACTTTTTATTCTTTATTTTGAAATAGGGTCTCACTAAGTTTCTCAAAGCCTCACTAAGTAGCTGAGACTGGCTGTCAACCTGCGATCTTCCTGCCTCAGCCTCCCAAGTACTTGGATTATAAGCATGGGCCACCACTCCCAGCTATCTGATGGCCAGTGTATGTCTAGGAATGTATGAAAGTCCCATTCTTCTAGCACATGGAAGAAAGCATGATATGAAAAATAGCATTTGTCTTATAAAGTAAAAAGTCAATAGTTAAGGCATCATAGTTTTTTTTTTTTTTTTTTAATAACAAATGGTTTGGGGATGATATCTACATGAGTCAAAAAATCCATTATCACTTTTTAGGCACTCACTCATTTACCTCTTTTGGTGCAGGAGGTGGTGGTGGAGGAGGATCCTTGATAACCTGTGCAAAAATAAAATAAAGTGTAAAATGGTCAAGATAGTAACTATGTGTTAAAATAAGTAGATCAATCCAAAGATGTCCCCACTGAGCTTTGCCTCCTAATTTTCTTTTCTTTTTTTTTTTTTTTTTTTTTTTTGGTGGTACTGGGGATGGAACCCAGAGGCTTCCTACCTCTGGGCTATACTCCCAGACCTTTTGTATATTTTATTTTATTTGGAAACAGGGTCTCACCAAGTTGCTGAGAGCCTCACTAAGTAGCTGAGGCTGGCTTTGAACCTGTGCGATCCTCCTGTCTCAGCCTCCCAAGCATGGGGATTACAAGCGTGCGCCACCACGCCCGGCTTGCCTCCTAATATTGATGCCCTTCCCTTGAATGTTGGCTTCCCCATAATTAGGTTTTGACAAATAAAACCAGGTAGAAGAGGCACCAGAAGGAAGAAACTTTTCGACTTCCCCTAATACCCTCAGAAAATTCACTGGCAGGGAAGTCTACTGTCAGAAGTCTACCTTAAAACCATCATGTGTAAGGAAGCCCATGATAATCTAACAGAAAGGTGGGCCTAGCTCCAGACATGTGAGAGAAGTAACCAAACATGTTGAGCTTTCCGATGGCTGCAGCTCAAATGCTCCTGACTTAAGTTGTAAGAGATTCCAAGACTCTCCTGACCCAACCAGTTTTATCCACAGAACTGCAAAGACATTAAATTGTTGTTTGAAGCTACTTTTACAATTCAACTTTTTAACCAAGATCCTTTTCTGTAAATCATTACTCATAAAGCCTTACATAGTTCATTTCTTCATGTGAGAGTAACACAGCATAAGGCCTAATATTTTCATATTAACCTTTACCCATCAAGGATATCTGGACTCTCAGCCCATCATATAGAAAATCTTTGACCAAATGCCAGTGGCATTTCTGATAATCCAGGAACATATCCAAATTTCTGCACTAAGAAATAAAATCTGAAAATATTGTTGCTTCTCATTTACTGTCAAATATTTCAACTGCATTGTTAAAATTTTAAAGGTTTAAAACAATAGTAAATTTGGAAATGAGGTTTTATTTCTTTCTCATTAAGGATTTTTTTTTTTTTTTTTTTTTTTTTTTTGCTGGTCTGGGGATGAAACCCAGAGGCATTTGACCTCTGAGCTACACCCTCAATTTTTTTTTTTTATTCTTTATTTTGAAACAGGGTCTCACTCAGTTACGGAGGACCTCACAAAATAGCTGAGGCTGTCCACGAACCGCGATCCTCAGGTCTCAGCCTCCCAAATGCTGGGATTATAAGCGTGCACCACCACGCCCAGCTCATTAAGGATTTTTTAATTACTATTTAATATATTTCTATTTATCATGACTATGCTTTAAAAAGACTACTTCTCTTTTAAAAATATGCACAAATATGTTCAGGTTAAATGGTATGATTCTGATAGTGTCATCAAAATAATTTGGGATGGAGAAGTGGATGGGGTGTAAATGCAATAAGTCTGACAATAAATTGAGAATCTTTGAGGCTAAGTAACAAAAATGTGGGTATTTATTATATTAGTCTCAATCTCTTTGTAAATGTTTAAAATTTTATATAATGAAGGAGTTTTAAAATTGTAATGTTATTGACAATTTTTACAGAACTGGTCCATAATGTACCAGTATTGGGAAGAGGCTTCAAAATGTATTAATGTAGCAGTATTGGAAAAGATTTTCCATTTTCAAAATATATCTTTGGTAGTAAAAAAAAAAAAGAAAAAGAAAAAAAAAGGTCAGGAGCTTCAAGGAAAGGCCTGCAGATTTCCAGGTGCCAAGGGTAATTAGTGAGAGAAAAGAAGGAGCACAAAAGCCTAGGGCCTTTTTACATTTCTAAGGGAAGTGAAATTTCTCAAGGATGTGGGGGAATCCCAGACTTCTGATAATTAACTTAACACATTTTGGAGTGTAACAAAAAGTGTGGGGTCTGTGCCATAGACAGAGCTGGTCTATCAAAAGATCTGCTCCTCTGCCCTGGAGAAAGGAGAGATCTAGTCAGGTCAGAAGACTGGTTATAAAAATACTCTGTGTCCACGAATCTTCAGTGACTTTGCTTCAGGTCATCCCACTATGTCACTTTGTGGCGTAGCTCCATCTTTCCCTCTTTCTAATGTCGTCATACCAGTTACAACCATAACAGAATTGTCGGTGGCTTCGTTTTGGGTCACTCTCCCCCATACTATCCTGGAAATAGTATAGGGCTGTAAACTTTTTCCTATATTTCTAACTTTGTAATAATAAACTCATTTAAGTTTTCAGCAGATGTTTGGAGTAGTGTATATCAATCCTGGATCACAACAAGAACCCACGGCTACAGGAAGTTTCCAGGAGCCTAACAGAGGTCCCCAGGAACAGCACCCCCAAACTGTAACACATAATGTTCTGTATATATTTTTTTCATTGAAATTTTCAATTCGATGTAAACCTGAGAAAAAATGACAGAAACTACAACTATATAAATATAACTGGATAGTAATTAAAGATAAGTGAATCTCCTTTTGAATCCTATGAGAAATATCATGATTTTTATTTAACCCCTTTATTTAATTCAGTTTAATTCTATCAATAAACACAAAATTCTTGTTTTTCTTAGTAAAGTTGAAAGATAAAAATCAGTATTTTCAGAGGTAACCAAGAAATAAATGCCATTAGAGAATTAAGATCTAAAAATAACACTGTAGTCAAACAAAAAAATTTAACGTTATCAAACTGCAAATACATTTCCTTTACTAAAAGAAATACTTTATATATTTATCAACCTTCCTATGCAAAACAGGCAATGAAAATCAGATATGTCCGCATTTCACAATCAACAAAGTGAAAACCAAACCAATAATCTTCATTTAAAAGCCAACACTCTTTTCCAGCTTTCCTGTTGCTTTAAAACTGGTCACTCTTTCCAGTTACAGCTTCAGAATATTGGCATAATCATAATCTCTTTCTCACTTAAAGACTCCACCAAATTATTTCCATGCCCAATAGATGCTTTGGAATCTCCCTCTCTCCCTAAGAATTCCCAACCTTCCCAAAGCAGATTAATATCCTCTTGATATGCACAGATAACTTTGTTCTTCCCCAGCCCTTATCAGATTTCATAATTTTATCAAGCTCTAAAAGCTTGTAAATTCTATTCCATCGAGAGCAGGTTTTATATAGGCCCTATTCCTTGATGCATTTCCAGTACTTAGTAGATTGCCTGGCATAAATCAGAAGTAAGATAGAAGGGGAAAAGAAACATTAGGAAGAGGGCTAAAGCAGGGAGGTTAAAAGATGAAGAAAAAAAGGAGAAAAGGAAGAAAAAGAAATAAAAGAGGGAAGTACAGAGATGAACTGTAGAGAGAAAGAATAAAAAAAAGGATTATTTTTATTCCATTCACACTGACTACCTAAAATGACGAACTCAGGATTCTCTGAATCCTAAAAGTATCTAGTACATTTACAACCTCTCCAATGCACACAGAACCCAAACTTTAGTATTCTAAAAAATTCCCACAAAGTAAAGTCCAACTATGTTTGGACTGCTTCAGTAAAAAGAAATTCACTACCTCACAAGCAATTCATTCCATTGGCAAGGAACTCATCATTTCAAAGATTTTCCCCAAAAAGAAGCCAAAATTTCTCTCTCTCTCTCTCTCTCTCTCTCTCTCTCTCTCTCTCTCTCTCTCTCTCTCTCTCTCTCTCTCTCTCTGCATTTTCTATTCTTTAGTCCCAGTCTTACAGTCTTGAAACACACACACACACACACACACACACACACACACACACACACACACACAATTTTTCTTTTAGAGAAGAAAATTCCTCTTTTTGAATGCTAGAACAATTACCTTATTTCTGTTGAATCTATCCAGCTTGGAAGCCAAATATGTCAACCATTTCTCATGAAATGTTTCTGAGTTATTTGGTCATCTTGCTCAGATTCTCCAGTAGATACTCACTTAGTCAATATCTTAACGGTGGTTTCCAGACTGTTGGTACATTTTTAGGGATTGTTGAGCCATTAAATAACTAAATGAATGGTGCTCAGAGCAAATAGATACATCCTCATCACCCTCATCAATTAATAAGACTGATAAAATTGCTTGGTCAGCTATAATTATAATAGGTATACTTTTATGAATGGATACATGCTATACTTGTAGTTAAATTAAGCACCAAGCAAGCCGGTCGTGGCGCACGCTTGTAATCTCCGCTCTTCAGAGGCAGAGACAGGAGGATCGCGCAGGTTCGAAGCCAGCGGCGCTGGCTTAAGAGACCCTGTTTCCAAATAAAAATATAAAAAATAGGTCTGGGAGTGTAGCCCGGAGGTAGAAGGGCTTCCAGGAACCCCAGTACCACTAAATAAATAAATAAATAAATAAATAAAGCATCGAGCTTGTTTTCCTCTAACTCATCCCTCATCCTAACCTCTGTATCCAGGTAAATATTCCTATAACAGAAGCTTAGCCAATTATTTTCCCATCAAAATGAATTAATAGTTCTAATCCCCTCAATTCAGATCAATGAAATACTGAACATACCTGAAAAGACCTTATAAATTACACTTCAGTTCCTAGTTTTGTGAATTATTATAAAGTGCTTTTTAGAGTTCTCATACTAGAACAAGGTCAAGGTACAACCTTCCATTCCATGAAATCAGAGCAAAATAAATCTGCTCATATTTCCAGGATTTCAAATTTACTGTTTATTATGTGTATATTTTGCACTAATATAAAAATCTGAAGATACCAATGGTATTATCAACCCTGTTCTACATTATATCCTCCTGATAATTACTAAATATCCCACTACATAACTTTAAACTTTTTATGCCATATTTGTTGTCATGTACTATATCTAGCTTAGCATTGATATGAGAAAATTATTTCAATTTAAAATACTCATATGTCCACTTCTTTCAAACTGTCAACAAGACACAAGAAGTATCTTTGTATTCCTTCACTTTACTGGAAAGTCTTTACCTAGTTTGTAGACTATAATCTGAAGAAACAAAGGCCCTTTATCAGTACATTAGTCTGATTCAGCTCTTCTGTTCTCATTGTTCGAAAGTCTCAGCACGACGTATCAGTTTTTCCACAGTTTAGCCTTAACATCCTGTCTACAAACATTTCTCTCATGCACCTTTACTTCAATCAGACTGTTCATCCTCTCCTTCCCTCAAGTATAATGGCCATTTCCATATTAAGTTTTATCTAACCTCCACAGATTCATCCACCAATGCTCTTTTGCTTTATCTTGAAGCCTTAAAACTTCTAAAAATATATAAATATATTACAGCACAGTTGAATCATTCATGCTTTATTAGGTTGGATTTATGCTTATTTTGTAATTTTCAAATGTAGAATTTTTTTTTTGTACTGCTGGAGATTGAATCCAGTGATTCACACACACTAGGCAAGTGTTCTACCACTGAGCTTCACCCCAAGATCTAATGTACAGCTTTTTTAAGGGCAATACTCTTTTCTGCTTCTTCACAAATACCATGAGTACTGAATAAAGTGCTCTGCAGAGAGCTTGTACTAAAACTATGATTATAAGGAAAGCTAAAGGAACAAAAATGTTCATAAAGGATCACTAATCGATTACCAAATTTATAAACAAGATATTGAGGACTGTATGTATATGTGATAAATATAGATTTCCATTAAGCTAAAATACTGATAGTTTCAAAGAAATTAAAGCATCAAATTTCTCTCTCAACCAGGGAAGTCAGAGAACTAATTAACTCAATGGTAGCTGAGCAGACAGAGAACATTCAAAGTTGCTTTATTTGGGAAATAGAAAAAATTAATTGTAGGTCCTCCTTTCCAACATGAAAATTCTGATAAATAAAAAAATAAACATATCACAATGTTTCTTTTGCTTTTATGTTCTTCCATAATTAAGTATAGCTATGTGTTTACATGCACTGTACTCAGCTTATTCCAGAAAAAAAAAAAAAAAAAAAACTTAGGGTTTGTTTTTCCTAATAACAAATGATTTATCTTATGTACAGCTATGTGTGTGACATTATAAATTTAAAGTGATTTTGCAGTCCTGGTAGGTAAGTTTTCTACATTGTTGAAAATGGAAACAGAGTTCTACTGAAATAAAATTTCAATTTAGTAAATTAAGAGACACACCACCAGGCCGGGCATGGTGGCACACGATTGTAATCCCAGCACTTGGGTAGATGAGACAGGGGGATCGCGGTTCGCAGACAGCCTCAGCTACTTAGTGAGGCCCTCTGCAACTCAGTGAGACCCTGTTTCAAAATAAAGAATAAAAAATAGGGCTGAGGGTGTAGCTTGGAGGAAGAATGCCCCTGGGTTTCACCCCCAGTACTGCAAAACAAACAAACAAACAAGCAAAGAGAGAGAGAGATACCACCATCACAAAATATTATAGGCCCTTAAGGAATTGAACAAGAGCTAAGGCTCATCTGTATATTGTTCTTAATATTAACAATAATCACGTTTAATTAGTGTTGTCATATGGCAAATTATGCTCCTCTTATTTTTGTAATAACCCTTTATAATTACTATGTTTATCTATATTTTAAATATAAAGAAGAGTAATAATTTCCCCAAGTACATGAAAAGAGAAAACACAGAATTAGAAATCAATCCCAGGACCCAAATCGATCTACCTTCAGACTCTGAGTTAGTTAGACTTCTGCCACATGACATCCTTCTGCCACATGACATCCTTTTTTTTTTTTTTTTTTTGAGGGTCTAGAGATGGAACCCAGAGGCATTTGACCTCCGAGCTACACCCCCTGCCCTATTTTTTATTCTTTATTTTGAAACCGAGTCTCAGTGAGTTGCAGAGGGCCTCACTAAGTAGCTGAGGCTGTCCGTGAACTGCGATCCTCTGGTCTCAGCCTCCCAAATGCTGGGATTACAAGCGTGCGCCACCACACCCGGCTACATGACATCCTTTTAAAACAAGGTTTAGACTGCAAAAGGAAAGTGTATGTAAGATAAGGCCTAAGATATTTTGAGCAATTGTTATTAATGTATGGATAGATAATAGATAATTAGAATTATATTTAAAACGTTTGATGGCCGGGCATGGTGGCGCATGCTTGTAATCCCCGCGCTTGGAAGGCTAACATAGGAGGATCGCACAGATTCAAAGCCAGCTTTAGCTACTTAGTGAGGCTCTCGGCAACTTAGTGAGACCCTGTTTCCAAATAGAGTATAAAATAGGGCTGGGAGTATAGCCCGGAGGTAGAAAAGCCCCTGGGTTCAACCCCTTAATACCATCAAAAGAATGAAATAAAATAAAATAAAACATAGGATAACTCTGTAAGATAGAGTTTATCACCATTTTAGCAAAATATAATTTGTTAACCAATATGCCAGATATCAGTCACCTAGAAATGTTGACAGAGGAAACAAAACAGTTTTCCTGTGATGCTTCAAAATGCTTCTTCTCGCTACTATACCACACAGTCACATAAATAACAAAGGAGGGTGAAAATAATCTGA
This sequence comes from Muscardinus avellanarius, assembly GCF_963383645.1. Taxonomy (NCBI): domain Eukaryota; kingdom Metazoa; phylum Chordata; class Mammalia; order Rodentia; family Gliridae; genus Muscardinus; species Muscardinus avellanarius. The sequence continues at coordinate 73,635,780 of NC_137791.1, read as the reverse complement.
AGCTATTTAACCCCAAAGGTAATATTGGCAAAAAAAAAAAAATCATCTATATCAAGCTGACATCCTTACATTTCAGTAGCACTAGTTCAGGAGAAAAGGAAAACTTACTGTTGTCCAAATACATTTAAAGTAACAGTCATGAGAATCCCTTTCTTATATTAAATAGTGCAAGAATACATTCATTTCAGAAAAGGATGTATTCATATGCACCATATTTTATGAGAATTTGCAGATTTTAAAAGGCATAATATTGCCTAGTTGCCAGGATTTTTTCCACTTAGCATCCTTCAGCTCTGTATTGAAAATTCTGGAAAACACTTTCACCACTTTATGAACCATATGCAGAGCTTGATTCTTCTCCAATTTTTTTTTCATTTGTTATTATCATCATCGGGGAGGATTACATCTCATCTACTTAGCTGCTAGAATGAAGATTTCAGTTTGGAGGAGAGCCGACTTTTAAAAAAAAAAAAGTTAGCTGCTTCAGGCAACAGTCCTTTTGATCTGCTCATTAACACTTTTCAAATGTTCAAGTGATGTGGGCATTCTTTGCGCTAGAAAATGTCAGCACTGGAGCCTGCCGCCAGCTTGATGCGATCATATGTTCCGATATTCAGAAAAGAGTGAAAAGAACTGTCAACATTGAATTGCTTAGGATTTTTTTTAAAGCAGTTACTGTATGAAAACTGTAGATCAAGTAGTATTTCAGGACTAATTCTTGCCAGTGACAAAAAATACATGCCCAATTCACCAGCAATGCCATCTAAGTGCCTATGAGACCATTGACAATAAAGAAACGTTTTTAGTGTTTACAGAATTCATTTAAAATATATGTGAGTCTAAATATATATGTGAGTGCTCTAAAATATATGTGAGTGCTCCCTTTTCTTGTTGATAAGATCAGAGGTCAAGTATAGTGCTTTTCTTCTAAATTATATGAACACAAAGCTCTCTTGTATTATTACTTGGGATATCCTTCTTTTCTGAATTCCACAAAGTTGGATGTTTTCAACATCCATATGGTCCAAGTTATCTCATCCTCTTTTTTTTTCTCTCTCTCTCTCTCTGGCAAACTCATCAACGTTCAAAAATATTACTTGGAGAAAATAAATAAGTGGACTCAAATCTAGACAATAACTATAATCTCAAATGCCAGATGAGGCCTGAGAAGAAAGTGTGAGGGTGGATTATGCAGGGTTTAAGTAAAGGTGCTGCTGTCAAAGCAAATAAACTAAGACCAGGATAAATTTGATACCCTGTTTCATAAATGATGCTCTGTTGGAAAACATCACCATGGAAGCAATATATCTTAACATCACACTGTATTTCAAGGAGGCAACCAAACATAAATCATTTTAATTAATGGTGCAAGGAAGGCATATTAAAATTTAAATTACTTCTGTTTTATTGTGCATTCCAGAAAAAAAAAAAAAAAGATCAGGCTCCTCTAAAAGTAACTCAATAAAGGCACCAGGAGCCCTCCTCAACAATAAAATACAAGTGCAATGTAGAAGCATTATTACTGTGTAGAAACAGCGGCACAGCTGTTACTGGCTAAGAAAATTATTCTGGAGAGTTCCAATCAGATATATCCTCAACATGAAGGCACAACTTACTTATAAACAAATTAGGCTTTAAAATACTTTGTAAATTGTTCTTTTTTTTATTAGATTAAGAGTCATGAGCTCTTTCTGTAATGTCCTCAATGCACTAAGGAAAAATGAGCTTGCAGTTTTCCCTTGAGGATGGAGAACTTTGGCCAAGGACACTAGAGCGGAGTGAACATTTATCATTTCCAGCATATTTGAGTATTTATTTGCAGCTGTATAACACACTCACTGACAACACTCCAGAAAGCCTTTGTTTGCCACCTCATTAGCCTTACATCTGTAATTCTGTGAAGTGTCTGGTTTTCCCAAATGATGCAACTATACAACTGTCATTTCTGCTATCCTGATTAGTAAAACAAATCTGCCATGAACTCAACATACCCTCTAAGCTAAACAATGATGAAAACATCTGTATTTTCCTGTATCTCACTCATCATTCTATACACAAGTTTTGTCTTAACCCCCCCCATGCCTGTAGTTTTCATTTAAGAAAAAAAATGAAGGATGCTTTTAACATCTTTTCTTTTTCTTTTAAAGAAAAGCAGTTGTAGAGGATGGATGAGATGAGCAAGATGGAGAAAAATGGCGAGAAATAACTTCACACAAATAGGAAAACTTTCCCAATTACGGAGTAGTTTGCAACTCATCACAACCCATAATTCGCTAATGGTAGTTCCTGGAAATTCAATTTTCTGTGATTAAAACTATTGCAATATAAAAATTTCCAAATATCACTGGCTTTGATTTCTATTTTTGCACAGAAGCCCGGGCACACAGAGAATTCTATCTGAAACACTCTGATGACATCATTTCTCTCTTTTATCCTAAAAGTAAACTCCTCAAAATGAACTGAAAGAATTAAAATTATAAAATAATTTCATATTAAAAACATGGTGGTGAGTTGGGCATGGTGGCACATGCTAGTAACCCTGGTACTTAGGAGGCTGAGAATGGAGAATCGCAGGTTCAAGGACAGCCTCCGCAATTTAGGGAGGTTCTCAGCAACCTAGTGAGACCCTATTTCCAGATAAGAAATAAAATCTGTCTGTTGATGTAGATCGGAGGCAGAATGCGTCTGGGTTCAATCCCCAGTAACACACACACACACACACACACACACACACACACACATACACACACACACACACAATCTTGGGTAACCAGATATCCATCCTATGGCCAAAAATTTCTCTTACTTTTTTTATTCTATGCCTTTCTGTGGAAACCCAGTGAGTCCATGGGCCCCAGTAGCTATATTGAAACACATAAGATTCAAAGGACTTCAATTTTATTGAAATGTAATGACCTTAATGGTAAAATAAAGAAATAAATCTGTCCTATAGAAATATACATACTTCTTTATTAATTCATTTAATAGTGAGATCTAGTAATAGGTCTACTAACTATAATAACTTTGTGTGTGTGTGTGTGTGTGTGTGTGTGTGTGTGTGTGTGGTACTGGGGATGGAACCCAGGGGCTTTCTACCTCTGAGCTATACTCCCAGACCTATTTTTATATTTTATTAGAAGCAGGGTCTCACTAAGTTGCTGAGAGCCTCACTAAATAGCTGAGGCTTGCTTCGAACCTGTGCAATCCTCCTGTCTCTGCCTCCCAAGCGCTGGAATTACAAGTGTGCACCACCACGCCTGGCTAATTATCATAACTTTGAAGTAGTGATATAGGTAAAATATATTTCAAAAATATATGAACTATAAGAGCTGGGCAGGGTGGCGCATACTTGTAATCCCAGCATTTGAGAGCCTGAGATAGGAAGATAGTGGTTCATGGACAGCCTCAGCTATTTAGTGAGGCCCTTTGCAACTCTTAGTGAGACCCTGTTTCAAAATAAAGAATAAAAAATAGGGCTGGGGGTGAAGCTCAGAGGTAGAATGACCCTGGATACCATCCCCAGTACCGCAAAAAAAAAAAGAAAAAAAAATTAAAAATATATGCACTATAAATGGGTATCTGTAGGATATCTGTGGTTACTGTTGGTAACAAATTCTTCAGAATTAATAATACTTTTTCAGACAATGGCCTACATTCATGAATGAAGGAAATGATGCATTTCAGTCAGAAGTAAAAATAAAGATATTTCTTTCCATACAAGTTCATAATCTTCCAGTTATAAACCCCTATGTGATATGTGAAGCAGCAATTATACAAAATTTAAATTGCTCTACTTCAGAGTTTTATTACAAATGAGAAGTTCTTAGGTAGTTGTATCTTAGTTTTTATTAGCTAGGACTTCAAATGCCATCTTTCTTACTGTGTGTGTATATATGTATATATATTATAAGTGACAAATTTTAAGTGAAATCAGTGAAAATCATACAAAGACCTCAGATAGAATAACAAATTCCTTTGAATATAGCATTTCCCATATTTAACATAATTTTTATTATGATGAGCAACAAGTATTCTATTTTTTCTTTTTTCTTTTTTTTTTTTTGCAGTACTAGGGATGGAACCCAGGGGCATTCTACCTCCCAGCTACACCCCCAGCCCTATTTTTTATTCTTTATTTTGAAACAGGGTCTCAGTAAGTTGCAAAGGGCCTCACTAAGTATCTGAGGCTGTCCATGAACAAGTATCCTCCGGTCTCAGCCTCCCCAATGCTGGGATTACAAGCGTGCGCCACCATGCCCGGCTCAAGTATTTTATTTTGAAGTCAACTTCCAGGTTAAGAGATACCAAGTTTCTGAATTTTAAGAATTGATACAGTTCAGGAAGATGCATCTAATAACAAATATTTATTGTACAACATGCCAGATTTACGATAGATAACAATAGATAAAACACATGCTGTACCTCCCTTCATCAAACTACTGATCCATAAGAGGAGAGAGCCTTTAAGCAAATAACAATGTTAAGTATTTATTATACTTTTATTCAAGTATCTCAAAAAGATACTATTTTTTATACCAAGTATATGTACTATAATTTTAATATAAAATACGCTCGAATGAATGTTTCTATTTTCATTTGTTTCTTGTTTCCTGGTACCAAACTAGTACAACTAACCAGGTACATGTGGTGGTTTCACGGACTGGAACATGTTACAGCTTCTTTGTTTTTCTCATCAGGGTAAAAATGTCAGTCTTCAGCTTTCAAGAGACTTACTGGTTTGATATCTAAATACTAAAGAAATTGCACTAGCTTTTTGTCACAAGTACTATCACCCTAAGAATGCTGTTAACAGAGCCCTATTGTCAAATGAGTCCAATAACACATATGCCTTGATTACTCTAGAAAATTTCATCCAGAAATTTTTTTTTCATCCAGAAATTCCTGGTCACTCTGAATGATTCATTTCTACTCAGTATATAAAGGATGATTACAATTCTACTTACTAAATCAAGAATTATGCATACCTACTTGACAATTACCCAAAATAAAACAAAAGTGTTACTCTAATTGTAATTTCCCAAATCCACACCCCTAAGCAGATTAGTTTCTTATTCCTGTTCTAATAAATTATCAAAGCCTAGTGGTTTAAAGCACAGATTTTTTTTTTTTTCTTTCAATCCTGGAAGTCTGGAGTCTGACCTGGTCTTCAGGGTTAAGGAGGCACTGACAGAGCTGGCCCTTCTGCAAGCTCTAGGGGTGAATCTGCTTTTTGCTTCCTCCAGGTACTGCTCATGCCAGCTTTCCTTGGCTTGTGGCCGCATCTCTCCCATCTCTGCTTCCATGGACTCTTTGCCCTCTCTCCTCTGTTATCTAATTTCTCAGTCCCTCCTACAGGATCTGTCATTTGCATTTAGGGCCTACCTACATCATCCTAGAAAACCTCTCCATCTCAACATCTGTAATTGAATCACATCTGCAAAGCCCCCGTTACTATATTAAGTAGCGTTCACAGGTTCCAGAGAGTAAGGTCTGGATATCTTTGTTCATCTCACAGAGGCTTTTTCAAACCGACTGACCTTGGGAGATGTACCCCTCGGCCCACTCCTTCCCCTTGGGGAGAGTTGTCACTTTTGAAAACCTGAAACTACTGCACCAGAACCTTCCTATTGACACAGAAAGGCTTCCTTCTGCTATCGAAGCAAAAAAGAAAAGAATAAGAAGCCGGGCATGGTGGCACACACTTGTAATCCCTGTGCTTGGAAAGCAGAAGCAGGAGGATCCCACAGCCAGCCGTTCGAAGCCAGCCATGCTGGCTTAAGGGACCCTGTTTCCAAATAAAATATAACATAAGTCTAGGATTGTAGCCTGGAGGTAGAAAGGTTTCATCCCTAGTACCACTGAATAAATAAATAAGAATAAAAATAGCCCAAAAGCCTGAGAAGCACTGTCTAAAACATAAGTAAACATTGTCACCACCGAGTCTTTGATTTGATACGTATAAAACGTTAATCTCTGGACAATGAGTGAATCAACAGTTTTATAATATGGTTCGATATTCAGTATTTCATAAAATATGAAATGACTGAATAATATGAGGCTTCTGTTTATAATTTTTTCAATCTTTCAGTCTTGCTAAGAACTCCTGAGTATATGATACGGAGGTAAGAGAGCTAACACATTCTAAGTGTACCTGAGAACAGATACTTTAAGCTGTTTGGTCATGTTTCAATTTGAAAGATTAGATGTAAATGTTTGCTACTAGTACTTAAAAATATATTCTAACAAAAAGAAATGTGTATGACACCAAGCTGAAATAAATGCATTTTGTTTTCCATTAAACTGTTCTATTACTGGTATTGATACATAAGGTCAATGGATACTGCTAAGAACTACTTAACAGGCCACATTCTAAGTTTGGCATTGCACAAATATATTCTCTAAAAGGAGCAAAAATAAAATGAATGCCTTGGAGTTGAACTGCAACACCCTTTGAATTACTCGAGATCCTTCGCACAAGGTTACGGCCTTACTCCCCACTTCTGTTCATATGTCCTCCTCATTTTCCTCTAGCTCACTTCCCTCCAGTTTAAGATTACAACTATCTATACTTTGTTTGAAATACTCTATCTGCTCTTGGATTGGGGATATGGATCAGCAGTAGAGCACTTGCCTAGCATAAACAAGGCTTTGGGTTATGTACGCATCCCCCCACCCTTCAAAAACAGAAAGACCCCAAAAGATAGAAATTATTTGCCATATCTAAGGCCCACAATCTGCCACTGACTTTTCACTTCAACTGTTGATAAAACTCAGCTGGACACAGTCTTCATCTACACTAGGACCAACCCTCAGCACTACTGTACCACAGGCAAAGCTCCTTTCAAAAGATTCTACTGATTGAATCTCCCTGGTGGCTTCTCATGGTCTCTGGGATGGGTTCAGACTTGCTAGGAAACAAGAGGCCAACCTTCACCCTGTTCTTGTCAAAACCAAAATTCTCTTTCACTCAAAGTCTAAACTGAGCACCTCTCCAAACATGCCAGAATAACTCAGAATCTCACACACTTCATCAAAGTGTCTTTCAGCAACTGCTACTGTCTTATCCATCATTGAAAGTGAGGAGATAGAAAGGAAATAGGCAGATAGGGAAAAGGCCTTGGTAGAAAAAAGCTAATATCCTGAGTTTCCTGAGGGGCGACAAATGCCTGAAATTCCAAAGGCTCAGGAGATGAGAAGGCCAGAGCTTCACAAAGCCATCCTGAGTTTCCTAATCAACAAACCCACCTAGCAAGTCTGGCATTCCTGAAAGGAGACCCTTCAAAGGACTTGCAAATGCCCTATGCAAATTCTCCTTGGAATCTCAAAAGTCACCCTAACCACAAACGGACTTGCAAGCAGTCATGCATCAGCCAGTCAGATGGCAAAAGCGGGGCACTTTCCCGCTCGGGACCCCCTCCCCTTTTGGGGAGCTGTTCTCTCTCTCGAAGGTCGTGTTGGCCCTGAGAGAAGGCAGAGTGCATCTGAGGGCACGTGGCTCGGGCCACTCTCGAGTAGTGACCTGAAGGCCTCTGCTGGACATCATGGCTGACCAGGCCCCTAGGGGTGACCTGTACCTCTTTTCTGGCAGATTGCGTGGACTCTGGGAGAAAGTAGTTTGCAACTGATGGGCACTTGGCTCGGGCGACACTCGGGTAGTGACCCTGAAGGCAGCTACTGGACCCCGGAGTCCCGACCGCCCCTATGGGGTATTCGGCCACTTTTCTCTATTTCCCTCTGGCAGATCGTGCGGACTCTGGAAGAAAGCAGCCTGCACCTGAAGGCAATTCGGCTTGGGCTACTCTCAAGTATTGTCCTGAAGGCAGCTACTGGACCCAGAGTTCCAGCCCCTTTTGGGGTGTTCAGCCACCCTTGCCCCATTCCCTGCTGCTTCCAATAAACCTTTTACTCCCCTTCCTGAGGTCTGCGGGTGTCATTCTTCGCTTTCCGTAGACAAGAACTCGCTGGGGTTTTCTCGCAAGAAACCCCCTTTTCAAAAGTTCAGTTGGCGTCATTGACTCAGTCATGATGAGGAGATAGAAAGGAAATAGGCAGATAGGGAAAAGGCCTTGGTAGAAAAAAGCTAATTTCCTGAGTTCCCTGAGGGGCAACAAATGCCTGAAACTCCAAAGGCTCAGAGATAAGAAGACCAGAGCTTCAGAAAGCCATCCTGAGTTTCCTGAGAGACAACAGATACCTGAAACTCTAAAGGTTCAGAGATAAGAAGGTCAAAGCTTCACAAGGCCATCCTGAGTTTCCTAATCAACAAACCCACCAAGCAAGTCTGGCATTCCTGAAAGGAGACCCTTCAAAGAACTTGCAAATATCCTATGCAAATTATCCTTGGAGTCACCCTAACCACAAACGGACTTGCAAGCGGTCAGGCATCAGCCAGTCAGATGATCAGCCAGTCAGATGGCAAAAGCGGGGCACTTTCCCACTCAGGACCCTCTCCCCTTTTGGGGAGCTGTTCTCTCTCTCTCGCAGGTCGTGTTGGCCCTGAGAGAAGGCAGAGTGCATCTGAGGGCACGTGGCTCGGGCGACTCTTGAGTAGTGACCTAAAGGCCTCTGCTGGACATCATGGCTGACCAGGCCCCTAGGGGTGACCTGTACCTCTTTTCTGGCAGATCGCGTGGACTCTGGGAGAAAGTAGTTTGCAACTGATGGGCACTTGGCTCGGGCGACACTCGGGTAGTGACCCTGAAGGCAGCTACTGGACCCCGGAGTTCCGACCGCCCCTATGGGGTGTTCGGCCACTTTTCTCTATTCCCTTCTGGCAGATCGTGCGGACTCCGGAAGAAAGCAGCCTGCACCTGAAGGCAATTGGCTTGGGCTACTCTCAAGTATTGTACTGAAGGCAGCTGCTGGACCCAGAGTTCCAGACCCTTTGGGGGTGTTCAGCCACCCTTACCCCATTCCCCCATTCCCTGCTGCTTCCAATAAACCTTTACTCCCCTTCCTGAGGTCTGCGGGTGTCATTCTTCGCTCTCCGTAGACAAGAACTCGCCGGGGTTTTCTCGCAAGAAACCCCCGTTTCATTTATTCTCTGAAACACTCCATTACTGCACTTACTGGTCTTCACACATGTTGGGGTCAGGCACTCAATACCCTCCATTCACACCCACCCACACTTCTCTGTTTCCATATTAAAATGTAAATTTCCATATCATATCATAGGCATTTTTATACTCCAATGTAATGGATTGGATCTGGGGCATCCCTCAGCCCTCATGGAAACGGGTGGCAGTGTTGGAAGTGGGGCTTGGTTGCAACCTTAACAAATTGTAATGGATTTATCTGGGTGGTGGTCCAGGCCAATAGGGTGTGGCTGGAGAAGGTGGGTCCCGGGGCCTTTAGCCTTAGGGATTATAAATGGTTCCTCCTCTCCTCTCTCTGTCTCTGTCTGTCTGTCTGTCTGTCTGTCTGTCTCTCTCTCTCTCTCTATCCTCTCTCTCTCTTACTTCCGGCCTCCATGATGTGAGGATCGCAGCCTGTGTGCTTCCTTTCTCTACTTCCTGTCATCATGCTCTGAGATTCAAGGTCCCCAACCTCACATGGACTAAAACCATGAGCAAAAACATCGTTCTTCTTCTAAGTGATGTACCAGTATCGGGAATGGCCTAGGAAGATTTGAGAAAGCTCTAATGATTAATATATTTCAAAAATTGGTGAAAGGACTTGGTTTCTGTCAAAAAAAGCAGGCAACTATTCCAATGTAAATTAACCTAGTTAAAGGTAATTAGCAAGTGTATAGGAGAGGAGAACTAGGATTTCCTCATCCTCATTCTAAAGACAGGTTTACATAATAATTGGGTAATCTAGTTAGGATGGGAGGAGCTGGGTCAACCTTGACCTTCATGAAAGGAGACACCTTGCGGGAGGAACCTTACAGAGACATTTACTACTCAGAATTACGTGAACAAGATGGAGAACATGTGTATAAAAAAAGTCTGGTACACGTGTTGTATCTTTGGTGAATTTGTTCGAACTACCCCCCCCCCCCGTGCCATTTCTGAATAGCATGGGGCTGTAACTGTCTTCTGTATTTCTATCTTTTTAATAAACTTCTTTAAATCTTCAGCAAGAGTCCAGGCTAATGTGTATTTATCCTTAGCTCAGTATAAGAACCCGCAGCTTTTTTGTTTTGGGTTTTTTTGTGTTTTGAGGGAAATTGTATCCGGAACCCTAATGGGTCCTTGGGGACAGTTTCCCCCAAACCATAACATATTTTTAAACCATAACAAGTGACATGGTCAGTTCTTTGGATACGGCTGTGAAAATGCCAATACACCCAGTTTCTAGCACAGTAATTAACATCTCCTAGATAATCAACACATATTTACCAAGAGCTTAATATAGAATTTTGCCTTCACTTTCTTCCTGCTTTAAAACCTACTTTAGAAAACATTTCCTATGATTCATTTATACTTAGGTATAAACCTAAGTTTACGCTCAGGAATAGCTGCTTTTAAATCTATATTTGTAAATATAAAATAAAGGTAGTTTTCTCAAAATTATTAAGCACTCATAATGTTTCTGAAGACAGGAAACCTTTCTGACATCCTATCATACCAAAAAAAGGGACCTCTCTATGCCTTGCATAAGGAAAATTCCATGATTTGTAAACTGTGAAGTTATAATTTGTAAATTTATATTCTCAGAGTTAGAATGGACCTCATCTCACCACCTAATGATTGGGTTTCTTCTATAATATCCACAATGATGGTCAAAACCTATATTTGAGAACATCTAACAGCCTCCCAGAGAGGCCCATTTCAATTTCTTTTCATGTGTCTTTAAAAAATAATACACATTCACACTTTTGAGGCCTCTGGTCAATAGGAAATGAAACTGCAAGTTAATGAAGAAAGAAAAACCACCACCCTAAAGCTTAAATTAAAAAACCAAGGAGCACAAATCACATCGGGGCACCTTTTTGCTTTTTAATTTGAATCTCAAGAATGCTAGTCACCCTACAATAGCCATATTCAGGATAATCAAGATTACAACAGGAAACTGTTTGAGCATAAACTGCTATGGCAGGAAACTGATTAGTTCAGCAAAGAGACAGGATGCTTCTTGTCTCTACTGTTGTCTGAGTTAATCCTATGCCTCCTCCATAGGCCACATGCTCTGAGATAAAGGATTATAAAGTTGCATCATGAAAGCAGACTGAAGTAAAATTAATAATAAATGTAGGGGTACTATAAAGCACTGCCTGAAATTGCAAAGAAGCTGAAATCAGTCAGCTCAGGTGTGGGGGAGGGAGAGGAAGTCTAATAATGCCATGTAAAACGCGACCAGGATCTACAGAATAGAAAGTTCTATAACAATGTGTTTGTAATAAAGGAGCACTCTCAAAATAAGTGATAGGCATGCTTTGAAAGAAGACTCTCTTGGGATATTCTTTTCTAGGAACCCTGAGCAATCTAACTTGGATTGCCTGAAAAGTAGTGAAATGTATTACTTCACACATCACCCTGTATAGGCGGAAAAAAGAATGCTTCCACAAAGGTGTCCACAGCATAATTCCCTGACACAATGAATAAATTACTTCTTGCAGCAAAAGGGGTTTCTGCAGATGTGATTAAGATTAAGGATCAGGAGATGGGCATGATTTTGGATTACCCAAGTAGGTCCAACCAAATCACATGGTTTCTTCAATTTGAAGAGCCCCTTCTCAGAAGGTTCCACAGTCAAAAGGAGATGTGAGTACAGAATGATCAAGGAGATAAGATTGGTGCCACTGAAGATAAAAGAGGCCAGGAGGCACAGAAGTGGATGGGCCACTGAAGCTGGCAAAAAACTATCCCCCTAGAGCTTCAGAAAGGAATGCAGCCCTGCTGACATTCTTCTGCCCAGATAAGAGCAGTGAGACCACACACCAGAGCAACTCTCAGATAATAGATTTGTGTTGAGTTAGGCCACCAACCTTGTGACAACTTGTCACATCAGCAATAAAAGAACTAACATCAGCCCATATTCTTTCACAGGCTTTACATAAACATAAAATGTGACACAAATTGAAAGAAAAAGTGATCATTTAACAGACACCCTAACATTTGCACTTCACTTATTTCTAAAATTATTTTAACCGGCAATAAAAAAAAAAAAACCTCGAAATACTATATTCTTCAAAGAGGAAATAAAATATTCAATATGCACTTTTTAAAACACTTGAAAGATTATCAATGCTCTCAATAAATCCAACAAGAAAAAAAATTAATTTACTTGAATTTTTTTGGTATCCCAAGCATTTGGTATCCCCTACATTTCAGAATGCTTTTTCCCACAAACCTGATTTTGAAGCACTTTTTAGATGAAATTTTATAATAGACATTGACGTGCGTGTTATTTAGAATTTATTAAAGTAGTGAAATGATTAAAATTCAAGTTACTAGTTGAATCTTTGTTGAGTAACATGGCACTCATTCATGTTCCATCCCTTACTTTACATCTTACTGATTAAAAATAAATAAAACGAGTAGAGATGCGAATTTGCTTTACTCACCACTTTGCAGCAAAGGGGCCAAAACCACCACATCAAACCGATACCCAAGAGTAACAATAACACCAAAATAGCAATGATGGCTGCAATCCCGTTAGACTAAAGTAGACAAAAGAAAACACAAAGCAGTCAGCAAAGCTTAGGGTCAGATCCCACATGTATTTTTCCTTAAAGAAATACTAGGAAACAATACAAAAAGCATAAGATCAAACTAGATTTTAACTATATTCCTTTAAATTATTTAAATTATATAAATTATTTTATATTGTATTTAATATATATTAGGCTATATTTCAAAGTGCTGCAGACTGTTTTAAATATGTCTTAAAGAAATGGAGGAAAAATCACTATTTAGGGTTAGACAAATGACCCATATCTTTTGTGACTAGCTTAGGATTATTCTGAGTCAAGAATAATTACCCAAGGCAGAATTTTTCCAGACTCTAAGATGATGGAATACCATTTACTCTATATACTTAAATGATAAGGCAAGATGCATATTTTAAAATCACTAGTAGACAATAAATGAACAGCTCTTATTGGCAAATGCATATACACATCAGTGCAAAGATGAAATCTCACAGATTTGTGTCTCAAATGATCTCTGTGGCCTAAGTTATTGCCTGCATAAGAACCACACCAGTGTCCTCTCACTTCCTGAGAGCTTAGTGAAGAGATAGAAAGGAAATAGGCAGATAGGGAAGAGGCCTCCGTAGAAAAAAAGTCAATTTCCTGAGGGGCGAGGAATACCAACTTCCAAGGCTCAGGGATAAGAACAAGGCTCAGAGATAAGAATGACCAAAAGCTTCACAAAACCATCTGTTTACTAATCAACACACCCAGGAGACATCACTGGAGCAAGTCTGACACTCCTACTGAAAGGAGACTCTTCAAAGGACATGCAAATTCTGAGAGCTGCTTCCCAGAATTCCCAGGATCCCAAACTCCCCACAACCAACAGAGGACACACAGACATCTATAAAACCTTAGACCAGCCACCAGGACGGGTTTTTCCCTCTCAGGAAACCCCTCCCCTTGGGCTCTTCTCTTCTCTTCTCTTCTCTTCTCTTCTCTTCTCTTCTCTTCTCTTCTCTTCTCTTCTCTTCTCTTCTCTTCTCTCTCTCTCTCTCTCTCTCTCTCTCTCTCTCTCTCAGGTCGCGTTAGCCTTGAGAGAAGGTGGAGTGCAACTGACAGCCATGTGGCCTGAGCTACACTCGGGTAATGACCTGAAGGCCTCTGCTGGACATCAAGGCTGACCAGGGCCCCTAGGGGTGACCTGCACCTCTTTTCTGGCAGATCGCATGGACTTTGGGAGAAAGCAGCTTGCAACTGAAGGCATTCGGTTTGGGCTACTCTCAAGTATTGTCCTGAAGGCAGCTGCTGGACTCCAGAGTTCTGGAAGCCCCTTTGGGGTATTTGGCCACTTTTCCCTATTCCCTGCTGCTTCCAATAAACCATTTATTCCCCTTCCTGCGGTCTGAGGGTGTCATTCTTCGCTCACCGTAGACAAGAACCCGGTAAGGAAATGCCAAGTTTCTTCTCAAGAAACTGTTTCATCTTTGATGAAACACCGGGTTTCTTCTCAAGAAACCCCCTGTTTCATCTTGGGGGCTCAGAAGAAAACCCCCATTTCATTAGTTCCTCTGGCCGTCAGGTTCCTGCTCTTGGCTCTGCCTCTAACCCCCTCGTCCTAACAACCACTTATTTATCCTATAGGGTCTAAGTCACTTCCTCAGGAAAGCTTTCTCTGGCTAAACATGCCCCTCCTAATTGTACAACTCATACTTTTCTATATTTTAATCTTTAGCAATTTTCACAATGCAACTTATTAATGATGAGATTTATGATTTTTTTGTTTCATTTCTCTTGTCTGCTGTAATTCATTATGAGTCACAGCTAGTCTAATCGACTTACCACTGTATACACTCCATACCTTGCATTTAAAAACTATCTACTGAAATAAGGAACTCCAAAGAATTAAAACTGCAACAGAAGAGTGAAAATATCTTTACTTTATGAATATAAGTTTTAGTATAAGTCAGTTTTCCAGAAAGAAAAGAACAGTATTTCTTCCAAACTTTCCAGTCTCTGGGATTCCTAGTAACAGGTTTTTCATGGTGTTTTTTGTTTTTTGTTTTTGTTTTAAGAAAAAGAATTCAGGGAAGAATAAAAAGAAAAGGGGAGAACTATTTTAAGGAAAATTTCAAGCAAATAACTAAGTGTTCTGTTATTAAACATACATCAGGTACTTAGGAAAATACCCAAACTGCATCCTTCCATACAGAACTGTAAATAGTTATGAATGAATTAAGTGACTTTACCCAGACATAATTACTTAAGGTATAAAATATAGGTAAAGAAGAATATAAACAGGATCACCACAAAAATAGATGAAAAAGTAAAATGTCAAATGTGTAAGTTCTTGATCTCACCTTCAAAAATAAAGTGTTGTGAAGTTACCCCTGACGCTTGTCTGTCCATGTGCAGGGAATAAAGCATTCCTGCGCCTGGGTCTTCTTCCGTTGAGGACTCAGGTACAGCATACACAGACACGGCTATTTGGCTGTGTTACACAACTTTCAAATGAGTTCTATGGACATTTGGTTCCCCCTTTTCTTAGAATTTACACTTTGTGTTCAGAAATAAGGACATGCAATTAGAGGCTATGAATCTGCTAAATTGTAGTGGTTAGTTTGTTCTTTCTATGTGTGTGTCATGAACAGGAAATTCAGAAAATTGTGCTGACACTCAGAATACAAAGTAGATGGGTGGCCTTGATAATTACTTCTTTTTGTGGTACTAGATATGGAACCCAGGGACATTCTATTTCTGAGCTACACTCCCAGTCCTATTTTTTATTCTTAATTTTGAAACAGGGTCTCACTGAGTTGCAAAGGGCCTCATTAAGTAGCTGAGGCTGGCCTTGAACCTTGATCCTCCTGTCTCAGCCTCCGGAATGCTGGGATTACAAGAGCACACCACCATGCCCGGCTGATAATTACTTATAATTCTTTATCTTTTTTCTCAAAATAAATTGACTTTATTAGTAATATTGCCCAAAACACTATCCAAATCCAGATGCAAATATACATTTATTAAGATAGTTATCACCTCTACTGATTTGAAAGACTTATTTAAAATTTTTTAATCTAAAATATACACATTCTGAAACCCTACAAATCTAAACTTCGTCATATCTAAGACAGGCATGATAGAAAATAGGAAGTACATAATTTAATGCTACCCAACTTGACATCTAAGTCTGAGATAACAGTTCTTGGCTACACCCATCTCAGACATTAGCTCAGTTAACTGGATACAATGGCAGGCTTTTTCATTTCCTTTGATTTAATTTCCAGAGCCACCATGAAAGCAAAGAAGATGACAGTCAAAAAAGGGAAATAATTTCATTGTTCACATAATGTCATAAACAAATTAAGTTCAAACACATGAACTTCAAGCCTGTGAGCAGATCCTATGCTACAAATCCAGAAGTAGAAGCCAGATAAAAAAGTGAATGAAACCAGATAACATTAAACCCACATCTATCTCATGGGCAGAAACTAGAAACTTCTCAGTTTAGACATGCCTCTCTTTACACATATCTCAGGTCAAAAAGTCCTAGTAGGATTTTGTGTTTGATAAAACACACAAATTTAATTTTTCTTGAACTAAATGGAATTAGTATATTTTACTTAAAGCTAAAAATATTTTTTCATTCATCAAAAAATATTTGATGTCCCCCCAATACTGAGCCTTTAAATGGGCACCAGGGTTACGATGTCAGACAAGTCTTCATGAAGCCCACAGGTTAGAAAAGTAGACCTTAAACAAATAATTATGAGTGTGAGGAGTGTACCCAATAGAAACCTATAATCAAGGGAACTAACCTAGTCTATGGTTCTGAGAGGACCTTCCTGGAGAAAATATATAAATGGATGAAGAAGAGAGTAGAAAAAATTATTGGCTCTTGTAGGAGCCAAATAAAGACCAACACGATGGCTGAAGCATAGAGTTAAAGGGAAAAGAGTAGCACCTGAAGAGACTGAAGCAAAGAAGTCAAACACAAACCTCTGAAAAGCTGTAGATTATCACAGAGAGAACTGACCACTGAACCATTGGTTGAATCAGTGGCCATTTGTTGGCTGATCATCCCATCTACCCTTGTTACATGAATTCTTTCTAAAAATACTTCTGCCCTAGTAGCATTTTCAGATGTCTCCGAAGACTGGAGTATGAAAGTTAACTGAGGAATCCAGCCTGAAACAATACCCACATGTCAGTCAAGCTATGAAGCTCTCTTAAGAATTATCTAGGGCTGGGTGTGGTGGCACACGCTTGCAATCCCCACGCTTGGGAGGTGGAGACAGGAAGATCGTGCAGGTTTGGAGCCAGCCTCGCTGGCTTACAGGATCCTGTTTCCAAATAAAAAATATAAAAATGGGTCTAGGAGTGCAGCCTGCAGGAAGAAGGGTTTCCAAGAGCCCCAGTACTACCAAAACAAAAAATAAAAGAAAATAATTCTCTAGGGACATAAAAGGACCTTGAGCCTGATATTAGGGTAGAAGGAACCTATTTTCTATTGATACTAGCACATTATGATTTTAAAGTTCATCTGCATTTAATTTTTTTCATTAAAAGAAAGTTATACAGTCAAGACCCCTGGAGAAACCGGGCCCAGTAAGACGCTGGGTTCTGGGCGGGGGTCGCGCGCGGGGCACGCCAGATGGGGCCCGGGTCACGGGACTCTGGGCCCCAGGCTGAACTGCGAGTAGCACGCCAGACCCCTGGAGAAACCGGGCCCAGTAAGACGCTGGGTTCTGGGCAGGGGTCGCGCGCAGGGCACGCCAGCTGGGGCCCGGGTCGCGGGACTCTGGGCCCCGGGCCGAACTGCGAGTAGCACGCCAGACCCCTGGAGAAACCGGGCCCAGAACAGAAAAAGATAAAGAAAAATATCGGAGAGGAGGTAAGAAAGCCGTTATGGATGCCAGGACACTGGAGATGCAGACAAAACTTATCTAAATGCACTGGAACTTATGGAAAAATTCGCTGTGAAAGAGGACTGCTATTTCTCTATATTGTTAAGAATCTCAGACATCACATATAAGGAGAGAGTTTAGCGGAGACCAAGGAGAAATGCGGTGTTGAAAGAGTTCTCCACGATGGTGGTGGAGACTTGTATTCAGGAGAAGCAGAAACCGGATCTTACCAACTTTATTTTTTTGGAGAAATTACACCAAATGTCGAATGCTACCATCACGCATGCTTAGGAACACTGGACAACATTCAGAGTGGAAAAAGAGCCTGGGAAGGATTTGAAACGGTGGAGGCAGTGGCAATGCCAGTGGCCAATACTCAGGGGAGGCAGAGATCTGATACATTACACCTGGAACCTTTGAAATAATAACCACAGAGACAGTGATCGGAACCTGCTGAGGGGTTAGGCGGGCGCCGGGGCCAGTGGCCTACATCGGAGCTTGCTGTGAGGCAAGGCCACTACTGAGGCCTCCGTGGCCGGGATTGGAACCTGCAGAGGGGTTAGACTGATGCTGAGGCCAGCGAGGCCGGCATTGGAGCCTGCCATGAGGCAAGGCTTGTGCTAGGGCCTCTGAGGTCGGGTCCGGAACTTGCTGAGGGGTTAAGCCGGTGCTGGGGTCAGCGAGGCTGGCATCGGAGCCTGCCGTGAGGCAAAGCCAGTGCTGGGGCCCCCGAGGACGGGACCAGAACTTGCTGAGGGGTTAGGCCGGTGCTGGGGCCAGCGGGGCTGGCATCAGAGCCTGCCATGAGGCAAGGCCGGTACTGGGGCCTCCGAGGTCAGGATAAGAGCCTGCCCAGGAGTTAGGCCGGTGCTGGGGCCAGTGTGGCCGGCATCGGAGCCTGCCGTGAGGCAAGGCCGGTGCTGGGGCCTCCGAGGCCGGGATAAGAGCCTGCCGAGGGGTGAAGCCGATGCTGGGGCCAGCAAGGCCGGCATTGGAGCCTGCCGTGAGGCAAGGCCGGTGCTGAGGCCTCCGTGGCTGGGATTGGAGCCTGCCTTGAGGCAAGGCCGGTACTGGGGCCTCCGAGGTCAGGATAAGAGCCTGCCGAGGGGTTAGGCCGGTGCTGGGGCCAGTGAGGCTGGCATTGGAGCCTGCCGTGAGGCAAGGCCGCTACTGGGACATCCAAGGCCGGGATAAGAGCAAGGCCGGCATCGGAGCCTGCCGTGAGGCGAGGCCAGCATCGGAGCCTGCCGTGAGACGTGGCCAGTGCTGGGGCCTCCTAACCCGGGAACGGAACCTGCTGAGGGGTTAGGCCGGTGCTGGGGCCTCCGAGGCCGGGATTGGAATCCTGCCAAGGGGTTAGGCTGGTGCAGGGGCCAATGGCCAGCATCGGAGCCTGGCGTGAGTCAAGTTCACTCCTGCGGCCTCCAAGGCCGGGACCAAAGCCAGCTTAGGGGTTAGACCGGTGCAGGGGCCAGCGAGACCAGAACTGGGGCCTCCCATGAGGCAAGGCCGCTGCTTGAGCCAGCGAGGTCTGGATCAGTCCACTGAGTAGCCAGGCCACTACTGGGACCATCAAGAGTGGGATCAGTATTTGCAACGCAGCATGCACAGAGAAATATCGCAGAAAATATAAATCAGACGCTTCTCTTAATCAGCAATAACTAGGAGGAAAAGGGCAACAGGAAGAGGTTGAGCTATAGAAATGGCCCTATAGTGAAGCAACTAATGTGACCAATCAGAGGGTATGTAATACTGGAGGACGGAGCCTCTTTAAAATGCAGGAGGTACATAAACAAATGTATCAAAGTAAATCACCAAAGAAGCGTGCGATGGAGGGAGGGGGAGGGAATGGAATGGGGGCTGGAGGAGGGCTAATTGGATGATGTGTGCTTGTATATCCTCTCAAGTCTTGTACTCCAATGTGATTGATATATGACTACAATGCACCAATTTAAAAAATAAATTAATAAAAAAAATATTCTGTAAAAAAAAAAAAGAAAGTTATACAGTCAAAGACTTTACTTTGCCAAATATAATTCTAAGAGAAGCATAGAATTACAGAAAACAAGTAAAGGTCACTAATGTGTTTGCAAAATCACAAAAGTTTCAAAATTGCATGAATAACATATTATGACCTATTTAGAAAATAATCACAGTAACCATTTTTTAGTAAAACAGGTATAAAAAGAGGTAAATTTGTTTCTACGATTTTGTTTTCATGAATTTAGAATTAAGAAAAGAAAAATAGTTATGAAACAGGTGATGATTTTACTTATTGAATTATTTGAAATATTATACTGGAGTTAATAAACTATGACTTAAGGGCCATATTAAGTTTATCTATTTTATAAGATCCCCCACTTAAGAATGTTTTGTTTACATTTTTTATCACTGAAAAAATATAGAAAATAATATGCTACATTATATTCAAATTTCAGCCACAGGTCTGAATGTTAGACTATGGCTGCTTTTGCACTATAGCAGTAGTTTTTAGTACGTGTGATAGAGACCATTATAGTTTCCAAAGCCTGAAGTATTTACTGTCTGGCCTGTAATAAGAAAAGTTTGCTGACCACTATCTTAGCTAAATCAATTTAATATCTGCTTGAAAAATAAACTGTGCAAGTGTTTTTTTTTATTTTTTATTTTTTGTTTTTTTGGTGGTACTGGGGTTCCTGGAAGCCCTTCTACCTCCAGGCTACACTCCCAGACCTATTTTATATTTTTGAAACAGGGTCTCTTACGCCAGCGCGGCTGGCTTCGAACCTGCGCGATCCTCCTGTCTCTGCCTCCCAAGCGCGGGGATTACAAGCGTGCGCCACCACGCCCGGCCTGTGCAAGTGTTTTTTAAAGGAAGAAAAGAGATTGTGGAACTAGCCAAGTGATTTAACCTTTTAGAACCTCCAGGCTCCAAGCAACCCCTCTCTCTGGTAGAGTAAGAGCTGAAATCAGCAGGTGGTAAGCTCCTTAAGCCATGCACCTCTGAGGATTCTACCTACCTAACAGAAGAAGCACCTTCTAATGTGTTTGCAAAGATGTGCACTAAATATTAAAGGTAGCTTTCTGCTCTCTATCCCACAGTTTTTTTATATGTAAAATTAGCATAAAAGTAATGGGATCCTTTTGGGTTGTGAGTATTAAAGCCAAACAGTGCCTAATGCATGCATAATAATGCTTAGTGCATGTGTGATAGTGTTTAGCACAGTGTCCGGTACATGCTCAGAGAACAGGCTCTTGGTATTTTTATTACAAAAGGATTATAAAGAGCAGTAGTTATGGAGGGAATGACATCTTTTCACTCTATTTTTAAAACAGAGATACATTTCAAAGATTGAGAAGAGATGAAGGGAAATAGCTGTCTAAGTACAAAAACTCCTCAGACTCTCATGTTACATTTCTTAAATCTAGAGATTCCCCACTTTTAAAAGAGGCATACAGCAACTTGAATTCACTCATTTAGCAAATAATTTTGGAGTACCAGCCCTGTGTAATGATCATTTATGAAAAGAAGCAAAGAAAAATTGCAGGCTCCATAGTCCATGACTCAGGGCTGGAGAGCAGGACCCAAAAGTAAACAGGAAATAAAGCTCTTCTCTTCCTGCCCTAATATGACTGTGCCCAGGATGCTCTCAGAGCATGTAATGGAGAATTTCAAACGAACAAATCAATCACTAGGGTAAAGTGTTTTATTTAGTCTGGTTTCCAAATGCCCATGAGAATCAAAAGTATCGTCCCAGGAGGAACAATATAATATCACTGACTGCATTTCACCTAATCTCTAAATCTTAATATGCCCAAAAGACTAAATATTACTTAATTACTTAATTCAGTGCCTGGGCCCTTATCATAATATTATCCACTGTTATCTTCTATTTCAGAGAGAGATTTTATGCACACATTAGTAGGTGTATCTCATGGCTCAAGAATCACTTTCTTTAGTTTTCTTCTTCCCATAATAGGGATTGAAGACGGGAGTAGCAGGATTCTACCTCTGAGCTATACTCCCAGAACTTTTGAAACTGGGTCTTACTAAGTTGCCGAGGCTGTACTCAAACCTTCAATTTTCCTGTCTCGGCCTCCCGATTACTGTAATTATAGGCTTATGACACCACATCCGGCATCAAGCCTCACTTTCTATTCCTATAAAATGGTAATATTACTGCCACATGCCAGAGATATTTGAAGATAAATATAAAACATGGTTAAGTCTAATGAGAAGAAAGAATTTCCCTATGATCATTTACAAATATGATAAAACAAATCACAATATTTACTACCCTGAAATAATTACCATAATATAGATCATCACACAGAAGTCTTGAAACCCCTGCCAAGGCTGAGGGAGGGGGGGAAGGACGTGTCTGGACACTGCTCAGGCCTTTCTCAGTCCTTGCCCTCCCTGGCCTTTCCCAGGTGCCTACTGCTACCCTCTCTGCTGTTGGAACTCCATCTTATTCATCTTCTCTATTTGGTAAGTGTTGGGGTTCTCCCACTTCTTGAGATGTTCCTTATCTTTCACTTCTTCATTTATTCTATCCACCACGATGACCCTGGATATCCCCTTAGACTTATTTAATCTTTAATCAAACCAGATTTCTTCCTGATCCCTGACTGTGAGTCTGGGATTTCCCCTTTCCTAAGAATCTACTTTAGAAAGCCCATAATTGCAAAATCTTTCTGTGCTCTTTGAAATGCTTATAATGCTTTCTTCAAAGCCTCTTGCCACTTTTATAGACCCTAGAGAAAGTCTTTCTCAAGGATGTGGGGGGAGACTTCTTTGAAAAGTAATCAGGGAAGATTGAGCCCTACCTCAGTCACAGAAGCAGGGGAGGAGTCACCTGACTTTAAGTTTAATCACTACCTATTAGGAAGATAGAAAAAGTTTATTTTTCCTTTACATAATATCAATTACAGGTACAGGTGGTCCATAATTTCCCTCACTCCCATTCTTAATAATTCTCCAAGCCAGGCGTGGTGGAGCATGCTTGTAATCCCAGCATTTGGGAGGCGGAGACAGAGGATCACAGATTCATGGACAGCCTCAGCTACTTAGTGAGACCCTGTTTCAAAAAAAAAAAAAAAAGGAAACTCGCCGGGCTTGGCGGCACATACTTGTAGTTATCATTAAGGAGGCTGAGACAGGAGGATCGCGGTTCACTGCCAGCCTCAGTTACTTAGTGAGGCTTCTGCAACTTAGTGAGACCCTGATTTCAAAATAAAGAATAAAATAGGGTAGGGGGTGTAGCTCAGAAGTCAAATCCCCCTGGGTTCTATCCCCAGACCCGCAAAAAAAAAAAAAGAAAGATGGAGAAGGAGGAGAAGGAGAAGGAGAAAGAAGGAGAAGGAGAAGGAGAAGGAGAAGGAGAAGAAGAAGAAGAAGAAGAAGAAGAAGAAGAAGAAGAAGAAGAAGAAGAAGAAGAAGCTGAAAAATAGGGCTGGGAGTGTAACTCAGAGGTAGAATACCCCTGGGTTCCATCCCCAGTACTACAAAAAAAAGAACTCCAGCCCTTTGCTTCAGAGTAATTCCATCATCCGATCTCATTTCCTTCTTGCATTAATTATGAATAAGATCATTCTTGCCTGTTTCACTTAGTCCTGTGTAGCTTGTCTTTGCCACTACATGTTCCTCCTACTTCACAATTCCATTAACTCTTCAAGTCTCCCATCTTCTTTCCCTTTCATATACCTCAACCAAATTTAAACCTGCACATGGATCGCTAATCTTTATGCATCTCTGAGATTTGTGGCTATGTCTACAATTATCCATCTGACATTGGCAACCTTGCTAACTCATCATGTCTACAATGAAATGTCTCTTCATCTCCTGATTCAGCTCTGTCTTTAGATGTTTGAACAGTAGCACCATTCTTCCAACCATCACATCAGTAGATTGGAATCAGCCATTCCTTCCCAAACTAATCATACACTAAAAAAATGTTTTTCTGCCGGGCGTGGTGGCGCACGCTTGTAATCCCAGCATTCGGGAGGCTGAGACCGGAGGATCGCGGTTCGCGGACAGCCTCAGCTACTTAGTGAGGCCCTCTGCAACTCAGTGAGACCCGGTTTCAAAATAAAGAATAAAAAATAGGGCAGGTAGCTCGGAGGTCGAATGTCTCTGGGTTGCATCCCAGACCCACACACAAAAAAAAGTTTTTCTTTTCTTTCCTTTTCTCTTCTTTTCTTCTATTTTTATATTTTTTCCTGTGTGTGTGTGTGTGTGTGTGTGTGTGTGTGTGTGTGTGTGTGTGTGTGGTACTGGGGATTTAACCCAGGGGCATTGGGTTTCTGAGAGTCTTGCTACACTGCTGAGGTTGTCCCCAAACTTGTAATCCTCCTATCTCAGTCATCCAAGTACTGGGATTCCAGCCATGCACTAGCACATCTATCTAATATATTCCTTCATTAATACAATTTCTGTTGTTTCTGGTACTATATATACCACCATAAATAAATTCAGAACCCAAAGCTTTCTGCCTAAATCCTAGCATTCGTTTCTGAAAAGCTTCTTCTGTGCCTTGTTTGCTTTTCATCCTCATTATCTTGCAGACCACCACTAATCTAACCCTCCCAAAATAGAACACTGCACCATCACGTTCAAGTCTGAAGCCTTTAAAAAATACACTGTTATTACTGCGGTCAGCCTTTATGAGAGAAGGGAGATAAGTAGGAGAAAAATAGGAAAAAAAAATCTGAAAAAATGAAGGGCAGGGTAGAGGAAGAAGAAAGATGGGATGAGAATAAGAAATAAAGGAAGGAGTTTGATCCTTAAAAATTACTATAGTTGCCGGGCGTGATGGCAAACTCTTGTAATTCCAGCATTCGGGAGGCTGAGACCAGAGGATCGTGGTTTGAGGACAGCCTCAGCTACTTAGTGAGGCCCTTCACAACTCAGTGAGACCCTGTTTCAAAATAAAGAATAAAAATAGGGCAGGGGCTGTAGCTTGGAGGTCAAACGCCTCTAGGTTCCATCTCCAGACCCGCAAAAAAAAAAAAAAAATTACTATAGCTATGTCACCTGCATCAATGGGTATTTTTAAATTAAAATGGCAAGAAAAAGGTTTTGAATAAAAGGATTCCTTCAAGTCAAATAAATCTAACATCATGAAAAAACACCTTAATCTGTTTTCTTTTTTGTTTCAGTATTGTTATCTCTGCACAGAAGAGTTTGGGGAGTACAGGCCTTTCTCGTGAAATCTTAAACATTGTCTGGCATTTTAGGTTATTGATAAACTGATCTAAATTGTCATTTTTCAACTTTTTCTCCCACTTATTTCCACTCTCACCAGACAGATCTTCTCTCGGTGCCTCAACACATTCCTATCCTGTTTTTTTCCTGTAAAAATGCTCTCCTGTCTTCTCTCCTGTCCTCATCCTGCTCCCATCAAGACCCAGTTTGTCTTGGTTCCTTTGTAAAAATAAAATCTTTTTCTGGTACTCTTTCTTGCTCCCTCCTGAAAGCCACTTTTCTGCAGTGAATACCACGTGGAATCGTGTTGCCTATTTCATTTCATTCATTCGTCAACAACTCCCAAGATTGTCCTTCCAATGTAGACCTCTCTCTAGAACCTCAGATCTGTATATCCACTGAGCTATTTTATACATATCTGTCAACAACAGTACCAAAATGGGACTCCTGGTCCTCTTACAAAAACTGCCTCTACCTGATAAAAATGTATCCTTCCGGCTTCCCAGGCAAAAAAGCATGGAATTATTCTTAAAGCCTTTCTTGCTCTTACATCCTGGGTTGAGTCTGTCTAGGCATCCCATGGATTCCACCTTTAAAATATATTTTAATTAAAACACTTCTCACCATCTCCACTGCTATCACCCCAGTGGGGCTATTCCACTTCTCCTCTGTCTCCTGAATTACTGAAACAGCCCCGCAAAATTGGCCTCAATTTTTTCCACTTTTGCCTCCACCAGTAAAGTCTATTTTCACAAGGCAGCTAGAGTAATCGTTTTAAGACATTGAATCATGTCACCTTTCAGATCTTGACTTCCAGCTTCGCTCAGAAGAAAGCTCAAGTCTGAAATGACACAGGCAACCCCACGAGCTCTGCCCCCTCCACTACTCTCTCCCCCTCGTCTCATGACTTCCAGTCTCCTCCCAGCACACTGGCCACCTGGCTCTTCTTTAAACTTGCTAAATACTATCCTCCTGTCTCAGGCTTCATTCCAACTGCTCTGTCTGCTTGAAACACTTTTCTGTCAGAGGATTTTGGGGGCTTGCTCCTTCACCTCCATCAGTTCTTAGCCTAAATCTCATCTTCTGGATGAGAACATCTGGACTTCCTCATTTGCTATCACTACTTACCCTTTTATATTCTCTCCCCATCCTGACATGGTGTGTTTTTCTGAAATCATCTGACTCTTCAACTACTTTGAATCACATTACCCTCTACTGAGAACAGCAAGACCTAGCTAAGCCTTCCTTATTATCAAGCTAAAACTCCAGATGAGTCATTCAGCCTCAGCACCCCATGGAACTCACATGGAACTAACGCATGGTTAGAAAACAGAAACAAGAGACCTGCTCTCCATTCTGCAGGCAAGAGAAGTGAAAAAGGACAGCTGTAAGTACAGCCTAGAAGGAAAGAGAAAGAACACCATTTCATAAGCTAAGCATTGAAAAACTACACACCACAAATATTTGTAACCTCAGCCAACCACTTCCTGAGAGACGAGAAAATCTAGAAATTGCAACATCCACAAAACTGAATAATTACAAAACACATTACATATCTTTTTGAAAAAAAAAAACTATTATTTTTCAAAATAGGAGAAAGTGTTGATAAAGTCATTCAGGGAGTTCTAACGTGACCTAAGTTTCCATGTGGATGATCCTTTTCCCTGCAGCCCTATTATACAATGAGAAACACAGCCACCTCTACACAGATAGCACAGAGTCAATTTATTTTGTTCATAGAGTAAAGGTCTCTTCTGAGTTCATAGATAAAAATATAAAACCATAAAATTATGAGATATAAAAAAAATTAGGTTTGAATTTTGGTCTTTTGGAAGACAGGAATTTTCCTCCTTTTTATTTTTGTCTATTTATACATTTATTTTTCTTTATTAGTCTTACAAAGAAAAAAGTTCTTAAACGTAATAGCCATGTGGTCAGTTCAGTTTAGCGCTTCTCATTTTTATATTCAACAAGGTAATAACAAAACTCTCTATAAATACACAAAATTAGCTACAAGCAAAAAACTTTTATGAATATATACAGTTCAAAATACCATGTTTTAGGCCATAAAAATTAATAATATGAACTAAAACATAGCTTCAGTGGAGTTTCAAACTAAGAAATGATCAATTTTTAAAATCAAATTTCTTATTCAAATTAGAAAGCACCAACATTTAAAAGACTTCATTAAGACGGACAAAATAATGAAGTCATTCATTAAAATACACTGGTGATTTTAAAAGATGATAAACATCTTAGACACTACATTCAGAACAGAAAAATACTATCAAATTATATATTTAATTTTATTTTAAAAAATGCTTCATTTTTCATTCTCTTGCCTTATCTTGATTTTAAATACACCTTTGAAATTTTATAAATTTCAAAATAAAATATATACTATCTTAAAATTTCTTTAAAAGGGAGCTAAACAACAACAAAACTAATATAAATTTTAATACATTTTTAATGGTGTCCATAGTCATTTGTGCCTCTTTATTATAGTATCAACAATACTAAGCCTCCATAGAATAGTTCTGGTTAAAATTAGTTTTAAAAAATAACTAGCTTTTTACTTACACATTCTGTAGCTGTAATTACTAGAGTGCTTGAGATGACAGATTTTCCTCCATTAAAGCTCACTGAAACATCAAGAGTTCTAAAAAAAATTAAAAATAAAGAGACAATAATTAAAAATAAATTCGTAACTGGAGGTTTGTTGATTTCTATTTCCTTATTAATTCACACTAGCCAGAAATAAAGACTAAAGGTCACAGCATTTAGTTTTTTTATTTCAACCTCTTTCTTACTTGCACATTTACAAAAGGGAAAATTTTAAATGATCTAATTGTTCCATTAATATAAATCAGGAGACAGCAAGATCACAGGTTCTAGGTCTCAGCAAATTAAGGAGATCCTCTTCCAAAATAAGAAAAATCAGAAGGGCTGGGGGTATACTTTGGAGGTAGATTGCCTCTATGCTCAATCTCTAGTAGTACTATTACTAATAATAATAATTATTAAAATAATAATAAATAAAAACAGGGATGGGGGTGTGATTCAGAGGTAGAATACCAGCATACCACTAGATTCAATTCCCAGTACCACAAAATAAAACAGAACAAGAATTAGCATAAATAGGAACATTATAAAACTTTCTAATCCACAGAAATACTGAGATTATTTCAGAGTCACAAAAACCTAAAAAGTGGCAGAATCCTTAGATGCCATTTAGCTTACTTTTCTGTCTCTAGATATTGTACAAGATAATTGTTTATAATACAAAATTGGAAGTAATATACCACTCAAGGATGAAAATATAGAAAAAGTGAAAATAAAAGGAAGAAAGTAAGAAAAAAAGAAAGAGATATGTTTGTTAGGCATTTGCTGTAGATGGTCCAGGATATTAAGATATCCTGACAAAAAAAAAAAAAAGAGAGAGAATAATTTGTGTCCCTGCTTAAAAATATGAGTTAAAACACAGCTCTCATTTTGAAAACATAAAAATAATAATTATTAAAATATATTTAGTCCAGATTCTGATAACTCATTATTTAGATCAGTTAGCCAGGTAAAAAAAAGAAAAAAAAAACTGAAGAAAAAACTAACAAGGAGGTTCTAAAGTATGAAAGTAAAGAGCTCTATTCCATAATAATTTGCAAGGAATATTAGCCTATAACAATCAGTAGGTAAACAAATCAAAGCTATTCATCAATTATAACTGAGAGAAGTAGGTGACATTTTACCAGTTTCTATATAGTACTATTTTTAGGCTGGGTGTGGTGGCGCACTCCTGTAATCCCTGCGCTTGGGAGCCAGAGACAGGAGGATCGCGCAGGTTCGAAGCCAGCTGCAAGCGCTGGCTTAGGAGACCCTGTTTCCAAATAAAAATGTAAAAATAGGTCTAGGAGTGTAGCCCGGAGGTAGAAGGGCTTCCAGGAACCCCAGTACCACCAAAATAAATAAATAAATAAATAAATAAATAAATAGTACTATTTTTAACACATCAAATTTGTTTCCATAAAACAAATAGTCATTTTTGCCTTAATTACCCCGAACCAGTAGAATTTTGTTACAGTAAAATAGAATTTTGCCATAAAATATTTGTAGTAGAAATATAGATTTCTTCTTTATGCCTTCAGTGTCAAACACTACTTCTCAATAGGATAAAGCAGAAACAACCTCAAGTTGCTGGGAGGATTTTCAACAATAATACTAGAGAAGAGAGATGAGAAATTCAATTTAGTACTCTCTGGGTGCTGGACAGTCTCCTAGTCATTTTATAGGGATGACCTCATTTAACCCTTAAAATAGCCTTGGAAGTAAGTAGTAGTTTCACAGTTTTACAGATGGGATGCAGGAGAACCAGAAATGCTCATTTCCTTGCCAAAAGTAGTAATGCTAGGATTCTAACTAATTTTGAACTCGTTCCTTCATACCATAGAGAATCAACTAAACGAAAGTCTTTAAGGTGCTTCTTCTCTCAATATGATATTTTGTTTGGGTTCAGGTAGGAATAGAGACAGAAAAAGAAACTACTGATGAAGTTCAAGCCACATTCTCATTAAAATTTCAGCTATACTCCTATTAAAATAGTTCTTGTAACTTAGTCACTTCAGAACACTTTGTTTTAGAGTTCAGTTAAATAAAAAAGAATAAGAATTTTGAGTGTGTACATCAAATTAATAGGTTTTTTGAACTATTCCAACACAGAATGTCAAGTGGCCTACTTAAAAAATAAATAAATAAAAATAAAAATCCCTTAAGCTTTACTGCTTATTCTGCAGAACTTAAATGACTTGTTTTGCTTTGTTTTAATGACTAAGCAAAACTGATTCCAAAAATAATCTTTCCTAGTTTCTAATTCCACTACTTTAAAACATGTAACAGGAATCATAGGACATGGTAGGCCTGATTTAGTTAGAGGGAAGATTATTTAAATTCATAATAGTATATCCTTGTCACAGGTAATCTCACTGATTCAACTTTAAAAGATCAATAGATATTAGCTGAAGTCATTTATAATCTGGCACTTAGAATTCAACACAAATGCCGGGCGTGATGGTGCACATTTGTCATCCCCACGCTTGGGAGGCAGAGACAGGAGGATCGCGCAGGTTTGTAGTCAGCCTCGCTGGTTTAAGAGACCCTGTTTCCAAATAAATAAAAAATATAAAATAGGTCTAGTGTATCCTGGAGGTAGAAGGGCTTCCAGGAACCCCAGTACCACCAAAAAAAAAAAAAAAAAAAATTCAACACAAATGAATCAGTTCCCTACTTAAGGTAAACACAACTGCTAATGTTTACCAAAATTGAATAAGAATACAAGATATTATTAGAGACAAATTCTTTCCTTCCTATACTATAATTGTATGGTAAAGAGACTTTGTAAGCTAAGCAAAATAACTACTATGTCCCCCAAATCTCAGCCTAATATAATACAGCTGTAATAATACAGTCAAATTTCTACAGGTATGGAAATCTACTTGATGATTCTTTTGACACAGAGACTTCATTAAAATAATTATCTTTACCTTCCTGGAAGTAGTAATAGCATGATCAAAACATTACCATGAAAAAGCGTGCTAACAATTTCAGAATTTCATTAATTTCCTACTATGAGTAGGACACATTAATTCTTCTTTTTATTCTTATAGTAGCCTTCTGAAATAGACGCTAACATTGTTTTCATTTTTCAAATGGAGAAACTAAAGCTTTTAAAAGGAAACTTGCCCAAATATTTGACCTCTCTGCCACTAGTCAAAGTGCTTTTTACTTCATGATATTCTCTTAATCCTCCACACATACTTTAGGATCTTTTACTTAATTTTTTCTTATTACCTTCAATTAAGTATAACCCTTTTTTACTATATTCACATAGTTCTAACTAGAACAGCAGTTGCTATATGTTAAAACAAGATATTTATTTGTAAATATATTTATAAATATATGCAAATTTGTATTTTTCTGAAAAAAATTCAGTTTGACCAGCATAAAAATATTTATGATTTTTAATTCTGCTGTATACAAGGAAATAAAAGAAATATATCAGAAAAAATCCTTAAGAAATCATAGAAAATATAACTTTTTAAATTACTGATAAGTTATTCTCACTGTCATGAGCTGGTGCCTTTGCCCATAGCTATGTTACCTCTTTTCTGGCACACAGATTGTTAAGGCCCCCTAACCCTCTAACCTAAACCCAATACCTTGACTTTATTCATTCCAAGGCTACACTATACATGTTGAATGGTTTCTGTCATATTTTCTGTCATTTCTGTCATTATCCATGGATTATTCATTCATATCCCTACTTTCTAGTCATGGTTGCTATACTTCTAATCATGGAGTCCAACCTCTCTATCATAGAGACTGTATTATGGACAAAACATATTGAGGTAATACTGTGTTGACTTCATTCCAGACTCTAGTGGGAGGCCAGGGGAGAGTTGAACTTCATCCCAAGTAGCACAGAAGTTGAAAAAGAGGATAGATTCCGTCTACATGTTGAAGAATTTGGAGTATTGAGCTTGAACCCACATCGGTTCAGTCTTTATTCTACACCTCAAACTGCAAGATGAGGAGAATTGTGTATATATTATAGTCATTCTGGGGAGGAGAGTTTAATAAAATAATATACATAAAGCATCCAACCCAGTGTCTAGATCAAAGCAGGTACTCTATAAATGACTAACACCTGATTGCTTTCCTAGTGGATTACTCAGAAAATCAAGGCATTTTTATAAGCCTTTGAGATTCAAACTGAAACAAAAAAGTAGAAAAATAATGTACACATTATGCAGCATTTTTAAAAAGAATTTTTATTCTACTTAGTGACATAAAAATATTGAAAGCTAGTGGGGCATGGTGGCACACACTTGTAATCCCAGTACTTGGGAGGCTGAGATAGGAGGATACAGGTTCGTCTCTAGCCTCAGCTACTTAGCGAGGCCCCCCCACAATTTAATGAAACCCTGCTTCAAAATAAAGAATAAAAAATGGGGTTCAAGGTATAGCTTGGAGGTAAAATGCCCCTGAGTTCAATCCCCAGCACCACAAAAAAAAAAAAAAAAAAAAAAAAATATATATATATATATATATATATATATATATATATACCCAAATTACTCAAACCTGACTACTACATAATACCATGTAAATTCATGTAAAGAAGTTTTCAGCGCTATTTTCTTTCTGTTATAAAATATTATCTTGACTGAACCTGACATTATAGCTGTATTGAGCTGTGTGCTTAAACCTCAAACCACACTCCGAACTTGCTTATGAACATTTTGTCATTCATAAATTCATTCAATTGCTCATTCTATTTCTAGTTAATTGAATGAATATTTTTAATTGCCTATACTAGCAATAATATTTTTGTAAAAATAGCACAAACTAGTCTGTGCTTAGTAATAGGGCTTTAATATCAAATAAAACTAACTACAATGTAACTGAAAGCAAGCCACATAAATGAACAAAACAATATTCGATATTAAGTAAAATGGGTATAAACGTGGGACTAGAGAACGATGTGGGAAACACATTAGAATGAGGGTATCGGCAAAGACTTCCTGCAGAAACTCACCTATAGAGATAAATCCTGAAGAATGATCGGGAATTTGGAATTGATGGTTAGAGGGTATCCAAAAAGATGGGTGTCTGAAAGGTGAGAAAGCAAGAGAGGCACAGAATAGCCAAAGAGCTAAAAGCCATTCAATCATCCAGCTACATTAGAGTGTGGGAGTAAGAAAATATGGCTTCAGACTAAAAAGGAGAGTGGGAGAAGGTCATGCAGAACCCAGGATGCCATCTCTAAAATGAATACGAAGAGCTTTCAAGCTTTGTAGAAACATGGTCAGATGGATTTTTTACAAATATTGCTCTTATTGATACCTACAAGGCAAGCATCTAAAGAATAAATTCCTAGGCTGGGCGTGGTGACACACGCTTGTAATCCTAGTACTTAGGAGGCTGAGACAGGAGGATCTCACAGGTTTGAAGCCAGCCTCAGCTACTTAGTGAGGTTCTCAGTGGCTTAGTGAGACCCTGTTTCCAAATAATATAGAAAATAGGTCTGGGAGTGTAGCACAAAGGTAGAAAGCCTTTGGGGCCATCCCCTTCACCCAAATAATAATAATAATAATAATAATAATAATAATAATAATAATAATAAATTCCTAGAAAAGAAAGACCAACTAAGAAAGTGTTCATGTATCTCAACTAAGAACCAGAGTAGAGCTGGGCTTCCTGGCACATGACTGTAACGCCAGTACTTGGAAAGCTGAGACAAGAGGATTGCAGGTTTGAGACCACCTTCAGCAACATAGTGAGACCCTGTTTAAAAACAAAAAATAAAAATAAAAAGGACTGGAGGAGGGGTGGTGCAGAGGTAGAATGCCCCTGGGTTAAATCTTCAGTACCAACCAACCAACCAACCTAACAAGTAGAACTAAAACAGTGACAATAAGGGTAGTGTGAAAATGAAAATGGAGAGATACTAAGTTAAAATAAAAGGATATGGATATTTATTGGATGTAGAAGGCAAGAAAGAAGAAATAATAATGACATCAAGCCAGGCATGGTGGCATACAATTGTCATTCCAGTACTTGAGAGGTTGAAACAGGAGGACCACGGGTTTAAAGCCAGCTTCTGCAATTTAGCAAGACCCTCCACAGTTTAGTGAGGCCCTGTTTCCAGATACAAAATAAAATTGGGTTGTGAGTATAGCTCAGAGGAAGAATGCCCCTGGGTTTAGCCTACAGAACAACAACAACAAAAAATCAATTGTGTACTAAATTCACCTATGAGAGAAATTATCAAATAATATTGTGATATATATTTGATAAATAAAATTCGGTAACTCCCAGTAGTTACAATACTTTTACCTTAATACTTAGAGACATATGACTATTTTATTTATTTATTTATTTATTTTTATTTTTTATTTTTTTGGTGGTACTGGGGTTCCTGGAAGCCCTTCTACTTCCGGGCTACACTCCCAGACCTATTTTTACATTTTCATTTTGGAAACAGGGTCTCCTAAGCCAGCGCGCGCGGCTGGCTTCGAACCTGCGTGATCCTCCTGTCTCTGCCTCCCAAGCGCGGGGATTACAAGCGTGCGCCACCACGCCCGGCGACATATGACTATTTTAAAAGAGGGAAGTGGTCCATGCCGTATGTCAGAGCTACTTTGGCCTAAGAAATTTCATACCCCATGAAATGTGGTTGACATTTCAATTCAGAGTAACCTATTTGCAAAGTATTCATTTGCTTCTGACTTTATGTGTATCTAATGAAAGATTTCCATTTTATGATCTATTAAAAAGTATGGAAAAATTAAATAAAATTGTGAAAGACATTTGCTAGAAGTAATAAATAATTTACCTTCAATTTGCACATACTGAAAATTAAACTGGCAACTACTTGAAAAGTTATTAAAATTATGGTGACAAGATATTTTGAAATCAAGTACCACTATTTAATACTCTGCAGAGCTTTTTAAAATTTCTTTTATGAATAATAAAGATTTTAAGTTGAAAAAAAGATCCAATATTTGTGAATAGTTTAAAGACTCCACTTCTAGTTATGAATATATTAATATGAGTAGATGTAGATAAGTATATGTAAATTGTAAATTAATGTTTTGTTTGATGATACTTTGCTTGCAACAGTAAAAGAATTATTAAATTAAATTATTTTTATATTATCTCAATATGTGCAAATAACTAAAACAAAAATTGTAATCAGGAGATGGCTAGATTTCAGAAAGAAAAAATTGATATTCAGAGATAAATCAAGTCACATCTAGAGTTGTGTTATAGTTCTGTATTAAATGGAAAAGAATCCCTTTCTAAATGCTTTGTGGATTTTATAAAGTGATAAAAATTATACTGAGAAATAATCACCCAATTTTAGTGACTTTCATTCAAAAATGTTACATTTTAAAACACTAAAATATTTTGATAGTATAAAATTTCAGAGCACATATGCAAGATTTAAGTAAGCCAGGTGTGGTGGGGCACATTTGTAATCCCAGTACCTGGGAGACAGGAGGATCACATGTTCTCAGTCAGCCTCAGCTACTTAGTGAGGTCCTCCACAACTTAGTAAGACTCTGTTCCAACATAAAGATAAAAAGCCGGGCGTGGTGGTGCACACTTGTAATCCCAACATTCGGGAGGCTGAGACCTAGAGGATCGCGGTTCGTGGACAGCCTCAGCTACTTAGTGAGGCCCTCTGCAACTCAGTGAGACTTGGTTTCAAAATAAAGAATAAAAAGTAGGGCAGGGGGTGTAGCTCGGAGGTCAAATGCCCCTGGGTTCCATCCCCAAACCCGCAAAAAAAAAAAAAAAAAAAAAAAAAAGAATAGAAAATAGGGCTGGAGATGTAATTTGGAGGTAGAATGCCCCTGGGTTCAATTCTCAGCACCACACACAAAATAAATAAATAAATAAAAAGATTTAAGTAAGTATATAAGAAATAACCTCTTCATCATTACAGTTGTTTCTCTTTACACACTTTTTTTTTTTTTTTTGGGTGGTACTGGGGTTCCTGGAAGCCCTTCTACCTCCTGGCTACATTCCCAGACCTATTTTATATTTTTTATTTGGAAACAGGGTCAGCGCCGCTGACTTCGAAACTGCGATCCTCCTGTCTCCGCCTCTCAAGCTCAGGGATTACAAGCGTGAGCCACCACGCCCGGCCCTCTTTACACACTTTTAAGTTTCAAAAGTCCTCACTAAATGTTTAAAAGATCTTCCTCATACTAAACTGAAATGTCTTCCCTTTACCTGCTACTTTCTTTTTTTTTTTTAACTGTAGCAAGAAAGAATAAGCCAAATCTTTTACATGACAGACTGCCACATGTTTGAGAGCTAAAGTGTCACATCTGAATCATATCTCTTTCTAGTGTTGTCAAGTGCAATTTACTTAACATTTCAATACTTGACAACATCTTTGTGGCTACACCTACATGTACTAGAATTACTTATTGTTCTTAAAAGACACTGTCCAGAACTGTATACAATACTTAGAATGGAGATACCATCCTGATTAAGTTAATTTATCATATCCATAGGTAGAATCAGAAAGCAACATGCTATGAGGAAAAAAAGATAAATGTTCTATCATGGTGGGCAGGGGGCAGAGAAACAGAGAGTGCCTTCATCTTTGACCGATTTCACCCAGATTCTAACATATTCAAAAGAAAGGCATGGCTAATTTCCTAGTATCTGTGATTAAAAAAAAAAAAAAGGGTCATATCTCATAAGAAACTGAAGTTGTGATTGTATCACTTGCTGTTAGGACAAAGAAATTATGGACTGTATACACACACACACACACACACACACACACACATATATATATATATACATGTAGATATGTTTTTGAAAGAGAGAAAAGTTGTGGTAAAGGGAGAATTTGGCCAACAAAAAACGATAGACTAAATCAATTCAATTCCAGCCAATATAGACTATATATATGTAAAATATATATTTACATAGTTATATATATTATGTACATAATATATATATTACATATATATTTTACATATATATATATATATGAACAAGTACATATATACAGAATCAATTCTATTCCAGCCAAAATAGCCTAGATTATATATATATATATATATATATATATGTGTGTGTGTGTGTGTGTGTGTGTGTGTGTGTGTGTGTGTAAAATGAAACAACGAAAAAAAGTAGTAGACAACTTCTCTCTGTAACCAGCCTCCAACCCCGAGTCCTCCACTGTTCACCATCAGTAACTGATGCCTGAAATGTTCCACATGCTCTGACGTCGCACCACTTCTTACTCAAAACACTCTGTCAAGTGTCTTCCCACACTGCCTTTTAAGAGAACTAATACTATCACTTTCATCTGATTTAGATATTTATTTCATATTTGCCAGAAGATTCTGGCCAATGTTTTAGAAAGCACATTTAACTATACCATATGCCTCCTTAAATCATCTCTATCAAACAAGCTGTAGGATAAGGCACTGGTTCATTCCATTCTGTTTTTCTTTCTTCACAATGTGTTTATGTATATTTACCCAATTTGCTCTGTTCTCCTTGCCAAATTACAGGTTTGAGATCTCAGCTATTACAGAGCAGCTGTGCTATTGTTGACGTTTCACAAAACAAGGGTCGGAGAACAAGCCCATGGTGCACTTATATATGTGATACCTGTGCATTACATCAGGAGGGTACTGTCCTGGAATGGGGAAGAGTCAAAGAACGGTAAAAAGGCCATCCTCTTCAAACTTCAGGGAGGCCGTTTGGTACAAAAGAACTACTGGCAGGAAATAAACTTCTAAATCATCTACAAATTATTCCTGGTAGGAGAGTATGTTTAATCATGTGGCATTTTAAAAGTAAAGTATGTCCAATGAAAGAAATAGCAAAAAAAAAAAAAAAATCTTGCTAACTACTATCTTTAACTTCTTTTTGTTTATGTGCTAGGAATGTGTTCATCTTATCCTAAAAAAAAAAAATCCCTATCAGATACAAAAACGTAATAAACATCAGTGGCTATTAGAGAAAATTCTTCAAAGCCCTATTACAGTTAGGAGCAGCAAGGATATTCCTAGATAGCATGGGCCCAGATATCATTTTTTTATAATTGTTTTTTCTTGGGGGAAGGCAAACTCAAGAGCTTTCTACACTCCCCGTCCTTTTATATATTTTATGATGAAACAAGGTCTAAGTTTCTGGGGGCTTCGCTAAGTTGCTGAAGCTTACCTTGAACCTGCTGTCCCCTTGTCTCAGCCTCCCAAGTACTGGGATTACAGACATGGCCACCACACCCGGCTGGATATCTCTAACTTTTGTTTACTTCATGATATCAATTTCTGAGTACAGACCTATGTCTTAGCTACTTGGCTGCATTCTTAGTCCCCATCTCCAAATAAATATCTTCATGTTAGCCAGACTTTAAACCAAAATCCATAAGCCCTAAATTTTTAAAAGAATAATCCTAAAAAAAAAAATCTATTTGAGGCTATAACACAGAGCTGAGAACAAACTGGTAGAGCAGGCTAATGAGCTGAGGCACATGTCCATGGACCCAGCTCTGAGACCACGCATCTGGCTGTGAGGCTCCCTGTCTAGGGTTACCTCACCAGTGTGTTGTTAATTATTTAAGTGACAGAACAGGGGGACCCATCGCCACATCTGTCACCCTCACACAGGATAAACCTTCATTCAGTGTTGGACCAGATGTGTTTATTTGAAACATAGACTAACTAGCTATTTAATGGGTTTGAATTTTTAGCCAAAAGCTAATTAGGCAAACATATTAAGCCTCGGTCACCTTACAAGGCTAAACTGTTTCAGTTGTGTTGATTTTAATTCAATCTCACAAGAACTCATCACCTACAAAAGTATCTGAAGAAAATTCAAGGCAAAGAAACAGGCCCAAATTACTTGCAACATACTAAGTAGAAAAAGTAATGATGTCCCCAAATACCTAATACATAAACAAATAAAATTTTCTAAAACTATGAATCGGTGGTACCATGTGCCTGAGGCAGAAAAGGAATAGAAATCATTCTTTTAGAGTGCCATCCCAAAACTTTCTCATTTTTCCTGTAGATGAAATATTAATGTCAAAAGCTAAACAAATGATTTCTCATACCTGATATTTATTGTGCTATGTATAATTTTCAAAAATCATCTTCCACGTATTTATCCTATCTACAAGTCATTAAAGAATATCATTTGCCTTTATAGCACTCTACTTAAAAAGAAAAAAGAAAAGCAATGCCCAAAGGCAAATTCTAAAGAAGTCAAATTCAGCACCTGGAATAAAATAGGCATAATACCTTCTATACCTACTTGGGAGGTATAAACTTAACTATTCACTATAATTAAAAAGCCAGGTAGTATTCTGGGTTTTTTTGTTTGTTTATTTTTATTTATTTATTTATTTTTTTGGTGGTATTGGGGTTCCTGGAAACCCTTCTACCTCCGGGCTACACTCCCAGACCTATTTTTATACATTTTTATTTGGAAACAGGGTCTCTTAAGCCAGCATGGCTGGGTTCGAACCTGCGCTATCCTACTGTCTCCGCCTCCCAAGTGCGGGGATTACAAGTGTGCGCCACCGCGCCTGGCGTATTCTGTTCTTTTTTAATGGACTATACCCCCCCCCCAAAAAAAGGATTTTGACCATTTTTTCCTTCCCGATATTGGTGCCTCCCCTAGGCAACCAAATGACTCTTTTCAGCTCTTCATATTCATTGGTAAACCAACAGATCTGAGACAAACCTATTCACCCTTGCATCCAACAAATACATAATGAATCTATGTGTCAGGTACTAGGTACAGTGATAGGGATACAAGAAACCAAAGAAACAAATTTGTCTTCGCAGAAAGAAGACATATCATAACAAACAAGTAAGTGCTTTGGAAAAAATTTACACATAAAATAGGAATAGGAAGTTAATGACCCAAAGGAGGGAGAAGATTGCCTGACCAAATAGGGTGACCAGAAAAAGGCATACTGAGAAGGTGACATTTGAACAGGACTTGGAGAAGGTGAAGGAAGAAGCCATGAGAGGAAGAGCATTTCAAGCAGAGGGAACAGCAAGTAGAAATGCGCTCAGGGAAGAGTGAGCTGATGCAGTAAGGAACAGCAGAGAGGTCAGTGTACCATAATCAAGTGGAGAAAAAGCAAATAGGAAATTAAGTCTGAGAGGTAGCAAGGGGCCACCGCCTATAGAACCCTGAGGGCTCTGTGCACATTAGCATTTTACTGTAAATGGGATGAGGAACTCATTGCTAACAGTTTCAAGTGGAGGGGTGGCATAAACCTAAGTGTTTTAAGGAGATTGCGCTTGCTAAAGACAAACACAGAAAGACCAGCTGAAATACTAATCATCTAATCAAGAGATGACAATAACTTTTCTAGGATCATGGTAGTGGAGGTAGTGAGCTGAGATTGTATTCTGCAATTAGAGCTAAGAAGATTTTGAAAATTTTATATTTTTATATTTTGAAATAAGAGCTAAAAAGATTTACTGAGAGACTGCATATAAAAAAGAAAAAAAATCAACTATGACTCACATGTTTTTGACCAGAACAACAAAAGGGATGGAGTTGCCAATGACTAAAATTGAAAAGACAGCATGGAGAGAAAATCACAGGGAAAGATAAGGAGAAACACACAGAATTACAAATTCAACACAACATGACCAAACCATAGTAGATTTTTCACTGCTGGAATAAGTCATTGAGTCCTAATGTACACTGGAGATATGATGGCTTCATGCAAAACTGACCTGTATAATATTGACATATCATAGAAACCCAAAATATTAAAACAACAGTTCTGCGGTAGCATACTGCGGTAGGAAGGGTGTAGAGAAATCCTGGTAAACATCTTAGAGAGCTAGCAAGCAGGTGAAAACCAAAAATACTACACAGAGAAATGAAAAACAAACATCAGAGCTTGGGAAAGAATGAATCTCATTAGAATAACAAATAAGTAGTAATTAGAACCAAACTAAACATTATAAATAAAACAAAATGACAGGAAATAATAAACATCTCACTATAGTAATACTGAGTGTAAATTATCTCAATTCTCCAACTATGACTCAAATGTTTTTGACCAGAACAACTGGAGGACTAGTTATAAAACAAGACCCAATGCTCTGTTGTCATCAAGAGATACACTTCTTTAGCAATGACAACAACTGGATGAAAGTTAAAAAAAAGATGGAAAATGAAATTTAATGTAAATAGAGCCTGAAAGCAAGCAGGTCTAGTTACAATTATACCCAGAAA
Organism: Muscardinus avellanarius; assembly: GCF_963383645.1. Lineage (NCBI taxonomy): Eukaryota > Metazoa > Chordata > Mammalia > Rodentia > Gliridae > Muscardinus > Muscardinus avellanarius. The sequence goes on along the minus strand of NC_137791.1, from coordinate 73,595,309 downwards.
CGTAGTCCTCAAGCCAAAATTAATTAGGAGGCACAAAGAAGGTCACTTCCCACTGGTAAAGAGAACAATCCAACAAGATATTATGATAGCTAATATTTATGCTCCAAACACTGTACCTGTAAAAAACAAACACTGCTAGATGTAAACTCAGATAGACATTAATACAAAAATACTGGATAATTTCAACTATCACTCTAACAGGTCATCAGTAAAGATAATTCAGACCTAAAAAATACTATAAATTAAATGTTCCTAATAGACAACTATAGACTATTTGATGCATCAACAGATGAATTCACTTTCTTCTCAGCTGATCATGAAACCTCCAAAATAGACCATATTTTAGGTCAAGTCTTATCAAATACAGAATGATGGGTATAATTTCATGTACCTTATCAAATAATAGAATGAAATTAGAAATCAATAGCAAGAAAACTATAGGAAGTATAAAAACACATGTAAATTAAACAATACACTTTTGAATGAAGAATGAGTCATAGAAGAAATTGATATAACTTAAAAATTCTTGAAATCTAGTAATAATAGAATCTCCAGAGCACAATGAAGGTTATTCTTAGAGGAAAGTTTATAGCAATGAATGCTACATAATAATTTCAGAATGATCTCAAATAAATAAACTAGTGATGCTACTCAATGTCCTAGAAAAAAAAAAAGAAGAAAACAATTCCAAAACCAGGAGGAAGTAAAGAGCCAAAATTAATGAAATAGACAATTAAAAAGCAATACAAAATATCAGTGTAACAAAACTTCTGCAGAGCAAAAGAAACAAGAACATGAAAAGAGAGCCTGCAGAATGTGAGAAAATCTTTTCCAGCTATTCTTCTGACAGAATTAATATCGAGACTGTACAAAGAACTCAAAAACCTAACCCCAAAGAACAAACAACCCAATCAATAAATGAGCTAAAGAACTAAACAGGCATTTCTCAAAAGAAAAAATCTAAGTGCCCACCAATGTATGAAAAATGTTCAACATCTTTAGGAATCAGAGAAATCCAAATCAAAACTACACTGAGATTTCCTCTCACTCTAGATAAAATGAGAACCATTAAGAATACAAGAAATAATAAATGCTAGAGAGGAAATGGAAGAAAAGAAACTCATATACCATTGGTGGGATTGTAAATTTGTACCGTGACTATGGAAATCAATATGAAGTGTCCTCAAAGAATAGAAATGGAACCATCATATGATCCAGCTATACCTTTCCTAGGTGTTTATCCAAAAGTACAAAAATCATCATACTAGTAATACATGCATACTTATGTTTATAACAGTGTAATTCACAATAGCCAAGTGATGGAAACAACCTCGGTATTCATCCATAGAAGAGTGGATAAAGAAATGGCATAGATATGCAATAGAGTATTATTCAATCATAAAGAAAAATGAAATTATGGCATCTGTAGGAAAATGAATGGAGACAGAGAATGTCATGTCGAGTTATATAAGCCAGACTCAGAAAGTCAAGGGCCATGTGTTTGCTTTATATATGAAAGCTAAAAAGGAAATAAGAAATCTCATGAAAAGAGAAGGAAAATGAGTAGAGTAGAAGATGGGGGGGTGGGAGCTGGGGGGAGTGAGAAGCGAAGGTAGAAGGGAGGTACTGGGTAAATAAATTGACCAAATTATGGTCACAAATAGTACCAATATTATGTATAATCATAATGCACCAATAAATAGTTGTAAAGATTCAATAAAACTATCAATGCATATCTATCATTATTTTATGATAATTTGTCGCTAAAATGTTTTAAAATTGTTCTTAATAAAGTACTTACTCTCCAGCTGTATTCAGGATAGGTGCAGGACAAAGCATAGAATTAAGCTGAACACTTATTGGTTTTACACCTAAAAAATAAATGACATTGAATGAATAAAGAATGATATCCACCTCACATAATTTTATTAGTGATGTGAAGAAAATTCTATAATTAGAGCTCAAGTCTGGATTATGAGCTATATATTAGCATAAACAAACTAATGAATGACAGAAAAGAGAATAAAAATGAAAGAGATTTTATTTTTAACTTAAACTAAGTTCACAGATGATGGCAGTACCATAAAAATATCGTTTTTCTTTCTTGAATGCTGCATATATCTCATATTTTAAGAATAAATTATATAACTTTTAAAAGCAGAATTTAGAAAAGGTGGAGAAAAAAATAATTGTCCAAAGGAAAATAAACTTGTTGCACGTTTAACAAAATAGCTGTATCTATAATAAATAAAAATATATTTACTAAGCTGGGTGCTAATATTGTTCTTGCAATTTTAGTAATATATGAGAAAAATGATGTAGACTAGAAATATTCAGCAAAAGTTATGTAATCAAATGAATCTTCCTAGACTGGAAATTATGAAAATAAAATTTTATCTTTAGCCATCTGTTTGAAGACATACTTTAAAGGGGGTCTTTTTGTTTTTGTCTTTTTGGGCTGGGGAACAAACCCAGGGCAGTGCACTTGCCAGGCAAGCACTTTGCCACTGAGCTACATCCTAGCCCTGAAGACCTACTTTAATAAATCTTACGTAGCTAAGCATGAAATGTTTATATTATAATCAACTCAATTATGAAATCAAAGGAGTTAGATAACTTTAACACTTGTATACAAATGACTACTGAATAAAAATATTAGTTTGTCCTACTCAATTGTGAAATCCATTATGAAGAGTTTGTCACAAATATCTGTGTGTGTGTGTGTGTGTGTGTGTGTGTGTGTGTGTGTGTTACCAAATTAATAAGAAAAAGATGTTGGTAGAAAAGACAGGAATTAATTATGACATGGACTATGCTGAGCTCCTCACCACTTCAATTCAGCAAACACATATTGAACAATGACTGCGTGTGGCCAGAGCTATGCTTATTAGAGAGCTTGACATCATCAGATAAACAGCAATTGTGGTTGAATCTCTCAAAACATAATCCTATCCGAGTTCCCAGTTATAGATTCTGCCTTGCAACATATATTTTTGAAAGATGATATAATCATCAATAAGGAAAAAATGTTTTACAAGAGGCCCAAAAGGCTCAGAAAACTGAGATCTATTTAATGTAATAATCATAAACAACACTGTGCTGGGTAAGCACTGGAGATAACAAAAGAACTGAAAGGCAAAAAAAATACATTGAAAGAAATTTGTCTTCAAAGAACTGATACATTTCTGGAAAATTATGTAAAGAAAACAAATGACAAAATAATAAGGCAACAGGTAGGAGAGCGGTTCAAGATAACTGTATTTCAAGGCAAGAGTGGCCCAAAATAAGTCTAGGAAACAAGCAATTCAACCAGATGATTAATGTGGTTAGTCCACATAGACCAGTGGTGAAAACTACTTTTAGATGACAGCCCTGCCCATTATGAGCTATGTCACCAAGCATAAGTTATTTTATTCCTTCAGAAACAAACCATCTTAAGAATGAGACTACTTAGGACAGGGTCCAACATTTATTAAGTTATGATCAAATGTTGCCCTTATTAAATAATTACTATTATTTATTTTATCATGGAGATTTCATCTCTTTATTCTCTGATTGAAAACTTCAACATAGTTAATTTTAGTTGGGGAAAAGAGAAAAGTCAGATGTTAAGTGTGGTGTGCAGATGTTAAAGTGACATGGAGATTGCTGAAGACCTACTTTTTGTGTATGTTTCATTCACACTATAAGTACAGAGGACGCTGCCGTTCCGCCTGCCCAACATGAATCCTCTTCCATTCAAAACAATCTGAAATTCCTCTACAATTGAAAGGGGAAAAACATTTTAATTGCTGCTTTACCAAAAAAGTTTTTTTAAAGATTTTACTTGAAATATCAAGACACATAGAATGAATTTATTCATACTATCTGGTCAACTAATAACAATGAATACATAACTCTGTTTTTCCAACCATGCTAGCTTTCTTTGACCCTTTGGGTAAATGTAGTGAGGATACCACTCACTACCATATAGGAATGCATTATTTTCTTTTCTAAACAAAATATTTTCTGATAGAAGCCAAGGTATTATAATTAAAGCATAACATTGGTTCCCAAACATATCATAGAAAATTTTCTGAATTCTATTCTACTTTCACAAAAATATCATTAAGAAGAAAGCCTCTCTCTATTCTTCTCTACTTACAAGTATTAAGGTTGGGATATATAAAGAAAACTAATTATAGTTGTTATAATTGGTACTAGGGATTCTGCCCTAGACCCTAGCCCTATTTTAGTTTTAGTTTTTTTTTTTTTTTTTAATTTTGAAAACAGGACATCATTAAGTTGCTGAGGGTCTTGCTTCATTGATGTGGCTGGCCTCAAACCCACAATCCTTTCTTAGCCCCCATACCTGACTAAAAAAACTAATTAATTGTTCATATTTTATAGTTCTTAGAAAAGCTACTTGCATTATTTTCTTAAATCTATGTCTCTCATAGACGTTCTTCTTTAACAGCCTTTTTACCTCATTAATCCTGATTTTACATTCTATTGCCTACAAACCTAAAATTCATCAAAAGTCATATATTTTTGAATCCCTAATAATCCACAGCCAGTGGCTAGAAGTTGATTTAGCTTCTTGGGCCCTATCTGTATAGTAAGGACAAAGATAGCAAAAGAATATGCTGAGAGAAAAGTAAACAGATCAAATATCTTGATTGCCATTAAATGTATTTTAACTATTTTTAACAAAGATTAACACCGTTCAAAAAAAAAAAAAAGGCAAGGCAAAGCACAAAAAAATGTTGAAGAGTTTATCTGAGAAAACTACAATTCCTGAACCGGGGACTTCCCCATCAAATGTGGTTTGGGAGCTTCATGGAAGGAACACAAAAGGGAGGTTTTATAAGGCAAACAGTAAAGCAAAGAAACTATCTGACTGTTTACAGTTATAAGGTACTTTATTTGGACTACCCATCAGAAAGTTCTCACTTATACAATTATAAATTTGTTTGCTGGTTTTGATAGCTTAAGCTTAGGTTCTATTTTTCATTAATGCATGCACTTACAAGAAATAGTTCATTAAGTTTCACTTATGTTTGCAAATGAAGCAAATGTCACTTATATTTGGCCTAACTGGCTTTACCTGCCTTAGGAATTCTTCAGACCTCGTCTCTACTTTTTATTGTATCTTTTAAAAAATATGCTTTGATTGGTGCATTTTAGGGTCATATCATAATGTAATTCAGAGTGATAGGGACATATATGCACAGAGGACTTGGTGAGCTTCCCCCGGCTTCCTCCCCACTCCTTTTCCTTCCCCATAATGGATGAAATTGGCACTGACAATTTCACATATGCACATAATGTCAGTGGAAGTGTTTCCTTCATTAATTTCACCCTCTTTCAGACCCCCTCCTCCATCGCTCCACTGTTGTTTTTCCTCTATTATCTAGTTTTAATTCACATTATCACCCTCAATCCTTTGAATTTTTCCTGTCTAATATAATCCAATATACATATAGTTATTAACTATGGAGGCAAAACCTGCCAGACCATTCACCACTCAGTGTACTATGAAAGGAAGCTTACTCTAAGTTAAGATACAGGTAGCAGGTGGGGTAGTGGACTCCTATAATCCCAACTACATAAAAGGCTGAGGCAGTAAAATCTTGAATTCAAGACCAGCCTGGGGAATTTATCAAGACCCTGTCTCAATAAATGAAGTGCAGTTAAAAAAACAACAACCCTGAAATATGATTGAGTAAAAGCATGGACATTGATGTCAGATCAGGATTGAAGATGATAATTACTAAACAAGTACTGAACTAAAATGGCCTCGGTCCCCTCATCTGCAAGTCAGAGATTAAACAACTACTAAGCTGTGTGGTTATGAGGACTCGATAAAATGATACATGCAATAGACAGTGTATATGCCCATCAAAATTTAGTAACTTAATAAAGACCAGCTATCATCTTAGTATTATTTTTCCATTTATTTTTCAATATTATCTCCAGGAATCTACTAATCTATACCTTTAGAAATGGTAACCCTGTTTGGGGATGTTCAGATGCACTATTTCTCTTCAGCATGTCAATGATCATTTATTAGTGAGGCCAGAGATACAGAGCTTAACAAGGACCAAATCCAGTGGTGGATGGGGAGCCTCTGTGGTAAATTGCTCAATGTCTTCCTCCACTCCACCAGCAGACACAGTATTTTTCCTTGTCTAAGTAAAGTCAGGCTAAAATGAACTCTAGGTTAGACTTGAAGACAAAAGAAAATAGGGCAGAGAGAACCGGACTGTCTGGGCAAGGACGGCAGGGAAGAGTGAAACCTGAGTCTGTGCTGAGCACCAGCTGATGGAGCCACCTGCTTCCTTCCTGCTGCCCGCCCACAAACCACTTCCTTATGTGCCCTGGGCTGGCAGACGCTGTACTCTGGCCAGGTCATCAAATCAGGGAGCTTGAAGTCTACAGAGACTCTTTGTATAATCAGATAAAACAAGAGATTTCATATTTTATTTTATTTGCCATAGAAAAGGTCTCAAACGTGAACTAAATATACAGAAGATTCTAAAAGCCTGTCACACAATATGCTCATTATTTAAAATAACACTCCAATCTTAAAAATTTGAATTTAAAATAGAAATATTTCAAGGAATTATTTAAAAATTCTTACACAAAAAACATGCCAAAAAAGTTAATTTTTGCCATTCTCTTTCCAACATGAGTTTCGAATCATATATTTTAGCGAGGAAAAAATACAATTTCTTACATGGTATTTTTAAATTCTAAACACTTACCCCCCACACAGACACTTGAGGGCCTCAATTCCAGGATTTCAGTACATGACTGAGCTAGTATCTAAAATAGGGGAAAAAAATGTCAAGTTATAGAAGTAAATTATAACATGAGGTGATTTATACTGTTACTAATAACCTTAAAGTTTTCTCCTTACTACAATAGATGACAGAGAAAATCTATTAACAATTACATAGATCGCTACCAAACTCTTAGGAAACTTCTACATCATTTTTTCAGAGTGTATCCTAAGACTGTAAATGGTAGAATCCTTATTTTATTAAAGTACCGATAAGCACAAGTAAAGTGGGTGCTACCTCAAAATCTGATATAGCCTTGGGTAAAAATAAATAAAATTTCTCAATATTATAAAATCAATATTGGACCTCACCATCAGGCAAGATAATAATTTCCATGGTTATATTATAATAATAATAATGCTAAATTATGTCTTCTTTGAGAAATTCAATGCGTTAAATAAACACTTCTTTATTTGACAGTTCTAGTCCCTCCTCAGACTCCTCTCCCATGGCTGCTAATCCTTTTATATGCATCAAACATCACACTTGCAGAACACAGGCTCCTTGTACGAGCCAAACAATATTCTCAACAACACAGGCTCTGTATTCAAGTACTCCCAAAGCACTGCAACAGAATGACTCGACTTAGCTTGTTCTGAGAAACAGAAACTACCATACAAGGCACAAGGCTACAACTAGGAAACCATGATGAAGTAAGCTGCTCCTAAGGGCCACAACAATCCTGTCTTTATTTTTAGAACTGCTCTGCACTACATTATCAAAGTCAGATGAATTCCAGATGATCTTTGAGCAGCACCCCTTTCTTGATGGAAATTCAAGTTCATGACAGATGATGTGCATTGGTTTCTAACACCTGCTCATATCTAGAACAAGAAGGAAGGACTGCAGTAGGAAGTGGAAATGCTTTTGGCTTTTTGCACCTTTTTTAGTGTGGGGGTGGGTGCTGGGGATTGAACTCAGGGGCATTCTACTTCTAAGCAACACACCCAGCCCTTTTTATTAATTTTTTTTGTTTTAAAACAGAGTCTCACTAGGTTTCTAAGACTTTTACTAGTTGCAGAAGCTGTCCTCAAACCTGCAATCCTCCTGTCTCAGTCTCTCAAGTACTGGGATTACAGGCCTGTGCCACCACATCCAGCTCTATGCTTTCCTTAATAGCAGGATCAAATAATCCATGCTTTTATAAAGATCTCCTATGGCTGGAGAGTAAACACATTCAAGGACCACTGAGAGTGGGCATGGTGGTGCACGCTTGTAATCCCTGCATCTGTGAGATTGAGACAGGAGGATCGCGGTTCAATGACAGCCTCAGCTATTTAGTGAGGCCCTTTGCAACTCAGTAAGACCCTGTTTCAAAATAAAGAATATGTAGCTCAGGGTTAGGAGGCACCTGGGTTACATCCCCAGTACTGCAAAAATAAAAATTTTAAATTTTAAAAAGGACCATTGATGGTCCACATCCTTGAAACTGAACCCTGATTACTCCCTGTAAGTTATTTTTATTTTAATGAAAGATTTCAGGGTGATTTACCAGTTTATGTTCTATTAAGTCATAGATTTAAAAAATCAATCAAAGATTAAAATAGCTAACATTGGTTATATCCTATAGCAAATTGTATAATATACATTTATACATAGGAATACATTTACTTTAGTTAAAAATTTGTACTTAATAATTTAACAACAAAAGTTTCTTAAATTATGGAATTGAGTGGAAAATGTCTCAAGTAACACATTTATTAAAAAGCAAGCAGTTCAAACACTGAGTCATAAAATCAGCATTACTATTTGATGCAACCAAACTGAATTTTCTCAACATCACTTGTTCTCTAAGTTTATTTTATTCCTAAAGGAATAAATCTTTTTGGACCTGATATTATTTAAGTGTAAAATTTACCTCATCTAATTCAAAACAAGCTCTTTGAATACATAAATAAGAGTGTATTATGCTGGACACATTATTTTGTATATGCAGCACAACCAATAAATATTTAGAGAATAAAAATTGAATTTATAACTTAATGAGATTGATTGGGAAAAAGTGTCTAATTAGAAACCAATAGTTATATTAGGACTCAGATCCAAGTCAGGATAAAGGCAATTTTTGTGAAAGAACATGTAACCCTTCACTAAATTATGAATGTTGGAAATACGGAATGCCATAATTTGAACACCTTCATGCTCGTATAAAAACAAAATAGTTCATAATGCATTCTCACAAAGTAACTGTACAGGCTGAGATGTTGTAGATATCAAGATGGGCCTATTATATTAACATTGTCATCACTCCACAACTGGTGAAGAGAACGAACATTCTATACGCTCAAGTCAACTTTTACCAAATTAAGTGCTGTTAATGATTGATTGTACCTTGGATCAAGTGCCTTGACTATGATAATATCTTTCCTAATCTGCATATCCATCATTTGCACAGCAAAAGAACTTGCAAAAATATTTCCTTAAATGTTTTTCTTTGTTATATTTCAATAGAAATTAATAAATGGTTTCTACTAAAGATTGGCCTAAGCTAAAATCATAGGGTACTATATATACATGTATGTATATATAATCATTGATAAGATTATTGCATATAGATGCAAATAATTTCATTTTTACCATGAAAAAGTATACTAACAAAGCACCTCTTCCCTCAAAAAATTATATCAGTATAAATTCATATTTACAAATGAGAATAATATGTACAATATTACCTAATTTCTACTTCTATATCCCCAAACATTAATAACATTAATATGAATCACAAAGAGTCAGATTTTCTAAATTAAGTACAATTATCAGCAGCCAAAAGTGAAGCCATTTCAAACCTGATAATAATTGCCATTTGTTGGACATTTATGTTCCATGAAATGTTCTGAGCATTTTAATTTCTTCAGTTACTTCTCATAAGCTTTAAGAACACAAATTATATTATTATTTCTATTTTTTAAATGAGGAAACTGGAGCTTAGAAAAGTTTTTTTTTAAGTTGTGTAACTATTTGCTCTTACATAGTATGCCAGATGCCCCCAGCTTTGATTGAGTCCAAACCCTACCCTTCTAACCAGTGTGTTTCCAACCTTCAGGTTGGTGATAGATGACTTAACCACCACAAAGCTATCACTTAACAAGTTAAGTCAGTTTATTTTTTTTTTTGCACATAGTTTTATCCTATCAAAAACAATCAGAAACCTGGCTTATTTTATCTTCAAAAGTATGTCATTAAGCTTTTACTTTTATTTGTTCAAGTTTTTCTATGTTTGATCGAAAATTCCCAATACCACTGATTTTGAATAAATTAAAATTTAAGTTCAAGCTATGAATTAGTTAGTATATATTTCTAGACTATCAAAGTGCTTAGGGTTCTCCTGTTGATTAGTTTTTCTTTATTTCTTACTTCATTACTGCTATCAGCATCATGTTTGGTTTCTACAGATAAAAAAGTTAGTTGTACATTTTATTTCTCAACATCATTTAGAACCTAAAAGATGAGAGAAGCACTGCTAGAACAAAGAGCTACCAAAGACCCTAACTAAATCTGAAAATGTAGCATGCCTTTAGAAAATCAAAAAGAAACTGTGTTTGCAAAATTTAAATTGTTATTTGATCTAGAACACACATTTTGGTTTCATATTGTAAAATTCTAGAACTGGCCTTAGTCTCAGGAAAGGAAAAGGAGTTCAAAATGAGGTAGAAGTGCCTCTCTCTCTTCTCTCTTCTCTCTTCTCTCTCTCTCTCTCCTCTCTTTTTCTCTCTCTCATTTATTTGTATATGTGCACAAGGGTTTGAATAAGTGTCCCCAAAGGTCTACATATTCAAAGCTTAGTCTCAGGGCTGGTGTGGTGGTACACACTTGTAATCCCAGCAATTGGGAGGCTGAGACAAGAGGATCATGGTCCGCAGAGTGTTTCGGCTACTTAGGGAGGTCCTCTGCAACTCAGTGAAACCCTGTTTCAAAATAAAGAATAAAAAATGGGATGGGGGTGTAGCTCGGAGGTAGAATGCCCCTGGGTACCATCCCTAGTACTGCAAATAATAATAATAATAATAATAATAATAATAATAATAATAATAAATTAAAAGTAAAAGCTTAGTCTCCAGCCTATGGTGCTATGGGAAGGTGATGTTATCTTGGAGAGGCAAGATGTAGAGTGAGGCCTTCTGGTCATTGAAGATGTGACACTGAGTGAGACATTGAGATCCTAGCCCCTTCTTCCTTCTCTCTTTTTGGCACTCAGCCATGAGATGAACAGGCTGTTTCCACCTTGCACTCCAGCCATGGTGAACTGTGCTACCACAGGCCAGGGCAATGAAGCCAATCACTGAGACCTCCAAAAAGGGAGTCAAAATAAACCTTTCATCTTAATTCTCAGGTATTTCTTACAGTAACAGAAAACTGACTAACATAGTATCTATTTTTCCTCCCTCCCCTCTTGGATGTAGAGCTGATTTGGGGCAAATTTTTATTTAGAAGAAATAGACTCTGGTGCTCTTCTCCCTCACTGTCTTACCTACATTGCTAGACACACATAGTTACTTCTTTTCTAAATAGAATCACTATCCAGGTTTACCCCACCTCCTCAACTAGTCCATTTCAATGTACCTCTTCTCATCTCATGAACTCATTTGTAGTAGTAGGTGAATCTAAATATACGACTCTTCAAACAGCCTAGACAATGTTATAAATCCCAAGCTGATGTTTGTTAAGCCATCAACATTCCTACACATGGAAATCTGGGCAATAAAACAATTGTAAAGCCAGCAGCATGAAGGAAAATATTTTCTAAAATGGGATTCCAACATTGTGTCTTCCTGTCAATAGTTTGGTGAGCACTGTGAACACTAACTTCATGGAATTTCTCTATTAGGCAAGGGAGAAGAAGAGAGGACTGTGTGTGTCTCTTCTCTGGGTGAGGTTTTGGTTAGCAGCAAGGCCAGATGCTGTGTTGGGGCCACCTGTGACTGTGCTACCTGCTGGCCTCTGAGATTACAGATGTTTGGCAGGAGATGAAAGTAGATCCCATTGCTGCCCCTTTTCTGTAGCCTGACTTGATTAAAGTCCCAGAAAGGTGTTTCATCCTGGATAATCTAGGCTTGTTCCAATTTTGGATTGAGTGTACATCTAGTGTGATGCGGTCAGGTTGCAAGATTTGATTTCACCTTAGGCTAAATTCTATATTAGATCAAAAGTGGCAGACATGCACTGTGGACAAGAATTGGCAAGGTTTGTGAGGGACGGAGAACTATGTCTATCTAACCAGAGGCCCAAATGTCCCCCAAATTCTGTTAGTTACGGAGTTTCTTATCTTATTTGCCTATTGGGTCACAGCATGCCTTTATAATTACTGATTAATAACCACAGAAAGTAATGTGGCTGTCAAGGAAACAACCACAGTAGAAATAACCAGACAGTAAGGGTCCTGAGTGTTGTGAAAAACTTGACTTGAATATTTCTTTCTTAGAGCTTTTGAGATACAGATAACCATATTTTGATTGCTACCTTATAAGTGTCTGAACATGTTTTAATAGTGGACACGTCAAAATAACAAATGAGACAGTCAAGAAATGAAAGCCAGATTATTATAGACTGAAAATGCAAACAACAGATGTAGCTAAGGCCTTCTTCTTCTAGCATTTAGGATAATATGGGATTAATTAGTGAATAATAGGATATATCCAAATAAAAATTAAGCATGGAATAAATTAAGGTGGGGCAATAGAGTCAAAATATTACTTAGGACCTGTGTTGTGTTTGATGTTTTTGTTCAGTTTAGGAGAAATATATAAGGGCCAGGTTTTGTGATTTGAAATTCAAGTATTCAGAAAGAAAGGAAGGAAGGAAAGAAGGAAAGAAAGAAGAAAAGAAGATCCCTGCAACCAATATTAGCTTAGACAAATTCAAAACTTTTTTTTTCAGTTTTCAAATAGCAATGGAAGGCTACTATATTACTATCTATTCCTGAAAAACTAACTAAATATTATTTAATGAATAGTATTACCACACATTTAAAAATCAGTTGAATATAAAAACTACATTAGACAATATGTGATAAATACTTCCAGTTGAGTTAATATTTATTGAATTTAATTGAAAAGCAATGTAGAGCTGTTAATATGGTTCAGTTAGAGCACTTGCCTAGAATGCTAAGTGATGTGGGTAGATACAGCATCCCAAAAAAGAGAAATGAAAGAAAAGTAAATATAAAGCTTTCTCAATAAAAATCATGATCATTTAGACTATATGACAAATAAATGGGACATCTAGCACTGAACACTTAAGCATGTTAAAAAAAATGCAGAGCTTGATAAAAGGCTGCTTGAATTAATTAAACCACTTTTCAGTTATACACATGCAGAAAAATGTTATATGAATGAATTCAGATTTTGATAATCAGTAACATTCATAAAGCTTTGGACCGATGCAAAAACAGTAAATCAAAAACAATTGCCAGATGTGGTGGTGCACGCTTGTAATCCCAGCATTTGGGAGGCTGAGACAGGAGGATTGGGGTTCGTGGACAGCCTCAGCTACCTACGCCCTTCACAACTCAGTGAGACCCTGTTTCAAAATAAAGAATTAAAAAATAGGGGCTAGGGGTATAGCTCAAAGGTAGAATGCCCCCTGGGTTCCATCCACAGTACAGCAAAAAAAAATTTTTTTAAACCAACCAAACAAAAAAGAAATAATATAAACAACATGAAGAAAAATGTAAATTTAAGTTACATATTTGCTAAAAAACAATTTATTTTAGATAAGCTATGTAAAAAGAAAAATATATTAAATCTGGTGTGGTGACAGATGCCTGTAATCCCAGTACTTGGGAGGTTGAGACTGGCAAATGGTAGATTCAAAGCCAGTCTCAGCAATTTAGTGAAGCTCTCAGCAACTTTGTGAGGCCCTGTTTCCAAATAAAAAATAATAAGGGGTTGGGGATGTAGCTCAGAGGTAGAATGCCTCTGGATTTTATTCTCAGTACCACAATAAACAAATAAATAATCCCATTGGATGATTTCCCTTGTGTTATTCTTTAAAGATAAATTCTAACTAATAACCCCCAGATAAAACATTTCCTTATCTATAAATTCACATATGGCACCCAAAATTCTTCAACATTTTTACAACTCCATTAAAAATTCTAAATATTCACCTAACATGAACACTACTAAAAAGAATCATTAAAAATAATCTGCCATCATCCTAGGTATGTGTCAGAAAATATGAGTAATAATAATAATAAAGCATTTCATTCTTCTGAGCAGCTTTAAGCACAACAAGAATGCATCCCAAATACAAATCTCATAAGGAAAATAACTGAACAGCAACTGTCTTAAAGTTCCAATAAAATGAAACTTTAGTAATGAGGCTTCCACAAGATAAGCAGATGTGGCAATTGGGAAGGTGTGTCTCGTATTCTTTTCTTACTTTCCTTTTACCTCTCAATATTCAGATATGTGATTTATATTTTCTCTCTAGCTGCCAAACATCCCAACCAAATTCATTTTCCTCTAAGAAGTAATACTTCATTCAAAACAATTGTTAGCTATCATCACATGTTTGGTTGAGTTCATACTTTAAAAATGTTTGAAGCTTCAAAGTTGCTCAATACAGCATGCAGGATGCTGAACAATTTCTAAATATGGAAACTCTCTTCTTTTGTGAGTGAGCAAGTAATAAAAGCATCAGTGAAAAAGTGCTAAACAAATTTTTACCCTTACAAGTTTAGGGAAGGATGGTGAGTTGTAATCATTGTCTCAAATGTCTCAACCCAAAACGAAACACATGCATGGTTCTAATTCTACTGTTGGTGAAAATATGCCCATATTAAACAACAAAAAAAGCCAAATAGCATTTAAATTCTTCCACATTTCACAATTATAATTTTTATAACATATCATACTATCCAGTCTTCCTTTTTCACTACAATGGGGGTTTCAGAAATACAGTCCCAACCCAAAAAGAGAAGTCAGACTAATCTAATTTGGAGAAACCTAGCCGGGGATGGTGGCACATGCTTGTAATCCCAGCATTCGGGAGGCTGAGACAGGATTGTGGTTCGCAGTCAGCCTTAGCTACTTAGTGAGGCCCTTTCCAACTCAGTGAGACCCTGTTTCGAAATTTAAAAAATAAGAAAATAGCACTGATGGTGTAGCTCAGAGGTAGAATGCCCCTGGGTTCCATCCCCAGTCAAAAACAACAAAACAAACAAACAAACAAAAAAAAATAGAGCAATCTTCACATTATAGTCAGTTCTTATTAACAGAAGTACTGGGAACTGATTTCAAATTTTTAATGTCTTACCACCTTTGGTTTCTTTTATCCTTATGAATGTTTTTGTTTTGCTTTGCTTCTGGGGCAGGGGGGGGGGGGGCTTTATTTTATTTGGTCCAAGGCTTGGGAGGGACTCCAGGGTGGCTATCTTGATTCAGGAGTGAGAGGCTCAGGCCAGAGCCTTGGTTCAGGAGATGCAGAGAGGAGATTTTAGAAGGCCACGGAGCTCCAGGTCCTCCCCATCTTGCCTGAGAATGAGTTTTTTCAAGAGGTGCGCTTCCAGTACTTCCTGCTGGTCTGCTAGAGAGTGGAGATTGTCAGGCGGATGCCCATCTTCTTGAAGGGCTTCTCCTCCTCATTTAGGATGTGGTTCTCTAGAAAGCCACAGGGATTGGGGTCTGTGCAGACAGAACCCAAGGTTTGATGATCCACAAATGATTGCTTCGTGTTCTTCTCCAGGACCACAGTGGCATACATGGCACCCTGGGTTTCACTCCACTCATCTTAGAAAGGTTTCTGCACACAACCCCCAGCACTGGTTTTGCATGTTCAAAAGATGCTTGTGCCCTTGCACTTGTACTTCTCCCCTGCAATCTTGAGTAAAAAACAGCCCACACCCTCTAGAGCCATAAAATCATGGTGGAAATAATAGCGCAGATGGGCTGGTGTAGAATGCCCACAGGTGCCATCTGACCAGGGGATTCTCACCGCCTCTGACAAATCTGGAAGATCATAGTTGGTCTGTGATAAGGAGCCAGTCACAAAATACAGAGTTGGCTGGTCTTGGAAGCAGGAGATGGGTAAGAAGATGGTCCCTGAGGTTGCAAATGGAGAGGTAACTGGAAGGCGACTGAAGTTAGGAAAGAGGGAGTCCCAGGTTTATACTTCCAAACACTGGAATCAAGAAACAGATCCCCAGGCCCTCAAGGAGCACTGCTAGGAATATGTCTTCCGAGTTGCTCAGGCTTTGGGTTCTTCATAAACAGATTTTACAAAGAGAGGTTCCCAAGACTAAGTAGCCAACATTCATAGAAGAAATACTAGAGTCACTGAAGCCAAGGTCTTAAATTATTTATTAGGTACCTTCTTCTAAGAAAATGATTTGATGTAGAGAAAATGAGTTTACAATGAATTTCCTATTAATTAGAGCTGGCTATCATGTGAAGACTGCTCGGAATTAAATTACTTGCAACCCATTATAGCATACTTTTAGACACTTTTCTTAGATGCTTTTAAAACAAAACAGCAATAACAATAGATATCACTGAGAAAAGCAATTTAGCTCTCAATATCAAATGAAGCTCATATTTCTAACACTATGAAGTCACCTTTGGAAATGAATATTGCATGTTTTCCCATTAGAAAACATCTAGCAGAGTCATATTTAAATGTCCTGTCTGTGATCATTCTCTTCCTATTTCTGCTCCTGCACTTTCCCATTATGAATGTAGATGTTCTGCCATGAACTGCCTCTACCTAGGATGTCATGTTCTTAATTCTCTTGGGCCAGGGCTATTTATAAAGCTAGCTTCCGCTTCAAGACTTATTCATCTCTTTCTGCTTAATATTTTCTGAGGTACTCTTTTTAGAAACAAAATTGTGAAAATAATTTGAAATAGTAAAATATCCCATGGTCCTACTTTTAGAAAAAACAAGAGAAGAAGCTTCCACAGAATTTTCTTTTACTCTTCTTGTTTTATTTAGCTATCTGCAGCTTTATTTCTAATGAATTCTTTCACTGTACTGTGGCATGAAATACCTAAATAGAATCTATGTTGTATTCACGTTAGTCTGATCTTCACTAGTTCAAATAAAATTTCACTTTTTATTTATGGTCTTGGGTATTGAGCCCAGCAGTATTCTACCTTTAAGCTATACCTCCAGCCCTTTTTATTTTGAAACAGGGTCTTGCTAAGTTACCATGCATGGGCCTCTCAGGTTCTACTAATTTTGTGTGTGTGGGGGGGGGGTCCGTGGGTGGGTCTGGGGATGGAACCAAGGGCATTTGATCTCTGAGCTACACTCCCTACCCTATTTTATATTCTTATTTTGAAACAGGGTCTCACTAAGTTGCAGAGGGCCTCACTAAGTAGCTGAGGTTGTCCAAGAACCACAATCCTCCAGTCTCAGCCTCCTGAATGCTGGGATTACTAGTGTGTGCCACCACCACCTGATTCTAATATCAACTCTAATTGACTAGCTTCTACTAATTTTTAATACTTTCTAAATTTACCTTTTTATTTCCGTTTCACTGTCATCACAGTAATCATAACAGAAACTAGTATGTGTCAGCTAATATTTGTCATAGCTCTAGGGACCAGGTTTAGCAAGAGACAAAGATTGTATACCTCGAAGTTCAGCCCCACCCTGTTCCTTCACCTAATTCTGACCAGGACAGGGAATTTATCAAATACTTCCCTAGTTAGATTCTTTACCTAGTTTTATTTTGAAAGGCCTGAAATTCTAGTTCCTATAGAATTTATATATAAGCCCTAAGGAACTATAATTCACTGGGAAGACTGTTTCCCCTTAAACAACTGTTTCCACACTGAATTTCTAGATAGCACTACAATTCCCTCTGAAGGAACTTTGGCTCTTTTCTGAATGTGGAATCTAAAAATCTACGTAGCTTTTTGGTAAGAGTACTGAACCTTGTTCCCCAGTTGTAGCTAAGTCCTGATCCCATAGGCTGAGAATTTGTAACTAGTGCCTAGCCAAAGATTTGACATTGTTTAGTTATGCCACCTAAACATCATTGTTATGATGCACCTGCTGAAATCATAGCACTGTCATATCTTTGTATCCAAGACTTTGATTGCTGGCCACCTCTCCCGGGAACTGACATACAGAAGGATCAGTAGTCCTGTCTTACATGGTCCAAGCTTCCTGTTCTTCTTAGCTTACCACCAAATGTTTTAAAGTCCAGCCCTCTGGCACTGATCACCCTTAATCATTATTTAACTTAATTTAAGCAATAATCCAGTAAAATAGAACCCATCATTCCCATTTGAAAGGGGAGAATTTAAAACTCAGAAATATTACACTGTAGGGCATATTGTATGACACATGGTTAGATAATGACAGAGTCAGAAGTCATACCCAGGATTTCCTATCTCCAAACTCATATAGTCTCCATGGCATTAGGTTTCTTTCTACCATGTTTCACAAGGACAGCTGCAAGAGGCATAACATACCTTTGCATCTTGCAAATCATTATATATTTTATTATAAAAGTTCTCTTCCTAAACCTTCACAACCATCATGTAAACCCTAGGCTTTTTTCCTATGACTCCCTGATTATTTATGAAATGCATACAAATTCCTTCATCCAAGTACGTGAGGGTCTCCCTAACCTAAATCCAGACTCCCTGTCAACATTTATATCTCATCCCATTTAGCCCAGGCTCTTCTTGGAGTTCTATGTTTCTTGATTCTAATATCAACTCTTATTGTCAGAGTCCAGTTCATATTCTAATGTGAAAAAGCCTTTCATAAGTTGGATGTGGTGGTACACACTTGTAATCCCAGAGCTTAGAAGGCTGACACAGGAGGATCGTACAGGTTCAAAGTGAGTCTCAGCTACTTAGTGAGGCTCTCAGCAACTTAGTGAGACCCTGTTTCCAAATAAAATATAAAATAGGTCTGGGAGTATAGACTTGAGGTGGAAAGACCCAGTACCACAGAAAAAGCCTTTCATAACTTCACACAATTAAACCTATCCGATTTTTACATTTTGAAGACATGGATAGTTAATATCAATTGCATAATAAGATTCTTTTACTTATCCACTGGAGTGACTTACTAAAATTTCTCTCCTCCAAATTCTCATAATACATAACAAATTTTGCTAAGGTTCACTATATTACAAACCTCTAAACATCATTGTCTTAAACCCTGTTAGAAAAGGAATTTGAGTTAATTAAATTTGTTTTTCCTTCTTCCAAACCTAACATAATGCCTCAGGATAGTGAGGACTTTGTAAATGAGTGAATAAAAAAAATCAAGCTAATTGAGGTAAGAAGGGGAGAAATAAGAGAAATAAGAGAAACATTTTTATCAGTATCTACTTGAGATAATAATTAATAATGAATCATAAACTTATATGTGCTCATTAAGATTGGATATTACACCAATATTCCGAAGAAACTTATATAACATGTTCGCCTGGATAAATACTAAAAATATTTAAACAATACACTTTCTAAGATATTAAAATAGAATACTTAAATGATTTTATGAGTCATACATTTTAGAAAAGGTATTAAATTGTTAACATGCAGCATATTTATAACAAAGATATTTTTCAATCCCTTGAACTTTAAATTAAAAAGAACTGATAGAATTACCAGTATTTTTTTTAACCACAATAAGGTCTTCAAAAATGAAACTCCTATCTTGGTGGATTAAGAAATTTATTCTTAGCTGGGTGTGATGGTTCATGCCTATAATCCCAGTACTTGGGAGGCTGAGACAGGAGGACTGCAGGTTCAAGGCCAGCCTTAGCAACATAAAGACACTTCCAGCAACCTAGTGAGGCCCTGTTTCAAAAAATAAAAATTGGGCTGGGGGTGTAGGTTGGGGAAATAATGCCCCTGGTTTCAATACTCAGTACCACACAAACAAAAAAACTTCTTAGCACTTCTTACTAACATCTTAATACATGATATCTTAGACTTTTAGGGGACAACACATCTCAGTCAATGGATTTTTGGAGGCCAAGAGAAAAGCAGAAAAAATATTTTATAAGTTTTCTCAGATTGAATAAGTTAATGTACTAACAATTAGGAGGCTAAAAATATATTTAAATACCAGTTAGCAGGAAAAAGAAAATATTCACAAATTTAGCAAATATTTTGCCTTCATAATACCAAGTATTTTTTAAAAAAAATCATTGGTTTTTTCATTTGCTTAGCTTTACATAAATATATTTTACAGTATGATTTCACCATTATTTTGGTAAATCATAAAAAATAAAGGAGGGGAGAATAAGAACACATATTCTTCTATTTGCCCTGAATCTGTTATATACTACACTGGTTTTAAGGATTCAATGCATATTTTTAAATAAGATAGTACTAGATAACCATAAAATACAATTCAAATTTGAGGCAGAATTATAGTTGTATATATTACTAGGGGTTAAGCAACCTCTGTCCTTATAAAGAGATGAAGGATTTTAATTGCTTCAAATTTCTATAAAGTGGGCAAAACTCACAAGCTGTCATCAAACTGATAAAAATCTCAAGCATTAAGGAAACACAGGTTGGTTATAATGACTCCTTTTCCTACTTGCCACCTTTGTCAGACACTGTCAGGGTTTGTCCCCACAGGCCGCCTTCCCTGAATATAATTTACTCCTGCTCTAGTGACTGTGTTCACATGGAAGCTATACCCCTCATTCCCCTGCAAATGACACTCAAGGAACTTTGTTTGCAACCTGTGGCTAAAATAATGCAAAAAATTCCTGCTAATTTTTTCAGCCTAATTCATCGAAGTTAATATCCATCAAGAACTTTAGTCCAAAGCTAGGTGTGGTGTCCTACCCCTATAATCCCAATACTTGAGGGCCTGAGACCGGAGGATTGCAGGTTCAAAGCCAGCCTCAGCAACATAGCAAGACCCTGTTTTCAAATTTAAATAAATAAATAAATTAATTAATTAATTAATTTTTTTAAAAAGGCTGGGAGTGTAGCTCAGAGGTAGAATGCTCCTGGGTTTCATCCCTGAACCACAAATAAAAAAAGAACTTTAGCCAAAAAGGATTTTACTTAGAAATTGCATTTTAAAGTTTGTCCAATACAAATGAAAAAATTCAAGTTAACAAATAAAAATGTAAAAAGACAACAAGAATGAGAACTTTATCTCCTCTGGTAGTCAAATACTAATTTCTTGAAGGGAAAATCTTTAGTTTATAACCCATAAACCTTTTAAGGGTTTAGAAAACTAGTCAGTCATCTGAAAAATTTTGATTTGAATGTTTTATTCAGATAAAAAAAATTTAAAGAGAGTAACCCAGAAACAACTTTTCTCCATCCCAGTATAATTATAAAAACAATTGCAAAAATTCCTAAGCACAATAAAATTCTATTAAAAATTCAACCCACTGACCAGTTTATTGGAAGGGTCAAATTACCTCTCTTTTGCACTGTGTATCCCTCTTCTTATATTTTAAAACTTTACTCACATTTGTATTTATCCTGAATCCAATAATAAAAATAATTTACAATTTTCCCTACAAATTAAGCATAATTATACACATAATAAACTCCTGAAACAACTAAATCCCAGTTCCATTCTGCATTTACATTTGGTTTGCCCACTAGATATACTGATAACTGGTTGGAACCAATTATGCATTTTCTCTGAAAAGCTCCACTCCTTGTTTTTATTTTTTTAAGTGTACACAGTACTAAAACCAAAATCAATAAATCGCATTCTGTGTTTCTGAAAAACATGCTCTTTGAAGACAAATTTTAAATGTCAGAACCAAACGTTGGAAGATTTTGTTTGCCTTTTATAAATACCTAAAGATTAAAGGAAATACTTTTACTTAGAGAATATATAGTATTCCCTTCCCTTTCTAGAATGGTGTTTACCAAAATATCATAAATACTTAATAGCAAATGTTCCTAGTACTTCTAGCAAAAGGCAGTAAAACAGCACATAAACCTCAGCTGTGAAAACCCAGGAGCTCCGCCTTGCATTTCATCTTGCAGTCCCCATACCCTGGTGAGGAGAGCCGGGACTCTAATGATCACCAGAGACAGATCCACTGAATCCCAAACACAAATATTATGTGCTCTGGGGAGACGATTAATCATTTAAATGGAAAGAACAAGAGCCATAGTCAAATACTCTGCTCGTTCAAGTTGCTTGACGGATAGCTAAGAAATACCACAGTTGGAGGAGGATGTAATCACACATTCCAATCCAAATTTTTATTTTGCATTTCTCCTACAAAGCCTATAAAACCTCTCGAGATATCAACACGGGTTAACTCTATGCTCAAAGACCTGAAAGCGTCTGAGACTGAGACTGTTTATGGAAATCTTGAACTTGAAATCGCAAGCCCATTCTCACGGAGTCCAACATGCAAGAATTAGTACTAAATCTTACTTACAGACAAAATCTAGATCTTTAGAATCACACTGTTTGCAGTAGCAAACAAAACTCTTTCTTACACTCTCTTCTATATAATGACCACTTGCATGGAACAGAAAGATGACTTCTTAATAGTTCAAAAATGTTTGCAAAATCATCGGTCTTTCCTCCCCAGCCCAGGGATATACTCACAGAATTAATTATTCCTTTCAGAGCTTGAAATCCACCTTTGACCGGGAAAACTTGTTCCCTGGAATCAGCAATTTTTTCAAGCTAGAAAAAGGAGGAATGCTTAATTAAAGGGTAGCTGAGGCATCTAATGCTTTATAAATGTATGTTTAAATGTATATATAAATGTATTTAAATGTAAGTATAAGATTACATTTTAGTTATGTTCACTGGAAAAATTACTTCCCAGTAATTTATTCTCCAGTGTAGCCTGTATTCAAGGTCAGGAACTGGAGGATGAGATAACTGGGAGGAGTCTTAGCCCTTTACATCAGTCTCAAGTTGCATTTTTAAAACAGCACAAAGCTTGGAAATCTAAGCCAGTGTCAAAAAAAATAAATGCAAATGATTTTGTGAGAAAACATCTTTTTAATACATAAATCTTTAAAATGTTGTGGAAAAAATAATTTTGGAAGAAAAATTCTCCAAGATTTGCAAACAAACTCCCCATATTCCTATACACCTAAGTATTGAATTTTAAATCAAAGTAAGAATTTTACATAAGACTGCCATCATCATCTCATCGGGAGACCTGAAGGAACATTCATATCATTTTAATACAAATATTTACTTATATTAATTTTCCTATGATAAATAAATGCCCAAGATATTTAGAGTTTTGTTTGCTATAACAAAAAATCTATCAAAATTCTGACATCATTAAGGGAGAGGTCAAGACATAAACCATTTTTTATAGAAAAATCTATAGGCATTAGTGAAAAGAATTTGTTAAAGTCTCCTTAAGGAGACTTTAAAGTGTGCAGAGCTGTTGTAACTCACCTGAGCTTGTTCAAAATCAAGGACACCAACACAATAAACGTTAGCCCCAAGTGACCTGGATATCTTTGCCTATGGAGAAAGAAAGAAGTGGGGTGGAGGTAAGATGGGGAGAGGAGGAAAAAGAGCCAGAGAGACAGACAGAGACAGAGAGTTATTCCAGTATCAAGCTACGCACGCAGAGACACACAGCAAAGTACAGCAGCGGGGTATAAGGAACAGTTTCAGTTCAATACTCACCTCTTTCTCTGCATATGATGGCACCAGACCGTCCAACTTACCATCTGTCAGAGCAATTATGATACTGGAGGTTTTTGAGCCTCTTGCTTTCTGAATTTGTTCATTCGCCTGAAAATGAAGAATAATTATCCAACTCACAATTTAATTTTAACTTTTAACCAGCATGTTCCATCAAGCTGAATTTGTAAGTCTGACAAAATAAAAATATTACTGACTAGCATTTTAAGACCGGGTATTTTGTGTTAACTATTTTATTTGAAACAAGTACATATTCACATTATAGAAGAGTTACTACTGGGTTTAATGATAGATTTTTTTAGC
The DNA here is from genome assembly GCF_963383645.1 of Muscardinus avellanarius. Lineage (NCBI taxonomy): Eukaryota > Metazoa > Chordata > Mammalia > Rodentia > Gliridae > Muscardinus > Muscardinus avellanarius. Next base: position 73,571,592 of record NC_137791.1, on the reverse strand, counting down.
TAATCTGATAGATTGGTTAACTAATCTGAATATAGCCATCGAGGAAAATGAAAAATTTCTTAGGTGGTAAAATGCACCCAAACTTTTATTAACACTACAGCAAATAATGTTTGCTGTCAGAGGCATCTCTAGAATAACAGAAAACATTTTTATTTTTTGTGGTACTGGGGATTGAACCCAAGGGCATTCTACCACTGAACGATGCTCCCAGCACTTTTTTTTTTTTTTTTAAACAGAGTCTCACTAAGTTACCACATGTTGGTCTCGAACCTGTGATCATCCTGTCTTAACCTCCCAAGTACTGGGATCATGGGCATGTGCCACTGTGTCCAGCTTAACTCAAAGTATTTTAACATATTTTTAAAAGATTAGTTTGTAATGGGGTGTTTGAGCTTTGCTAGAAAGTTATATTTTATTACAAAACGAAAAAGCATTCTCTCCCATACTTAAAAATGTAAAATAACTTACTAGCTTTAGTCCTTCATGGATGTAGGTCTCTCCTACTGGGCTAACACGTTTTAAATCCTCCAAGCCTTTAACGATTTTGCCTCTGAAAATAATATATTATAATATTAAACAAAAGAAAAATTATCAAAGATCACAATGAGCACTTCTCAAATAACATGACAGTATTGTAAGAAGGCCTCCACAGTAAAAAGTAGAGGAAAGAACATGGGCTTTGAATAGCTCCTCATACTTCTTCATTGTAGTAGGTGTTTAATAATATATATTATATATACATATGTGTGTGTATCTTTTTTTTTTTTTTTTTGCAGTACTGGGGATAGAACCCAGGAGCATTCTACCTCTGAGCTACATTCCCAGCCCTATTTTTTATTCTTTATTTTGAAACAGGATCTTACTGAGTTGCAAAGGGCCTCACTAAGTAGTTGAGGCTGTCCATGAACTGAGATCCTCCTGCATCAGCCTCCCAAATGCTGGGATTACAAGTGTGTGCCCCAATGCCCGGTGATAATTTTTATATTTTAACCATAAAAAATTTACTAAAAATGTCCTTTAAAAAGTAGGTATATTCTAAGTATTTTGAACTGGGAACAGATCCTTGATCATATTTGTTTTATTGAATGCTACGGAATAAACATGTTTTCTCTTACTCACAAAAATACAAGAATTAACTAGCTCAGCTTCATTAAAATGGTATTTCTGCACCACTTACCCTATCTTTCTAAAAGTGGGTAAATTTCTTTATTACCTGTAAATTTCTTTTTTGTTTTATTTTGTTTTGTTTTGTTTTGTTTTTGGTGGTACTGGGGTTCCCGGAAACCCTTCTACCTCTGGGCTACACTCCCAGCCCTATTTTATACTTTTTTTTATTTGGCTTCTAACCTCAGTGATCCTCCTATCTCTGCATCCCAAGTGCGGTGATTACAAGCGTGTGCCACCACGCCCAGCATATCTGTAAATTTCTAAAGCTACTCCTAAAGTCTTAAAAATGGGAATGAACAGGTTTCTACTTTAGTCTCACAGAGTCTCGTGATTTATTCAGTTTTATGATACCTTCTCACACAGATACCAGCATATTCTCTTGGATATTGTAGGCACTTATTACATAATTGAATAAAAAAATGAATGGATGGATCGATGGATGAACAAATGGATGGATGAATGATGGGGTAATGGATTCTTGGGAGAGGATTAGAATGAAAAAACAAATGAGGTTAAAATGAAAAAGCAAAAATTTTTTATCATGACTAATTAATTGTCCTAAGAGATTAGGTCTAAATGGGATATAATTATAACATTAAGAGCTATTTTGTGTGGACAAGTAAAGGAAGACCAAACTTTTAGGAATATATATATATATATATATATATATATATATATATATAGTATATATACACATATATACATATATATATGCAAATTTCAACCCATTTATAAATAAACCATAAAAATCTTAAGAAAAATAAAATAATGTTGCAAGAACTATCCAAAATAAATTCAACACTTCCTTTTGAAGTGTTGAATTTATTTATTTTTTATTTTTATTTTATTTTACTTTATTTTTTTGGTGATACTGGGGATAGAACCTAGGGTCTTTTCTACCTCCAAGCTATATTCCAAGACCTATTTTATACTTTATTTGGAAACAGGGTCTCACTAAATTGCTGAGAGCCTCACTCAATAGCTGAGGCTGGCTTCGAACCTGTGCGATCCTCCTGTCTCAGCCTCCCAATCGCTGGGATTACAAGCGTGCGCCACCACGCCTGGCTGAAGTTTTGAATTTAAAAAGTCAGAAGAGACGCCAGGAGTGGTGGCACATGCTTGTAATCCCCACGCTTGGGAGGTGGAGACAGGAGAATCGCACAGGTTCGAAGCCAGCCTCGCTGGCTTAAGAGACCCTGTCTCCAAATAAAAATATAAAATAGGTCTGGGAGTGTAGACCGGAGGCCGAAGGGTTTCCAGGAACCTCAGTACCATAAAAAAAAAAAAGAAAAGGCAGAAGAGGTCTTAAGATACTGTTTTTAGAATTTTTGTTTGTTAGCAAAAGTAAAATAAGGCCTTCTTGAAACAGTAAACTAAGTTATAATTTTTTTCTCTTTTTTTGGTACTGGAAATTGAGGGGCATTCTACCTCTGAGCTCCAGCTCCAGCCCACCCCCTTGTTTGGAAACAGAGTCTTGCTGAGTTGCTGCTAAGGGCCTCACTAAATTGCTGAGGCTGTTCTCAAACCTGTAAGTCCCCTCTCAGCCTCCTAGGTGCTGTGATTGATTACAGGAAGGTGCCACCATGCCTGATCCAAATTATAATTATTTAAATATAACATGAATAGTATCTACATTACTGAGGATGATAACTATATAAAGAAATATTACATTAACTTACTAGACTTATATACATACCTGATATGTATATATTTGTGTGTATGTGTGTTTATTTCTTACACAATTATAACACTTGTCAAAAATAGTAAATTTTTTTTTGTGGTACTAGAGATAGAACCCAGAGGCTTTCTACCTCTGAGCTACACTCCCAGACCTATTTTTATATTTTATTTGGAAACAGGGTCTCACTAAGTTTCTAAGAGCCTCACTAAGTAGCTGAGGCTGGCTTCCAACTTGTACAATCCTCCTGTCTCAGCCTCCCAAATGCTGGGATTACAAGCGTTCACCACCAACCTCGGAAAAAAATATATATTTTTTTAATGATGCAGTATTGTGTTTCAAATCTTGGTAATAAATGAGCCATTCACCAAAGACTCAATATTTTTAAAGTACCTTCTTGATTATTTTAATATCATAATTAAAATTATCAGACTAGTTCTCCATCTCACGAAATTTCTAGAAAACACAACACAATTTATGAGGTATGAGCCAAAGCTTTCTCCTTCCTGGTTTAGTTTCTACCAACCCACTTCAATTGTCTCTTAATATACTTGGTTTAAAAATCTACCTATTTTAAGTACTTCTCTATCTTCATTATTCATTACATTCTTTATTCTAAGGTGTCCCAAAAATTTTATTCATACCCATATTCAATGTCTACTATAATACAAAATTTTGTTTCATAAAAAATCACACTATTAAATGATTTAATTTAATTAATTAAAATTAATTTAATGTTTTTACTTCTCACTCAACCAGAATAGAAGTTTATAGTGAGCTATCCCCATGTCTTTTATTTATGATGTATTTCCTTGCTCTGGACATACTACTTACTGTAATGTTTTTATAATGCAAAGTAAATGCTCAATAAATTTGCACTCTACCACTAAAAATTTTCATAACTGCACAGATAATAGAAAAAATTACATAAATGGTATGCTTGTTTTTATCTAAATACTTATTCTCGTATCTATGAAAACAACTTGAAACTGATTTTTGTCTAACTACAGATCAAATATTTGGTGCTTTCCAGAAATGAGTGGCAGTGTGTCCTCAAGCACTGGTGTTTGCTGCCAAATGAGAAATGAAAAAGACAACTGAAACACAAGTTTACACAACAGAATTTGCCAGGTGAAAAACAGCCTCCTCCATCAGTTCAGATCACTGGTGCTTCTAAGGCCCAGCTAACACCAGCAGAGGACTCCGAGTGGAAAGAACTTGCCAAGTGAGGTGTGAGGGTCTTCCAGACGGTGGGGCTCTGCAAGTTCATTTCAATGAGAGGAACAGAGGCACCTCAGGGTTCTTTTCTCTGTATTCACACTTTCCACTGGATGCCCCAAGCTGCCCTGAATCCCATCATTACCTTTGCAGCTGCATAGTCATAGTGCAACCCGGGCCTGCTTCTGACCTAGCTAACAGACAGCTTGTTTCAAACTGACATTTTTCCTCCTTTATCTTCCTTCCTTCACCCCCCGTTATCAAATAACATGTCCTTCTCCATTTACTGACAGAAGGGGACCTGGCATCTGTGGATGCGAACAAGAACTGACTCAAGGAACTGTGTCCCTAGAACGGACTCAAGGAACTGTGTCCCTATTTTTTTTTTTTTTTTCCGGTGCTGGGGATGGAACCCAGGGGCATTTTACCTCTGAGCTATACCTCTAGCCTTATTTTTTATTCTTTATTTGGAAACAGGGTCTCACTGAGTTGCAAATGGCCTCACTAAGTAGCTGAGGCTGTCAGCAAACCGAGATCCTCCTGTCTCAGCCTCCCAAATGCTGTCATTACAAGCATGCGCCACCCACACTACAACTGTGTTCCTTCTGACAAACAAACCACCATGACCTGGCCCGAAGATCTCAATAAGAACTGACTCAGAGAAGACTTAAGTAATTATAGCCCTTCTGATAAGATGCGCTAACTCTTACAAGAGACTTGATTTCTTTGTTCAGAGAGACTCAAGGGCTTATTCCTAAATGCCTGAGTTCACTGGTTTCTCTGTTTTGCTAGTAAATCAATACATTTCTTTTTATTAATAATTATCCCAATTATTTGATTTGAAAAACTGGGGCAGGTACCAGGATTTGGTAGCAGTAGGAGGAAAGTGCTCCTTACCCGTAGCCATAGCATCAGCACACATGGGGCCAGGCTGCCAGCCTGTTTTCTATCAATAAAAGTCATTTTAGGGAAAATGGAGCCTAAACAAGACAGAGCAGTCTCAGGCTTTCAAATTTTCTAAGTGTCTCAATTTGTAAACAGTTAAGTAGAGAAAAAGCAAATTGGCATAGCTGGTTGAGAATAAAACTTGTTCACCCACACTCTGGTATTAAAGAAGACTCTAAAGGAAAGTAAATAATAATAATAATAATAATAATAATAATAAAGAAGGAGGAGGGAGAAAAAAAGGATGGGCAGGAAGAAACAGGTTAGAAAGATAAGCTCAAATCTAACAGCATCTTAAAAGATCAAAGATTGATTTTACCAAGATTGGTTTTAATGTCCTGTCTTCAGTCACAAGAACAGTAATACTGAAAATCCTTCACTGTTTGTGAGGGTGTTGTCAAGGACGCTGCTATCTGATGTGCAACATCCTCTGCAAGGTCTCCAGGAGAAGTTTCTTCGCACCCCTCAGGACTTGCTATATACTTCCTCCTTTCTGCTATTTACAACTAGGTAAATATTTTTTTCTTGCCTTGACTACCAGGAAGTCCACAGAAACGATTTCATCCTCTTTTCTAAAAAATCTTAACTTTCCCTTTTATCTTTTATTAATTTTCTGCAATACTATTTTATTCTAGGCAGCCTTGAGTATTTTTGGAAAGGAGTATGATTTAAATAAATAAAACAGTTTTTTAACCTCTTTTTGTGTGTGTGGTACTGGGTGTAGAACCCAGGGGCTTTTCTACCTCCAAGCTATATTCTCAAATCCATATTATACTTTATTTGGAAACAGGATGTCACTAAGTTGCTGAGAGCCTCACTAAGTAGCTGAGGCTGGCTTCAAACCTGTGTGATCCTCCTGTCTCAGCCTCAGAGAGCTGAGATTACATGTGTGAGCCACCATGCCCAGCTAAACCTCTGGTTTTTAAATGAGAATCAGAGAACCGTACTATTATCAACTGGAGAAGGAGTGAGAGGTGGAAGGATGTGGGTAACCATGCACTCCTCATCATTGAAACTTTCAGCTCTCTTAGTACATCTCAAGTTTATTTGCTGAGAAGGAAATAAAAGAGAAGCAAAGAGTCCTCAGATTATTCTAATGTACATGCAGAATTAATGAGACAGGAGGATAGCAGTTTGAAGACAGCCTCTGCTCCTACTTAGTGAGGCTCTTTACAACTCAATGAGACCCTGTTTCAAAATAAAGAATAAAAAATGCCCCTGGGTTCCACCAGTAGCACAGCAAAAAAAAAAAAAAAAAAGAAAGAAAGAATCTCTGATCTAACCTAACTTTAAAACTGTCCCATGTTGTTGGAATGTTCTTTCCAATACCCGTAGTCCTATGTAAAAGGTTTTGGGTAAATAGAATAATCTCTCAAATGACAAATAGAGTTTCTGGGATGGTATGGATCAAGGTGAGCATAGACTGATAGAATGTAGATTAACTCTAAGACAATCCTTGTTTTTAACATCTATAGAGCAGGAATAAAAATATCTTCCCCATGGGGGCCATTGTGAAGATTGAAAACACCTAGTAAGTTCTAAGCTGTAATTAATAGTATGATTGTTGTTGCTATTAGCCATTCCTTTGTTAGTCTGATTTTGTTCATCTAGTTACTTTCTTCATAATTTTAAGCAGAACTCACACACAAAACTGAGGGTCAAATATAGAGATCAAAGGAGGAGAGGAAAAGAAAAAATAGGAAAGAAAATGTCATACCAAAGCTTTGGTTAGAGGAAGGTCTTGGAGAGGGATAAAGTCAACCCTGGATATCCATGGGAACCACATCAGCAGAGTCAACCAACTGCAGACTGAAGTGCATCTTTAGTAAACATAAGTAGACTTTTTTTCCTCAGTATTTTCTAAAGAATATGGTATAACAAGTATGACAAGTAGTCTAGATGATATAAGGTATATGGGAGGATGGACATATGTTAAATTCAAATACTATGCTCTTTTAAATAAGAGATTTGGGTATCTGATGGGGTGTGTCCATACAGCGCCTAAGGAGATGCAGCCTCCCTCTGAGCCTAAGGCAAAACTTTAAGTAAAGTGATTCAGCCGAAAATGGGCTAAAGATGGCGCCTGGATGAAGCTACGAAGGTGTGGTTTCCCCATTCATTATGGGTGGGGAGACTGAGTGGTTTTTCCCTTTCTACCTTTAAAGGAGCTTTCTGCACACATGAATGGCTCATGTACTGGCCTGGGATTGGCTGTAAACTACGTGCTAGTGATCTTTATCCTGGATAGGCTAGGGTATTTCCCATGGGAATTCCCCTCGTGGTTTGGTGCTATATATAGGATTGTTTGGAGAGAATTAAAGAGATCTTGCTTGACTTGACTCCCAGCTCGTGGGTTTGTGTTCGAGTCGTCGGTACTCATCATCTCATCAAGCCCCGTCAGCTGTCGGGCTGGATTCCCGACAGGTATCCATGGATGTTGGGTATCTGCAGGTAGTCCTAGAACCAAGCCCTAAAAGATACTGCGGAATGGCTACTGATGGAAAGCTATAAAATGAAATAGAAAACTTCAGGAGTTGAAGTAAACCAGAGATGAATTGAAACCCTGGTTCTGTAAGTAATGGACTATATAACCACAATTAGTTATTTAATTTCCCTAAGCGTGGTTTCTGTATCAATGAAGTATAAATAACAATGCATGATCCAATTTTTGTTTCATTGATTCTATTGATATTTTTAAGTGTCCACTATGATACAGATAATATAGTGTCATTTGGTGGCTTTGAGCATTCCAAAGGTTGTGGGTGCCCAGACAAGAGGTATTAAGATGGAGGAAAGAGTAGAAAATATAGTGTCCCAAACCCCTTTATTTACATTATGCTGTCCTCCTAGAAAGCCTGTACATGGTGATAGGCTGGATTAAAGGCAATAGATCAGACAGGATCATGGATAAGGTCCCAGACCCTGGAACCAGACTGCTTGCTTCAAACCCCAGCTCCTCCACTCACTAGGTTTGCTGCCTGGGCAGGTTATCCAACCTTTGTATCCTTCAATCATCTCCTCTGTAAGTAAAGGCACTACCAATATTAACTCCATAGAGCTACAGTGAAAATAAAATGATTTTACACATGTAAAGTGTTTGGTACAAAGTTATTATTCATAGACAGTAGTTGTTATTTTATTATGTGGTGTGTTAGGGGCAGAGTGAAGGCATCTGCAAACTGACCCTCCATTCCTTCATTATGCTACTTCGCATTAAAAAAAAAAATACAGTATACAGATCAAGCATGAGACCCTGACCCTAGTTTATATTTCTAGTACTTACTATTCTTGTGACTTTGGACAACTTTTGTCATATCTCCGGTCCTTCATTCTCCCTTTGTTAAAATGGAGATAAAGTAAGTAGTTGCATAATAAAGTTGTTACTGGTTGAAAATTAAAAAAGCTATTAAGCCGGGCGTGGTGGCGCATGCTTGTAATTCCCGCACTTGGGAGGCTGAGACAGGAGGATTGTGCAGGTTTGAAGCCAGCCGCGCGTGCTGGCTTAGGAAACCCTGTTTCCAAATAAAAATATAAAATGGGTCTGGGAGTGTAGGCCGGAGGTAGAAGGGCTTCCAGGAACCCCAGTACCACCAAAAAAAAGGCTATTACATGTACAACATTTGGTACACACTGCATAGCATATAAGAGTTTTAATAACCAGTACCAGAAATGTCAGACATGTCACCATATCTATATTCTTATTCTTTAAATACAAGTCATCCTGTTTGGGGGATATATCTTTGCGGCCACAGTCCTCTCATCCATCATCATAAAGAGCTCGAGAAGCCGACTGACACCTTCAATGATCTTCCTGGGGGTCTCCTGAGCTGTGCCCACTAGTCAGTTACACACATTGTCTATTTTCCAATTCCCACCAAACTTCTCACCATGACACACATGACCACCTCTGCTTCTGTCTCCAGAAAACGCTTTATACACTGCCTGCAACTTCCAGTCTACTATCAAACTTCTCAAGGATTCAGCTTCCACTCCATTCACAATTTCTATGGTGATTTCCTAATGCTGTATCATAAACTATGCAAAAATTAGTGGTCTGTAGACAACTGATTGTTTCTCATGATGCTTCTCACTGAATGGGCATTTCCAGTTTTTCTCATGAGCCAGTTAGGAAACTGAAATGACTAAAGGGGCTGAAATGGCCTCATGAGTGTGGTTGGCAGGTTGGAGCTAGTGCCGGTGCTGGCTGGTGCCTAAGAACTCAGCCAGGACCATTGACCAGAATCGTGACTCTCCTCTGTATGGCCAAGTTGGGTTTTCTGGCATGGTGGTCTTACGGTAGTCAAAGATTTTATATGGCACCTGGTTTCTAAGAGTACCACAGAGGGGACTCTCATGACTTACAAATTGTGCCAGTTTCTCATGGAACTGGCACAATTTCATGCTCATGTCTGCTGCATTGGTCGAAGTTCATCAGTCACAGGTCCAGCCTAGACTTTTAAAAGTGATATGTGTGTGTGTGTGTTCTATACATTCTATCATCTTGGGCACTGACAGGTTTTAGCAATCTCTTACTGTAATTAATATAAACACATGATTGATTACTCCTTATTTTAAAACATCACTCTAAGGCCAACATTTGCTGAGGTCTCTGCAGTTCAGAATCCAGGCCAATAAATCCAAGGTGGTGGCCCTAGAGTTCACAAAGTGCCCTGGGTGATCTGAGTTCTGTGACGTGTTCTCCAATTTGGCTTGCATTCACTAGCGCCCAGCTCATACTAAAGTTCATGTTGGCTGCATTTCAGAATTGTTTTGTTGTTGTTGTTTGTAGTACCAGGGGTTGAGCCCAGAGGCATTATACCTTCAGGCTATACCCAAGCCCTATTTTTTATTTTTTATTTTGAAATAAGGTCTTACTAAGTTGCAGAGGGCTTCACTAAGTAGATGAGGTTGGCCATGAACCCATGATCCTCCTGTCTCACTCTCCCAAGTAGTGTGTACCACCACACCTGGCATTTCACAGGTTTTTTACTTCACTTTTCCACTTACTACCTTGATGAACCATTACAATTGACCCCTGAATTTTATACTTCTGTTTTCTAGGTGCTCTCCCACGATGAGTAGCAATGTGCTTAATTTTCTAGATCGAGCTCATAAAACAGATGTGGAACTTCATTGAAAGTAACTCTCAGCATATCCATAACTAGAAGCTGAGCTGCTGCCATGGCCAGACCCCTCCAGGCTAGCAGGATGTGTGACCAAAGCTGAGTTTTCTAAACAGGAGGAACTTCCCTAGTAGAAAATTTTAAACTAACCCAACTATGATCACTTCCTCTCCCAACTTCACTGGTATGTAATATCAAAGTAAATGAAGAGAATGACCATATTCTTAACAAACAACATGACAAATTCTGATTCATATGAAAACTGCAGATGGGGAACTCGGGGTGTCTGAGTCAGTACAGCGTGGTGGTTAAGTGCTCACATTCAGTATCAGGGCAGGGTGTGAGTCTTGGCTCTAACTACTTAGCGGTACCATCGTGAGCAAGGTCCTTTGACTTTGTTACACTTGAGTGAGCACCCTGGCACATCATAAGGAAAAGATGATGATGGTGTGAACTGTGAGCCCCCAAATTCCACTTCAGCCCTAGCTCTCTTTCTCATAAAGTCAACATAAAAGAAAACAAAGAACTAGAAAAGTTGTAAATGAGAACTATAAAGGTAGGTAATTGCTGATATGTGGTAGCAGCAAAGAAAGAAAAATGAACAAAGTTACCAACACACGTGTTGTGCCCTGTATGTGTCATACCATGAAGCCTTCTCACATTACTGCTTGTAATCTTCTCAACATTGCTCAGTGGTGGGAACAATTAACTTTTTTTTAAACTGGTTCAGGATTTAGGCTCAAGAGATTAAATAAATTATCCAAGGCCACACAGCTAGTACTCTGGTGTCTACTTGACTCAATCATGTTCTTTACACTATAAACAAAGAGCCTTCAGAACTCTCCAAGGTAACCGCTGGAAACACTCTATTCCTACATGTTTTATCTTTCTAACCCCTGAATCCTGTCCCTGATTTCAAGTTATTGATCTGCAACTCTAGAAGAAGATAAATTAAAATTTCTTTTTAATTTAAGCATTCTTAGTTCAAAAAAACTCTTATTGAAATAAAATCAAGCAAAATAGATTTATAAAAATTGAAACTATGGAGGCTCTCTTCACATCCAATCTCATGCCTAAGACAGCAATATTGTTCACATTGTTCACATTTTATTGTTTATCCTCCAGTCTTTGATGTTTGTATTTTACCATATATATATATATATATATATATATATATATATATATATATATATAATTTAAATAGCTAAAGATTGTTTTGTTTTTATTTTCCAAAAATAAAATCATATCATATGCATCTTGTTTTTTCACTTACTATTCCTATATATATTTGCATGTCAATACACATGGATTTTTCAAAATTTTAATAATTGTAGAGTTATCCAATTCTTTGTATATACTATAATTTTATTATATTATCATCAACTGATGAACATTTAGATCTAATATCAGTTTTCCACTATTATGAACAATGTTACAGTGTCTAATTTTGTACATTTACTAGTCATTGCAAGCTAATGCCAGTATTTCATTAGGATATAGTCCTAAAATGTAGAATTGTTCCATAGAACCTTTCCAGACTTTTATATATACTGACAACTTTTTCTTCAAAATTAATATTATCACTAATTTATAAGTTGTCAACTGTGTATAAAGAACTACCTTCCCACAAGTAAGTTTTAATTTGCCTTTTTAGAAATTAGAAACTTTCAAATAATATAAATATATGTATGCATATATTATCCAAATTTAATTTAATGACTATAATTTCTTATAAGTTTGCCTACAGACTACTTTTTTCCTAAGTAACCAATTATTGTACTCATGTCAAACAACTATGACTTTTGCAATTTGGAGCCAACTACATATATTGAAAAAGAAGTCTGAAATGTTTGCCACTGTCATATGAGAGTAAAAATGAGAACAGTAGCAAGTTCAAGACACCATTTATTATGTGGTCTCATGAAATCTTGTTAGAACTGTTCATAACTAAGATTATGGAGCCAAAGAACTCAACCATTCACTCAACGATTTATTGAGCTTCTACCATGTGCCAGACCCCGCCCCCTAGGTGTTGGGCTACATGAGTAAGCAAGACAAATAAGGTTTCTCTGATTTCATATTCACATTAGTGTCATAGATTCATAGACCTTGAATTAAAAGAACAATTTCAAAAAGTGATGAACAAGCCAGGCGTGGTGGCGCATACTTATAATCCCAGCATTTGGGAAGCTGAGACAGGAGGATAGCAGTTCACAGACAGGCTCGACCACTTAGTGAAGCTCTTTGCAACTCAGTGAGACTCTATTTCAAAATTAAAAGAATAAAAATAGGGCTGATGGTGGAGCTTGAAGGTAGAATGCCCCTGGGTTCCATCACTAGTACCACATACACACACACAAAAAAAGTGAAGATCAAACAGAGTGTTGTAAGAGATGCTGGATGCTGGTGAGGAAGGATGAGGCTTCTTTAGACTTGGCCAGGAAAGGCTTCCTAGAATAGGTAACATGTGAAATGAGATATGACAAGAACAAACCAGCCAAAGGGAAAGATCTGGGGCAAAGAAAGAGCAAAGATCCCAATGCACAAATAAGCACAGCCTGTTCAGGAAATGGAAGGAAGGCCTTCAGGGCTAGAAGACCATAGGAGAGGGCCAGGCAGGGCTTTGAAGAAGGAAGGCCTGAGGGCTAAGCTGTAGGATGCAGTGTCAGAAGAGAGGGCTTGGTGGGGCTTTGGGGCCATTACAAGGCAATTGACTTTCCATCTAAGCCATTAGACTGAGTAAAGCATGCGAGTGGCACGATCGCCTTTAAATTTTCAAAGATCATTCTGACTAATAAACCGCTTTCCACTTTCTAACTGTGTGTCCTTAGACAAGCTACATTACTTTTCTTAACTTTGATTTCCCCATTTGTAAAATTGAGATAAGAATGTTATCTATTACTTAGAGTTAACAGGAGGATTAATGAGGAAATGTGCAGAGAAAGCACTGCCTGGCACATAATAATTGTTTAGCAAGTGTTTTCAACTAAATCATTATTACAGCATTAAGATAATATCGAACAGAACTAAGCATATTCACTATCCCCAATTATGCAATGTAATAACTAAAACTATACTTAAAGTTACCCTGATTCCATATTTGCTAATACTAAAAGGCTGAATATCTCTGTATTGAATCAATACTTGGTAGTTTTATTGACCATATGGTAAAAACCCTGGACTATTTATATATATGATATTGCTCCCTCTCATGTATTCTAGATTATTCATCTTTGTGTTACTTCCAGATCTGTATATAAGGTAGGCTGGCAGATAGATAGATAGATAGATAGATAGATAGATGGATGAAAAGATGGATTGACAGAAATATAGAGGATAAATATTGGAAGAGGGGAGCAAAAGAAAAAGAAGTACTTTAAACTGAAGTATTTAAATAAATATTTAAAAATAATGAGCATGCAAAATATATAACAAAATTTTTTTTACTATATTTGTTGCTTTATTTTTGCATTTATATGATATTGGACACCACATACTAGAAGACATGGCCCTACTACTAAATACTACTGCCTTCAATCTTGCCTCATCTCTACTGAAAACCTTTAACATCACTCTGAAGAGCGTGAAAGAGCTACTTTTCATATTTATCAAGGTATTGAAGAATTAGAATTAATGAAACCAAGCTGGGCATGGTGTCGCATGCTTGTAATTCCAGTACTTTGAAGGCTGAGACAGGAGGATCGCACAAGGTGGAAGCCAGCCTCAGCTACTTAATGAGGTTCTTAGCAACTTAGTGAGACCCTGTTTCCAAATAAAAAATTATAAAATAGGTCTGGGAGTGTAGCTTGGAGGTAGAAAGCCCTGGATTCCATCCCTAGTACCACAAGAAAAGAAGTAATGCAATCAAAATTGTAAGTCCAGCTGTACTTTTCCTTAATCTTTCCTTTTTCCTTAATAATGCATTTAGACTTATTTGTGAATATGCTACAAGATGTTGAGGAAGTTCATAATTAGAATTCCAATTTCTAGGCTTTTAAACAGTGATCCATAAAAGATGTGGAAACATTTCTTCACACTTAAAATATGCAAATTGTTTCTATACGCTTAAAATTGTGTAATGGAAGAAAAGTGATCCTATACCCAAATAAACAGGATCATCGAAATTGGAGAAATTACTGAATCTAATAAAATTAGTAAAAAAAAAAAAATTTAGAAGAAAATAATATCATTTGTTGGAAATTGTTTATAGACTGAAAAACCTACATGCTGAGTAGATAATTTGCCCAAAGTCTCCCTATTATTAAGTAGCAAAGTAGAACTGTTACGCAGGATTTCTCAATGCCACCACAATAGTAAAATTCATTAAGATTGAAAGTATTTCCATTTAAAAAAGAAACAGAGGAGCCAGCTAGGTATTAAAAAATGTTGCAAGTAATAGTATTAAATTTTTTCTTGAAATATTATCAGTCCTTTGAAACAGGAAAATATTTTCTTTATATAAGAATAATTTTTCCTGATTATCAAAACACTGCATATTCTCTATTTTCAGATAATACTACTAACAATAAAGCTCTTATCTCTTGAACACTTTTGTTCCATACTCCTGTCTTCCAGTCTCCACATTATCAATTTCAATTCTTGCAACAGCTCTATGAGGCAGTTATTAACTATCATCTTCTTTGCCATCATTGTTCTATAAGTGGGAAGAACTGAGAGATAAACAGTTTAAACAACCCATTCTTGGCTATTTGGTTAGTAAATTGGAGAGCCAGGATTTAAACTCAGGTATGCTTGGTCCAGGACAACATTCTGCTGTCTCTTAAAAGAGAAAAGTCTTCTCCTGCCCATTTCAGTCTCTCCCCTATTGATTCAACCACCAATAAAGGAAGAATCACTAATTTAGATTAAAGATAAAAACTCCTTCCATGCATGTCTAAGCAGTGCCAATCTGGGCGACCAGTGACTAGACTTCATCTCCAAAGTGCTGGAGGACCCATATGCAAAGTGCCTAGAGAACCTGGCACAGTGTATGTAGCTGTCAATTACTGAATCTTCTGTGTGTCTGGCATTATGCTAAGTACTTTTCTATATATGTGCATGCCATAAATGTTAAAATTGTTCTTTTTTTCTTGGTATGCTGGATTGCTGGATCCAAACATATTTCTTTGTAAATTAAGCCTAAGCAATGAAAAAAAAATTATAAAAGCAAGAACTATTATATAACTGAGCAGAGAAAACTGCTATATACAGGTTCTCAAACACTACTACTGCTCTAACTCTGGATAAGAATCATATATACACAAAAAAGTAAACAGGCAAAGTTTCAGTGGGAAGATCCAAAGTCTAGGCTGGACTTACAACCTACAGAAATACCTCCTCTCCAAAAAAGGGAAAACTTAATAAACAAAGAAATTAGAAACCCGTGTGTGTGTGTGTGTGTGTGTGTGTGTGTGTGTGTACATTATATATATATACACATATATATGTATATATATATGTGTGTGTATATATATATATATATACATACTTTTATACATTAATTCGGTGAATTGCAAATTCCCTCCTTGAGCTCCTTTAAATGTTATGCTTTCTCAAACTTTTCCAGATAAAAAGATCAAGAAATAAGTGCAAGTTACTTGAGCTGATTTTTATCAAAAGAACTACGTTCACACATAACTTCTCAGAAACCTACATATCATGCAAAACAAAGTGTGTCCGTCTCCCTTTCTGAAATTACAGATGGAGAAATTCGGTTTCAAAATATTAATTCATTCATTCAACAAAAATGTACTGATAAAGATCTTATGCCTTTTTATTAAATGAAGTAGAAATAAAAATGAAGAAGCAAAAGCTCTCTTCTGACTATAAAATTCAGTCTAGTAAGCAAAACTGATCCCACGGAAAGCAGCCGTTCTTTAAATATGTCAATGATTACTTGTAGCTGGCCATATGAGGAAATAATGTAGAAATGGATGATACTGGCCCGGGAAAAGCCACAATTTTTTAAAGTACCAAGGAGATTTTATAAAGACACACATATCTATATATACACAGATATAAAACACTAAGAAGATTTTATATATATTTATAATATGCAATTTATATATATGCATATATCCTCATATATATATATTCCCTCATAAAGTTGAATATATTCAGCATCAGTGGACATCAGAGATAGAATGAAAAAACTTGGGAACCGTGGGTGTGTGCTAAATCTAGTAAATTATTTTATCCAAACAGATCCATAGTTTTCTCTTCCCCAGTCATCCCTCAAATTCCTGGTTGACTTACTATCTCTAAACAAGAAAAATGCAGAGCTATTTACAGTAACCAAGACGGAGAAATGTGGGAAATAGTAAATATCCAACTAAGGCTGAGATCTGGGCTTCCTTGCACATTCCACAGTCAGAATAAATGACATCGATTTCCAGATTATCTGTTCTTTTATATTGTTCATACCTCCCTTCACTCCTATTATTGTAGAGAAAGGAATTGTCTGTACATTTGCCTGATTCCATTGAGAGGCCCGAATTGCCATTTGGAAATATCAATCATGCCTTTAAGATTCATCTCTACTAAAAGCTTGCCATGAAATGATAATGCACTAACCTGTCTCCAGTTAATGGCAAAATAATGGTTGCTTGAGAAGAAAACACAATGAAAGATAATCTCATTTCAGGGCTGCAAAATAAGAAAAGAGGCAGTTAAGACATTTTAAGAAAACATTGATACAGTACAGATGTATAGCTAGAGAGTCTCATTTAAAATTGGTCTCCCTGAATGGTCTGGGCTTCTTTTAAATAGAAGGCTCTAAGTAGATACAGAAGTGTGCTTAGCATTATTGCATAAGTCGCTTTGGATGGAGTCAGTGTTTTTCAGTGCTCAGACTCTCCTTCACAACCCAGAGAGGTTTGTGTTTAGAAAAAGACCAACTAGAAAGATAAATACTAGGCCTGATGTAAAATCTTTCATAGAAAATGTTATTTCCCTTAGTGCTTGACCTCACTTTCCTGAAAAAGGCCAGACCATTCACAGTGATAATCATTAGCCATTTTCAGGGCTGTAGAGCAGCCAGTTTGATTTAAGGACCACAACTATAATACAAGTCCACACAACATTCATCCTGAAGTAAGAGTGTGTGTGTGTGTGTGTGTGTGTGTGTGTGTGTGTGTGTGTGTTAATGGAGGTTAAACCAAGGAAACTTCCACCACTGAGCTACATCTCCAGCTGTTTTTATGTTTTATTTTGAGACAGGTCTCACTAAGTTTTCTAGGCTGGCCTTGAACTTGTGATCCTACTGCCTCAGCCTCCCAAATAGATGGGATTACAAGCAAGTGCCACTGCCCCAGGCTGTGAGGTAAGAATCATTAAAGATTATCATGGAAAATATAAAAGGGAGTAACACATTTTTATTAGGCATTTTCAACTTCAAATATCATATTTCTAATCAGCAACACTTGTCCCTGTCGGCTACATCTTTCAGGCCCTAGGGGCCTATTTCACAGAAGAGTTTTGTAACTATTAAGATCTGAAACTGAAGATGGGTAACTAAGATCTACAATCAAGATCAGGATTATCTTAAAGGCTCACGCCTACTTTAAAGATCCTGTCTTCAGACACCCCTTCTTCACTTCCTACAATACGCAGTCAGTAACTGAGCAAATAGATTTGAGCCAGAGAACTGTACGTCACCGAATTTCATTTTGCAACGCAGACCAAATGAGTAAGAGCCTCACTTTCTTCCACTGCTACACTGACATGATCCATTCATTGCTTTTTATCAAAATGACGTGACACTCTCTGCACGCTGTAGAATTAAATCAGAAAATTTATAAACAACGGTCTGTTCTGCTTTGACATTTATGAATAGAGGGTCTTGTTTATTTTTCTTTCCTAGACAGTTTTACCTCAGCCCCTGTCCAGAAATGAGAGTGCTATGCTTGGCTTCTTAAGCAGGGGACTGATGATTGAACATGGACAGGCATACATTTTTATAGGGATAACTTTACTGCTGCCAATAACTGAAAGCAAGGATTGCCTAGGCCTCTACAGATTGTTTGAAGTTACTTGCAACATGACTTTCAAAATGTTTTGATCATCCAAGCCTGTTTTACAGAAAACATTTGGGCTAACAAGACTGAAAGAAGCAATATTTAATGATACAGTTCCTATTCATGTGCTTTCCATTATCTTGATAAACTTGCATTTGCTCAATGAATTTTTTTTTCTTTAAAAAAAAAGAGGAGGGCGAAAAAAAGCCTCAAAGCCTGGTATCCTGGAGTTATTTTTAAATAGGAGATGCCACTAATTCCTAGTTACCTCTAAATAAGAGAGTAAGCAGGATTTCACAGCAGTAATGCTTTTTATAGGAGAGGAAACCAGTCTTCCCTAGTGAAGCTTATTGCATATATAGAACAGTTAAATTTTAAACCAGCTACACACCCACACATTGTGTAAACACAAGTCATTTCTTTAAACACACACACAAGTGCTTTTTCTGGTAGTGGGTTATTAACACATGTTCATTTGAAGTTTTCCAACAGTTTCTTTTTTTCCTCTTAAATGAGGACCTTTACTACGCTAAAAAAAAAATGTGCGGAATGGAAAATATATTATGGAGACTATTAGCATAAAATTTATTTTTTAATGTGATAAATTATGAGAAAGCATAACTGAAATTCAAAACAGATGAAAACTCTAAGAGGGAAAAGACATTTGGAGTAGTATTTGAAGATGCTTCCCCAGAGGCTGAGCCAAGCTTCTGGAATCCAGATGAAATAAGCCCTCAGGGCTGTGCAGCTGTCCTAACAACACCATGTAAGCAACAATCACCTTGAGGTACACAAAAATCAACACTTCAGAAAAAGGGTTTTGCTGCAGAAAGGTTTCAGAAAGGGGAAACTCTACACTTCGATCCACTTCCACTCCACTGCCAAGAAAAGTAGAGAAAATACCTCACAAATCTCTCCGTAAGTTGGTGGACAAAATCGTAAATTTCAATCCAGTTATTTGCCACACTCCCAGACCTAGAAAATAAAATTGGACTGTTCAGGGAAACAAAACACAAAACACGAGGCAAAAGTACAAACATTTCTTAATACCACTAACACCGAAAACTTGGCCTTCTCTTCCAAGGTGAGGGCCCGAGGTGGCCGCCAGCCCTGGTTTGGGGAACTACCTGCTGTCTGCAAATTGTTTAGAGCAAGACTCAACTTTCCAAAATAAACCCAAGAGCCTTCTTTTGCAGGAAATGCAAACCATATTGGCTATGTCAAGGCTTTTCCTGGCTCGAGTCAAAGCTGTGTGATCAGTATAAAACCAGGCAAACTTTATAGACTGTGTGTGTGTGTGTGTGTGTGTGTGTGTGTGTGTGTGTCCAGGGTGGATTAAAGACCCTGGGGTGGGGGCAAGAAAGTCCAATCTGAGTCCCTGGGAGGAAGTAGCTACCCCGGTAGCCTCATTCCTGCCTCCCAAGAGGCCCCAAGACTGGCCAGCAGTAAATGCACCACCTCCCCAGAGGGCAAAGTAGCCCAGGGCTCCCACCACACACACACACACACACACACACACACACACACACACACACACCCATCCCACTCCACCCCACACCCAGGGCTCCCACCACACACACACACACACACACACACACACACACACACACACACACACCATCCCACTCCACCCCACACACCGCTGCAGAATCTTCTAAAAGACATAGCAAGAGGGCACCCGTCAGCGGTCCCACAGCCTTCTTCAGAGCCAATACATACACACGCCCCCTCCCCAGCTCCAGAGGATCCGCGCCGCCCTCGCCAGCGGACCCCGACCTCCAGGCACTCACTTGTCCAGAACAAAGTAGAGATCGAAGGCCGTTTTGCAGGAGGGCTGCTCCTGAGCGCGCAGCAGCCGCCCGGGACCGCTGAGCGCCAGCAGCCAGAGCCCGGGGAGCAGCCAGCCCGGGGGGCTGCGGGCCCGGGGCGGCGCGGCCACCATGCTGCGGCCGGGGGCCTGCGCTCCTGCCTCGGCGGGGCCGCTCGGGGCGCCGGGGAGGAGCCGCCAGGACGCCCCCTGGCCTGGGGGGGCTGGGGCAGCCGGGGTCAGCGGAGGGAGGCCCGGGGAGACGGAGGTCCTGGAGCCTGGACAAAGGCAGCCCCGCCGCCGCCGGATCCCAGCGGAGCCGTGACCCAGTCCTCCCCCTCCCGGCTCGGGAGAGTTGTGCAGACAATGGAGGCCGCGGCCACCGCTCGCTGCACCAGCTCCTCCCGGCCCGGGACCCAGCCTCGGGCGCCCGCCGGGGACCCGCGGGGCTGCTCCCGCCCGGGCTGAGCTCGGGCGCTGCAGCGATGGGCGCCGAGACCCCAGGCAGGCCGCCCTCCCCGCGGCCCAGGCAGAAACTTTCTTCCGAGGGCGGCCCCGGCCGCGCCGGCCCCTCTGGGGGAGGAGGCTGCGCGGGCCCGCGGGCGGCGCCGGGGGTGTCGGTGTGCACGGAGGGCGGGCGGGCGAGCCCAGCTCACACGCACACTGGTGGGTCCGCGCCAGCTGGGGAGGACGGGCGCTGGCCGGGCTTTGGAAGGGGAAGAGGAGTTTAGCAAAACAAATGTCCTCCAGAAACTAAACACACCCACAGATCCTGCAGGCCTGGCTCGCTTCCCCAGCTGTGCGGGCGCAGCCTTCTGCGCGGCCAGCAACCCCGGGCCCGGGAAGCCCCGGAGCCTCTGGCCGCTCCACCCCTGAGACCAGACCGCAGCACCTGGACTGTGGTGTCTCATACCTGTGTTTAAGAAAGGGGACTTTATGTATATGTTTGTTTATTTATTTATTTATTTATTTATTTATTTATTTATTTATTTATTGAGAAACCCCAAGTTGGTAGCTCCATTTCAGCTGAGATAAGGCGGGAAAGGGAGGAAGTGGACTTTTTTTTTTTAAGAATATAAAGTTATACTTCAAAATACTTCATTCTACTGTCATTCACCCCAAACTCCAGCTATCAAGAATTTCATCTGGGAAATGATAAGTGTCGGAGAAGATGGATATGTGCGACCCGATTTCAACATTACAATGTGCACTTGTATGGAGACATCATCATTAATATGAACGGTTTTTGTATTTATGTATCAACTAAATTTTTAAAACCGATTCATCGTGGAGCTAGCTAGCTGCCCTACCCAAATTCCTGCAAGGAGCTGAAGTCTTTGTGTGCAATTTCTGTTTTGAACCATTAGGCCCTTTCTACACACACACACACACACATACACACACACACACACACACCTGATTTTTCTTAAAATTCTCAGGAACTTCGTGTTCTTCGTTCATCAGTGCTTTCCTGAGAACAAGACCCACAGAGTGACTGACATTCTAAAGCATATTGCCATTTCCGGGGGGGGGGGGGCGATAACGAATTCAGCTCAGATTTTAAATTTTTGCATTTCACTTACTTGTTCATGCAAACTCTGTAGCCATGTAGAAAATGGCTTCACCTAACACACACCAATAATTAACCGAATCACTTTCCTCTCATAAATATTTGTGGGAAGGTCCTTGGTTAACAAGGGCAACCAGCTGTCCAGATTTGCTGCAGATTATGGGGTGTCCAAGGACATGGGACCTTTACTGCTAAAACTGGGACAATCTCTGGGATGGTCCCTGGAAAACAAGACTGCTGATCATGTTTTCCATAAATAATGACGGAAGATGAAAGCCAGAGCAGACTTAGAAATCCTCTCCAAGAAGGAGTGATAGCGACAGCAACATTCCTCTTCTCCTTTATCAGAAAGAGGACTCTGGGCATGTGTCAGCCGGAAACTAGCCAGGCAAGGTTTCAGACTGACTTTTGTACCATGACAGTCACGATGGGGCCCTCTTTGGTCTCCTATTGTAAGTGAAGAATGCAGAAAGGAACACAGATTTTTAGAGATGTGTGTGTTGTGTATGTGTGTGTGTGTGGGGGGGGACTTTAGACTGAATTATTTAAGTAAAATATATTATTTAAGAAATATATATTTCTCTCACATTGCACTATTTGGATCTCTGCCAAAGTATATTTCACCAACTATACCTACCTTCTCTCTTTGAAAGTTATTCTTTGTATCAAATCAAGCTTCTAACTCAATGTTAAAATATATCACCTTATTATACACAAATCCTAAAAACCTCAAAACATTTTAAACCCAAGTTAATGCAGCTAGAATAACAAAAAATAATTGCTAGTTTTCCCCAATCATTGTCCATTGCTTCTATTTGCAAAGTGCTTATGGACTCATGTTCGATTTCATATGAGTGTTTATTAACTGATCTTTTTAACAAATGTTTACTGATACCTACCATGTAACTGGTAATGTTCTAAGCATAAATGTTAGACGTCCTCCTTTTAAGAAGTGTGCATTTCTAGCTGGCGTGATGGTACATGCTCATAATCCCAGCAATTGGGAGGCTGAGACCAGAAGATCACAGTTCACGGATAGCCTCAGCTACTTAGGCCCTTTGCAACTCAGTGAGATCCTGTTTCAAAATAAAGAATAATAAAAAAAAAAAAAATGCCTCTGAGACAGGCATGGTGGTGCACACTTGTAATCCCAGCAGTAGGGAAGCTGAGACCTGAGGATCGTGGTTCGCAGACAGCCTCGGCTACTCAGTGAGGCCCTTTGCAACTCAGTGAGACCTGGTTTCAAAATAAAGAATAAAAAATAGGGCAGGGACTGTAGTTCAGAGATCAAATGCCCCTGGATTCCATCCCTAGACCTGAAAAAGAAAAGTGTGCATTTCTATTTTTTATTCTATCTTCTTCCACACCAGCAAGCAACAAACAACAAAGACAAATAAGAAACAACAAGAAAGGGAAAGATGTGAATGTATCCTTTAGGTGTTAAAATATATCATATAATCTCTATTGTTTACTAGTAGATATCTTTGTACGACATCCATTGTGGACAGACATGACTTTCCTGGAAGTCAAATATCACACTAGAAATGATTCACATTCACATCACATGGGAAGTGATTTGTTATATTTACAGTGATTCAGAGGAAGAAAATAAATCTGCACTACCTATAGATGACACAGTTTACTTTAGCTTTTATCAGATACACTCATTAAAGAACTAAATTTATCCCCATGTCTGAACTACTTCCTGAGACTGAATAAACTGCTTTTGGAAGGTTTAATTCCCCACCCTTTTTTTTTTTTTTTTTTTTTTTTGGTGCTGGAAATTAGACTCAGGGGTATTCAATCTCTGAGCTTTACTCCTAGTCCTACCTTTTTTGTTGTTGTTGTTGTTTGTTTGTTTGTTTTTTACAGGATCTCATTAAGTTGCAGTGGGCCTCACAAAATTGCTGAGGCTGGCCTGGAACCTGCAATCCCCCTGTCTTAGCTCCTAAGTTTGTGCCACTACACCCAGCATTCCTTCTAAATTAATATCTCTTTGTATGCCAACCAAGATGTGAACCAATTCAGAGAGAAGGGTTATCAACATCTGCATTTGAGACCAACTTGTTTAAAATCCAGTACATCAGAAACAGATTTGAAACTGAGATTGGGAGGTACAGTGGGGCACAAAATAGTCAGAAGGAGAGCGGAGCGAGCATCCAATCACAGAGGAACCTCAGCCAACCTCCAGGGTAGTTCTGAAGCCTGGATGTGTTTTCAAACTGGTCCTGAATTGAGTGAGGCAAGAGGGCCAGAATATTGTGCTCTCTTAGGGACAAGTCACCAAGTGTGGGCTGCCCCTGGCAACACAGCTCCCTTTGGCTTATAGCAATCATGAGGACAGACTCAGCTGTGAGCTGTCAGTGGCAATCTTCTGTGCTAGAGAATAAGCATCCAGTTCTGAAGTAGAAACCTAGATGATGCGACTACAGCGTCCATAACCACAGTATCCAGAGCATCCATAAAGTCCAAGATCCTTGCTGAAAGCCCTCACTTATGCATGCAGTCAGGCCTTTGCAGGCCAGCTGAGGCCTAAATTGGCATCCAGGAGAGAAAGTCATGGCACTGCATCCCTTCCCTCACACCCTCTACTGTAGCCCCGGTCCAGGTCCTTTTCTCAGTTTTCAATGCAATTAGTATCCTTTCTCCTCATACATCCCCTATACTTCAACATGATTCATTTTTCTAAAGTGCAAAACTGATCATATTAATAATCTCTTATCTAGTTACTGTCAAAGCTATATCTTTCCTAACAATTTAAGAACCTCAACAATAATATCATAACTCTATGTCCTCATTCTAACAGTGAGAGGACAATTGAGTCCTTTCATATACTCCATACTCCAAGGAAACTGTGACAATCACTGTTCTCCTCATATGCACAATTATGTCTTTGAGACTTTTCTCAATTCAGGTCAAAAGCCACTAGGTGGACCAACCAAATCCCATCAGGGTGGGGAGGAGCTATAATAATCCAGAGCAGGGTATCAGAGGCTGAGCAGAGTGTGGTGAATATCTCTGTGCAGAAGCAGTATGCATCCCCAAATTAGCAGACATTCTACACACTAGCTGGCCTGGATTTCTGATCCCTATCAAGGAAAGAGTGAGGCACCATTGCATACCAAAGATGACTAAAGAGATACGGAAACTACATGTAACAAGTGATGTTTGACTGGATCATTTTACTCTGAAGGACTTTATTGGAACAACTTTAAAAATATTGTGGTTTTATAAGAAAATGACTTGATTTGAGAAAATAACCCTGAAGTACTTGGATATGAAGGGTCATGATGTCAACAACTCATTCTTAAAGTTCAGAAGAAAACGTTTCTTCGGACTTTACTTGTAACTTTTCTGTGTCAGATTACTTTTTGTAAATTCAGATTACTTCAAAATTATATCAAAAGCCATGATACAACATAATATAACTTTATATCCTAAAATTTGATCTTGTAACAGGAAAAACAAACAATTAGCGGGTAATTCAGTGAAAATAGAATGAAGAAGTTTCATTAATAGCATTAGTTAGTACTAATACAATTGACATTAATATTATTGTATCAATGAGAATTTCTTGACTCTGATCAATGTACCATGACATGCTAAATATTAATGGTAAAAAGGTACACAGGAACTCTCTATAGTATATTGGCAATCCATTTAAATATAAAATTATTTCTAGATACCAAGTTTTTTTTTAAATTAATATACTATTCATGCTTCAAGTTCTTCTCATTATAACCAAAAATGTCACCCTCCAAGACTATTTCATATATTCCCTTCTCTTCTCCATAAAACATTTTCCAGTGCACCATTACTGCTGGCCAATTTATTTCTTCTTAAATGCCTCCGATTCCAGTGATAACACTTTTTGTTGTGTTTATATTTTGGGTATTTCTATCAATCCTTTACTAATTTCTTGAGGACTAGAACTATAATTCATTATAATCATATAATGAAGGCTTTAATAAGCATTTGTTGAGTTGTGTTACTAAGAAAGGCTGAAATGCCTTTTGAGTCTCCATATTCTACCTAAAGATTCTAGAAATATCAAAATTCTTTGAGACCTTACCTAATTGCTCTGGTTTATACTGGTCTCTTCTTTATATCTCAATACATCTTAGTTGCTTTTTACATAGGTTCTCAAAGAAGCTTGGCACAACTTTTAAGTTCTAGACATTTTGCTGCTTATCTACATCCCAGGGGAGGCCTGGGTACTGAAGAAAAAAAGAATATTGACTGAAATAGTAGAATTAGCTCATTCAACACTAATCCAACTCCATGCTAGTATGTCTTTCTGCCCACTACAGAAAGCTGAAAAAATTTCCTAGCTTCTCTACAAGTAGGTTTCCTCCTAGTTTAGATCCACTCATGGTTTTTATTTACTTATTTATTTATTTATTTATTTACTTACTTATTTTTGTAATATTGAAGATGGAACCAGGAACATTCTACCTCCGAGCTACACCTCCAGCCTATTTTTTTCTTAGTATTTTTATTTTTTGAAACAGGGTCTCACTGAGTTGTGTTCACAACAAATTAGAGAGAGAGAGAGAGAGAGAGAGAGAGAGAGAGAGAGAGAGAAAGAGAGAGAGAGTATGTGTGTGTGTGGCGGGGGTGGGGGGGGTGGAACCCAGGAGCATTCGATCTCCGAGCTACATACCCTGCCCTATTTCATATTTTTTATTTTTGTATTTTTGAAACAGAGTCTCATTAAGTTGCAGAGAGCCTAAGTAGCTGAGCCTGTCCACAAGCCGCAATCCTCCGGTCTCAGTATCCCGAATGCTGGGATCACAAGCGTGCACCACCACGCCCGGTTCAACTTAGAGTTTTGGGTTGTTTTGTTTTTTTTATTTTATGGTACTGGGGTTCCTGGAAACCCTTCTACCTCTGGGCTACACTCCCAGACCCATTTTATATTTTTTTAATTGGAAACAGGGCCTCTTAAGCCAGCGCGGCTGGCTTCATACCAACGTGATCCTCCTGTCTCCATCTCCCAAGCGCAGGGATTACAAGTGTGCACCACCACGCCTGGCCAATTTACAGTTTTTAAGGTGCTTCTCTATGCATTGTCTTTTTTATAAACACAGTTCCAATTTTAAACCAGCTTGGTTTTGAGGCATTAAAATTAATCATTTTGCTCTTAATTTCTTCTTATCCAGCACCTTTCTCAAAAAGAAAATAAAAGACTTGGATATTCTGGGAATGGTACCTATCTGAAGATGGACTCAGCCATTGCATTTAGCTAAGGGAACGCGCAGGCATGGCTGACCTTGTCCCTGCCACAGAAGGAGCAATTTGGTTCCACATTTCCATAAACAACAACAACAACAAAATCTCTCTCGCAGGCTAAGCACTCATTTAAAGACTTTGTAGGCAACATAAGAGATAAAACTTTCTTTACTTGTATCTAACTTGTTTATATAACATTTTTAACAGTCTCAGTGTTTCTGCTCCAAAATTTTCAGTTTTGGATATTTAACTCCTTTTTTAAGATAAAAAAGTTTGAAATGTAATTTTGCTCTTTGGAGTGACTACCATAAGTACTACAATTAAAAAGATTTTTTTGTATATTGGAGGCCCTGTGTTTCTCATGGAAACCATTTGATTAGTGCATATCCAACTTTATCTTAACAGCACATATGGCACATAGATTATCTATCCCAGTTTTCTTGGGAAGTTCTTTTCAAGGAGCGGTAGGAAAGTTGTCAATCCCCAAATGGCCAATGGGTTTCATATAGAGCAAATCTGGCTAGCACAATGCAAACTCAGTAACACTAGACTATAAATGCCTGGGGATATTTTTTAAAGAGCAGTAGATCAGAGGTTTGCTTTTGAGCCTAGTCTTCATACAGAATTAATACTTCTTCATCAAATAAAGAAAGCTTTAAAGAAACCCATTTATAACTTATTATATTTGTCGATAAAATAATTATTTAATTCCTACTCTCTACAAAGTACTAATTTGTGCTTTTTTTTTTTTTTTTTTTTTTTGGTGGGACTTGGGTTCCTGGAAGCCCTTCTACCTCCGGGCTACACTCCAAAACCTATTTTATACTTTTTTATTTTTGGAAACAGGGTCTCTTAAGCCAGCACAGCTGGCTTCTAACCTGCCCAATCCTCCTGTCTCTGCCTCCCAAGTGCGGCGATTACAAGCGTGTGCCACCACGCCCAGCTAATTTGTGCTTTTAAGAACTCATGAATCTATTAAGATAAATACCCTAGCTGGAAATTTTAAAATTTAAATTTTTAATTTTAATTGTTGAACTAAAGTACATAAGCAATAACCATGATACCAAAGATTCAAATTATGTAATAGAGTGCTTTAGGAATTGAGAAGAGGGAGAAAGAACTCGTAGAGAGATTAGAGTTCATGTATCTTTAAGGATGGGCAGTGCCTTTGAGAATGGCACAGATGAGGGGAAGAAAACTGTAGAAAAGAAAAGCATAACCAGCTTCTATCTTGAGTGTAGAAGTGGTGGGAAAATGGCATCATTAACTGGGATGAGTAGAAGAGCAAGAATATGAAAAAAAGAACAGCTTTTTGACTACCTTTGTACCTGTCTCATATTATTACTATATCAGAGTTTTATAACTTTGTTTCTCATAGTTTTTATTTTTTTTAATTTTATTTTATTGGTGCACTGTATTCATACATCATAGTGGGATACAAACTTTTGTAGACATACATGCACACATCGCCCAGTCAGCCCCCACCCGATCCCCACCCCATTCTCTCCCCATCCCTCCTTCCCATGCTTGGCTTAGTGGTTGACATCTAGTATTATAGCAATTTATCCAAAATTAAAAATGATAATCTCACATAACAGTTTCATTTGTCTGATACCAAGCGTTTGATGATTTAAAGATAACATTTCAATATTTCTTTTTGCTTTCTTTCTTACTAGAGCATATTTTTTCTGTTTTTTTAGGTGAAACTATCATATATTTATATATTATTTTTCAGAAAAAAATCTATCCTAATATGGAATATGAATTCTAGATACCCAAAACGATCTTGAAAAAGAACAAAGCTAGCAGATATATATTTTCTGATTTCAAACCATATAAAGCTACAATAATTGAAACAGTGTAGTACTGTTCTAAAGGCAGATATATAGACCATTGGAGTTAAATACAAGCCTAGAGCTAAATTCTTCCCTATATTGTCAAGTTATTTTTGACAAGGTTTCCACGAACATTTGGTGGTGGAAATAATAATCTTTTAACTAAATATTGTTGAAAAATAATAATTACATAGAAAAGAATAAAATTGGACCTTTACCTAATCCCACATACAAGTATTAACTCAAAATAGATAAAAGACCTAAATATAAATCTTAAGACTATAAACTTTTAGGAGAAAATCTGGGTCATAAAACCTCACAACATTGAAATTGGCAGTGATTTCTTGGATATGATTTCAATGGCACAGGCAACAGAAGAATATACAAACTCCCTAAAAAATAAAAGAAAATATTGTATATCCAAAGACAATGTAAACAGAGTTAAAAGTTACTAATAGAATTGGATAAAATATTTCCAAATGCTATATCTGAAGGTATATTAATATTCCAACTAGAAATCCTAAAAATTAACAACAATAAAGGCAAACAATACAACTTAGAGATAGGTAAAAGACTAACAAATAATGAATCTCCAGAGATAACCAATCTTAGTTGTCTGTTGGATGGAAACTCTTGTTTCTCTGGTTCTGGTGGGTGTTACCTATTTCTTCTTTGTAGTTAATCTCTTTGAGTATTTTCTCTAGCGCTGGTTTTGAAGACATAAATTCCTTCAGTTTCTGTTTGTCATGGAAGCTTCTTATTTCTCCATCTAATTTGATAGAAAGTTTTGCTGGATAGGAAATTTTTGGCTGGAAGTTGTTTTCTTTCAGAGTTTGGAATATGTTACTCCAAGCCCTTCTGGCTCTCATGACTTGGTTTGGGAAGTCTGGAGTGATTCTAATTGGTTTGCCTCTGAATGTCAGTTGGCCCTTTGTTTTTGTTGCCTTTAAGATTCTCTGCTTGGCTTCCACATTGGTCATTTTGACAATTATATGGCGTGGGGATCCTCTTCTCGGATCCTGTCTAAAGGGAGTTCTATAAGTTTCCTGGATCTGTGTATCAACCTCTTGCTCTATATTTGGAAAATTTTCTGCTATTACTTCCTTGAAGAGATTGTTGATCCCTTTGGTATCACTTTCTTTTCCCTCCTCTATTCCAATTATTCTTAGGTTAGCTCTCTTAAGATGGGCCCATATTTCTTCAATGTCAGATTTCTGCTGTTGGATATCTTTTTCTAGATTAGAAACTATGCATTCATTTTTGGATTGCTCATCTTCTAAGAGCAAGATTCTGTTCTCCATGTGGTCTAATCGGTTGTTTGTGCTTTGAATTGAGGCCTTTACTTCATTAATTGCATCCTTTATCTCTTTTTGGCTCTCTCTGAGTTCTTTTCGAAGCACCTCTATTATTTCTACAGTTATTTTCCTGATTTGATCTTCTAGAAATCTCTTATTTTCTGTTTTATCAGGTTCTGATGTTGTGGGGTTGTGCACATTCATTACTCCAGTGTTATTCCTCTTTCCCATGATTTCGGAGGTTTGTGCCTTCTCTGGGTTCTTCCCTTGGGTCACTATGGCTTCACTTAAGGTGCTCTGGATCTCAAGTCTGTATTATCTCAGACCCCACTACTCCTTTACTGGGTTGTTTCACAGAGTCTCCGACCCAGGGAGTCGATAGAGGCTGCTTTAAACTATGGGGGGTGCCAGGTTGCACGTTCTCCTATGGTGTGATATCTCTGCCACCACCACTCCCTCACTGGGTCAAGTCCCAGGAGGCCCAATACTGCGATTTCTCCTCTGTGGCCCGCAATTTGACTCACTGTTCTTGAGTACGCAGATGTAGCTGTACTGAACTCGGTGAATTCACTGCTGCTGCCGCCGCCGGTGGCAATATGGCACCTCTGCCACGCCCTTGGCCATGAGGCTGGCGTATTTTTTCTTCTCTGGTTTTGATTTCCACTCTGAATCCCTGCAGCGTGTGCTGAGCTCAGCCACTGGGAGCTTTAAATGTTGTCTGCGCCGAAAGATCCCGCCTGGCTGTTCCGCAGCGGCTCACCTCGGCTTGCTGTAGCCGTCCGTTGAGTTCGCCGCTGCCGCCGGCAGTATGGCGCTGCTGCCGCGTCCTCGGGCGCGTGTGTCTCCTCTGTGGCCCTGAGCTCTGTTCTCAGTCCTCTTTCTCTCTGGAGCCTGGTGGTTTTTTTTGTTTTTCTGGTGATGGTGTTTTCTGGCTATAAAAGGCGCTCTTTTTGTGGTAATGGAGATTGGTTGTTAGCGGGACTCTTAAGCCCCGCTTTTCTCGGTCGCCATCTTCCGGGAAGTCTCTCATAGTTTTTAGATAGGATCTCACTATGTTGCCAGGCTGGTCTTGAACTTCTGGGCCCAAGTAATCCACCTGTTTCAGATTCCTCAGTACCTGAAACTATATAGCTCTGTGCTACCAGGCCCAGCTAAAATTGTTTTAGCTATGAAATTTTTTATTTCTCTAGTGTATCTTATAAGCTATATATATATATATATATATATATATATATATATATATATTTTTTTTTTTTTTTTTTTTTTTTTTTTTTTTTTTGGGCACTGTAGGTTAAATCCAGAGGCAGTCTACCTCCAAGCTATACCCCCAGCCCTATTGTATTTTTTATTCTGACTCAAGGTTTTGCTAAGTTGCTGAGAGTCTCACCAGATGGCAAAGGCTTCCCTCAAACCTACAATCCTCCTGTCTCAGTCTCCCAAGTCCTTGGATTGCAGATGCCTGCCACCATGCCTAGTTTATGATAATTTTCACAAAAAGTATGTTGACATATTACAAAAATGTTGCCACAAAGGTACCACTTTTAGTTTAGGGTTTTTTTTTTGTTGTTGTTGTTGTTGTTTGTTTGTTTTGTGGGTCTGGGGATGAAAACCAGGGGCATTCAACCTCCGAGC
The DNA here is from genome assembly GCF_963383645.1 of Muscardinus avellanarius. NCBI lineage: Eukaryota > Metazoa > Chordata > Mammalia > Rodentia > Gliridae > Muscardinus > Muscardinus avellanarius. The sequence goes on along the minus strand of NC_137791.1, from coordinate 73,540,075 downwards.
TACACCCCCCTGCCCTATTTTTTATTCTTTATTTTGAAACCTGGTCTCACTGAGTTGCAAAGGGCCTCACTAACTAGCTGGGGCTGTCCGCGAACCGTGATCTTCCCGTCTCAGCCTCTGAATGCTGGGATAACAAGTGTGCACCACCACGCCCGGCTTCAAGATACCACTTTTAGAAGAAACAATGGTTGCTCTATTCCCCATCTCAGCCTTCATTCAAGAGAACAGAAGCATAGGGTAGTGAGTGTACAGTACCTAATGGAAACAAAAAATAATAATACTGATAATTAATTTCAGTGGAGCCTTGGTTGTGTGAAGGGAGGAATAACAAGTAAAATTACAGAGTCAGGCAAGGCCGAATCTGTACAGGCTTTTGTTCAATCCTGCCTCCCATCTCCCTTTGTAAATAGTTTTATTGGACACAGTTATGCACATTTGCTTATGCACTGTGACAACTCTTGTGCTATAATAGCAGCCTTAAACTGTTGAGGCAGAGGCCACATGGCCCACTGGCCTAAAATATTCACTATCTTGCCTTTAATAAGAAGTTTGCCAAAGTCTGCTTTAGATAAAAATCCTTAAGTTCCTGAACATTTTTGTGTAGACGAAATGAAAACAGTAATCTTTAAACATCAGAAAAGGCAGAACTGGACAATATTTAGAGGCATGGGTCAGACTGCTATTTCGAGACAGATTAGAGAGAAAAGAGGAGGAGCTGAAAGCTGGAGAAAGTTTAGTAATATCATATAGCTTTTATTTGCGTTCAACAAAATATGAAAGCCCACATTGACTCAAAACTGCACATTTAAAAGTAAAATCAGAAGAAAGACACTTTTAAAAGTGGAAAGGCAAGGGTATTTCTGTGCCTCTGAGAAATATGTGTAGTCTGGGATAAACTAGGCCTGTAGAAAAGCTGAGGAGTGGGCAGTGGCACATGAGGCTGTGGGAGGGAAGGCCAAGAGGAAACCACGTGGGAAATCATCTCACCATCGGAGCAGTGTCTCAGAGGTCTTGACCATACACAGTGAGCCAAGGTTCACAATTTGGTCCATAGGTTTTATCCCCAAGGAAGAAATAAATAAGTTTGGCTTTAGTGATGGATACCAATATGAACTAGATAAAGACACACAGGAGGGTACCATTAAACTGTAAAGTGTCTCAGACACTAAGGAGAAAAAAATATAAAGGCACTTTGGTAGTCAGGTCTCAATTTTAAATTTCAAAAAAAGTATATTTTGTTGTATAGATCTAATTTGGATCAAATTTCTACCCTTGACTGCGGCTTAAGCTCAGAGACATGATCATATGATGAAATAATCAAAATATGGCGTATGGGTCAAAAATGTTCTATGTAAGAAGTATAGCGCTTTTGTTTTTAATAAGAAGAGTCATTGGGGAAGCTAGATTTATTTTTTAAAATATTATTTACAAGCTGAGTGTGGTGGTGCCTGCCTGTAACCTCAGTACTTGGAAGCCTGAGACAGAAAGATCGAAGGTTTAAGGCCAGTCTCAGTAATTTAAATATGACCTCAGTAACTTAGTGAGACCCTCTTTCAAAGTGAAAAATAAAATAGGGCTAGAGTTGTAGCTCAGAGGTAGAATGGCCCTGGTTCCAATCTCTGGTACCACAAAAAATTTTTAAAAATTGAATTCTACTTATAGTCAAGTTCTTAAGGATACCTTGGTTTCATAAAATTGTATCTATATTATTTATGCTTATTATATTTCACTCTCCTCTCTATCCAAAAAATATTATCTCATATTAAGCTCAATTAGACAAAGAAAAGACTGAAAATGGCTTCCATAATTCATAAAAAAATTATAGTCAACTTTTTGATTGATAATCTAACAAACTGCTGAAGAAAAATAAAATGCAGCGTGAGTTCAATGAAGAGCTTCTGTTTTTGAAAGTCTGACCTTGACAAATTTGCATTTTAAAGTCATTCATTAATGATTTCCCTTCTGTAGCACAAACATTGAATACAAACCAAGGAAGCCAAGCAAGCACAAATACCAATATGAGAAAGATATTGCAGCGAAATTCAATGCACCTTGAGGTGATTAGTTTAAAACTCATTGAATTTCAGGTCTTTGAATTAACGTCTTTTTTTTGTTCATTCATGATAACAGTACAAAAAAAATCATGTGGCAGTCAAAAAAAATAAGCTAACCAAGTTGATATCTTCACCATTTCTCATTCCCTTGACACTTCTATCAAAATGGTTTTCCACCCTGAATTGACAGTTAAAACAGAGGGACTTCACACAGAATTTTAAACTACATTTGTGTTAGATGATATCCCAACACAATACCAAACCCCTGAGATCAAATGCATAATTTCTTTATTCCCAGATGCAGACTTAAGATGTGTATCTTCCCTTTTAACTAGTAATTTTTCTTACAAGAGTAACTTGTAGGATATAAAGTGCATTGACATTCTTCATATATTGCTATATGCTAAAATGTAAACTGAAAGCTAATTCTATTGGGAAATGAGGCAAAAAAAAATCCACTTTTAAGCCTCCTTGTTGTGGCTCAATAAAGAAATTAGCAGTAAAAACTGAAAATGCATGTGTGAGTTTAAAATAAATTTCTGAAGTAACATGACAAAATATTTCCAATCACCCGCTTGCTAAAAGTTATGAGCTATTCCATTCACCGCATGTCAGGAGAGTGAATCCTATGATCGTCTTTTGACCCTAGTGATTGGAGAAAAAGTTTTGGGTATTTTGTGTGTGCATGTGTATTTTCCCTGTTTTTTCTCTGGCTCTCTCTCTTCCTAAATTTGCTGACTTACTGATACCACATTTATACAAGTATGTCTCTAAAACATCTGTCTGTGAGACACACATACATTCAGATTAATCACCTCCCATGCTTTAGCCTTAGGATGTGCCTCAGAAAAACAAGGTCATCCTTTCCTTTTACCTGGGCCTTGAATTTTTCTATCATTTCCAGATCAAAACATTTCTCCTGACTTTCTTCTCTCTAAATCTCTGTGTTTGGGGTTTTTATATAAATGATGTCATCTGATTCTCAAAATTGCTTTCTGAAAAAACATTTTCTCAGCCCATCATGAGACCGATCTTCAGGATGGATCCCATCCTCTGCTCAGGAGGTCCAGGTGGTTCTGCCATAGCTTCTGTCACCCTGTGACCCGCAGGTGCTGGAGGAAGCATAGGGAGGAGACCAGATACTGGATCCTAGGAAATGCTGCCTCTCAGAATGAACTATGCACCTGCCTTAGGGGCCATTTGCTTTGAGCTAGAAACAGAGATGTTCTTTGCCTTAATTGCATCAGAAAGGGAAAGATGGTTGGACAGAGGCTACCAGCACTCATTGCTCCTCCACAAAGGACCAAAGCAACAAGTATGCAGCTGCACTGAGGTGAGTGATCAAGAAAGAACACTGGAAATTGACAGGAGAAGACTGGAAACCTTAAGATCCAAAGACCTAGGGCCTCAGCATAACAAGGGGATCAAAATACACCAGCCCCTGCCGCCCCAGGTCCACAGCCAGGGAAAGGGACCTCTCTATTCTGCAGGGACAAATGTGAAAGTCCCAGCAAACTCTGTCAGCCCAGACATGGGCAATTTCTACCTGCTGGGAAGTTTCACAACCTTTACAAGCTTGCAGCCTAAATAAATAAAAAAACCTGAAACCTGCATTGAGGCCTGGCTTTGGGAAAGAAAATCACTCATTTCTCAAGTGATTTAGCTAAGATCCAGCTAAAGAAGGGGCATATTAACTGAATTTGGATCACTCTTAGGGGTCAGCAGCCCCATGTATTCCAGCTCTGCAACCCCAAAGCCATGCTGCTGCTCTGGCTCAGCGAGTAGATGCCTCACAAGACAAACTGAGCCAAGTAGAGTGACTCCAACACAAACCTGCTGGGAGCATAAGCTCTAGAGGACAGGGCTTTGAGACACAGAAGGAAACAGAAGGCACTGTCCTCAAAACCAGGGGATCAGGAAGCCTCCCGCCCTGACCCAGAGTGTGGCCAGTCACATGTATTTCACAAAGGTGTCAGGACTGAAGTCAATTACTACGCAGCACCATTCATGCTCACTGTCACTAAGAAGGCAGAGGAAGAACTCCTCTGGAGCCCAGGCCACCGACAAGTATGGCAAGGGAGGTCTGAGGTCCTGTTCCCAGGCAGACATACCCACAGAGGCAGCAGAAAGGAACAACACAGCACCTGCTGCCACAGGTACCTATGCAGGTCCGTACCATCAGTCATCCCCTACACCCTGTCTGATCATGTACTGCTGACAAGACAGTGGGTGCCACAGACAGGATGCAGAGACGCCTCCCTCTGCTCTTCCTGGGAAGCACCCGGGCCACAGAAGGGTCTAGTCAAAGGACACTATTCAGGCTGCTCACCACTACTGAAGTAGAAAGCACCAGAGACACTTTCAGATAATAGAGCTAATATTGAAAGAGACTAAGGAAATCTCCTTTGGCCTATGGGCCCAGGGCTTCCATTAGGAGGATCCACACAAGCTGCACCTCACTCACTGCTGTCTATACCATACCTGCCCAAATTAATAGTGTCCCATGGTAATGTCCCCGGTGTCTCTGTGGGTCTCTCTGACTGAGTCCAGTAGAGTATACACTGTGTCCAAACTTATTAATCATAGCCGGAGAAATTACACTATGATTCCCAGATGAAAATAAACTCAACATTACCTAACAAACTGATACACCTTGACACAGCTTTAGGAGAAAGCCATTTACTAAGAAGGCCATTCCAGAAAAGTGGTAGAGAGAGCCATTTCACCAGATGTGCAAATCTCAACATAAGAACACAAAAATATGAAAAAATATTATCTCCTAAAGATCTAGTAGGTATAAGTTATTAGGAGATAACTTCTAATAAACAGATTCTAAAAGATATCAAAGTGCTTGAAATGCCTGATATGGAATACAGACGCAAAAAAGACATTTAAAAATAAAAATTTCTCTATAAAACAGGTAAAGAATTCAGTTGAAAGCCAAACTAGATAGAACAAGCAGATAAAAATGTTATAGCTTGAAGACAGAACTTCTTTTCTAATTTTTTTTTTTGTAGCAATGGGTATTAAACCCAGGGCTGTTCTATATCTGAGCTATACCCTCAGTCCTTTATATTTTTTCTTTTAAAACAGGGTCTCATTGGGCTGCTGAGAATCTCTTTAAGTTGCTAAAGCTGTTCTGGAACCTGTGATTCTCCTGTCTCAGCCTCCCAAGTACTGAGATTGTAGGTATGTGCCACTATACCTAGCTCTTGAAGACAGGTCTTTTAAATATCACAGTCAGAATAAAAAAGGGGGAGAAAATAAAAAAAAGAATGAAAAGTGATTTAAATCTGTGATTTAAGATCTGTGATTTAAGGCTGAAGGTGAAAGGATGGAAAAAGATATACCATGCCACCAGTGACCAAGAAAGAGCAGGGGTAGCAACCCTGATAGCCAACAAAACAGACTTTAAACTAAAACACATCAAAAGAGACAAATCAGGGCACTTCCTTTTATTAAAAGGAACAATACACCAAGAAGATATAATGATAGTAAATATTTATGCCCCAAATGTGGGTGCAACCACATTTGTAAAACAAACCCTTCTGGACATAAGATCCCAAGTAGACCCAAATACAATAATTCTGGGAGACTTTAATACACCTCTCACACCACTGGATCGATCTTCAAGGCAAAAGATGAGTAAAGACGCTTTAGAACTAAAGGAAACCATAAACCAAATGGACCTAATAGACGTTTTCAGAGTATTTCAACCAGGAACTACAGAATACACTTTCTTCTCAGCAGCCCATGGAACCTTCTCCAAAATAGATCACATCCTGGGACACAAAGAAAATACCAGCAAATTCAAAAAATGTAATATAATTCCATGCATCTTTTCAGACCACAATGGAATAAAAGTAGAAATCAACAACAGGAAACTCAAAAGAAAGTACTCAAATTCATGGAGAATGAATGATACACTATTGAATGACGAATGGGTAAGAGCAGAAATTAGGGAAGAAATAAAGAAATTTATGGAAACAAACAAAAACAGAGACACAACTTACCAAAACCTATGGGACACCATGAAGGCAGTACTAAGAGGAAAGTTTATTGCATTGAGTGCCCACATAAGAAGGACAGAGAATCACCAAGTAAAGAACCTAATGACACAACTAAAGGACCTAGAAAGACTGCAACAGTCTATTCCCAAAGCCAGCAGAAGACAAGAAATCATCAAAATTAGGGCAGAAATAAATAAAATAGAGAACAAAAAAACAATTCAAAGAATCAATAAAACAAAAATTTGTTTCTTTGAATAGAGGAGACTTCCAGGAAGATGGCGACCGAGAAAAGCGGGGCTTAAGAGTCCCGCTAACAACCAATCTCCATTACCACAAAAAGAGCGCCTTTCATAGCCAGAAAACACCATCACCAGAAAAACAAAAAAACCACCAGGCTCCAGAGAGAAAGCGGACTGAGAACAGAGCTCAGGGCCACAGAGGAGACACACGCGCCCGAGGACGCGGCAGCAGCGCCATACTGCCGGCGGCAGCGGCGGACTCAACGGACGGCTACAGCAAGCCGAGGTGAGCCGCTGCGGAACAGCCAGGCGGGATCTTTCGGCGCAGACAGCATTTAAAGCTCCCAGTGGCTGAGCTCAGCACACGCTGCAGGGATTCAGAGTGGAAATCAAAACCAGAGAAGAAAAAATACGCCAGCCTCATGGCCGAGGGCGTGGCAGAGGCGCCATATTGCCACCGGCGGCGGCAGCAGCAGTGAATTCACCGAGTCCAGTACAGCTACATCTACGTACTCAAGAACAGTGAGTCAAATTGCGGGCCACAGAGGAGAAATCCCAGTATTGTGCCTCCTGGGACTTGACCCAGTGAGGGAGTGGTAGTGGCAGAGATATCACACCATAGGAGAACGTGCAACCTGGCACCCCCCATAGTTTAAAGCAGCCTCTATCGACTCCCTGGGTCGGAGACTCTGTGAAACAACCCAGTAAAGGAGTAGTGGGGTCTGAGATAATACAGACTCGAGATCCAGAGCACCTTAAGTGAAGTCATAGTGACCCAAGGGAAGAACCCAGAGAAGGCACAAACCTCCGAAATCATGGGAAAGAGGAATAACACTGGAGTAATGAATGTGCACAACCCCACAACATCAGAACCTGATAAAACAGAAAATAAGAGATTTCTAGAAGATCAAATCAGGAAAATAACTGTAGAAATAATAGAGGTGCTTCGAAAAGAACTCAGAGAGAGCCAAAAAGAGATAAAGGATGCAATTAATGAAGTAAAGGCCTCAATTCAAAGCACAAACAACCGATTAGACCACATGGAGAACAGAATCTCGCTCTTAGAAGATGAGCAATCCAAAAATGAATGCATAGTTTCTAATCTAGAAAAAGATATCCAACAGCAGGAATCTGACATTGAAGAAATATGGGCCCATCTTAAGAGAGCTAACCTAAGAATAATTGGAATAGAGGAGGGAAAAGAAAGTGATACCAAAGGGATCAACAATCTCTTCAAGGAAGTAATAGCAGAAAATTTTCCAAATATAGAGCAAGAGGTTGATACACAGATCCAGGAAACTTATAGAACTCCCTTTAGACAGGATCGGAGAAGAGGATCCCCACGCCATATAATTGTCAAAATGACCAATGTGGAAGCCAAGCAGAGAATCTTAAAGGCAACAAAAACAAAGGGCCAACTGACATTCAGAGGCAAACCAATTAGAATCACTCCAGACTTCCCAAACCAAGTCATGAGAGCCAGAAGGGCTTGGAGTAACATATTCCAAACTCTGAAAGAAAACAACTTCCAGCCAAAAATTTCCTATCCAGCAAAACTTTCTATCAAATTAGATGGAGAAATAAGAAGCTTCCATGACAAACAGAAACTGAAGGAATTTATGTCTTCAAAACCAGCGCTAGAGAAAATACTCAAAGAGATTAACTACAAAGAAGAAATAGGTAACACTCACCAGAACCAGAGAAACAAGAGTTTCCATCCAACAGACAACTAAGATTGGTTATCTTTGGAGATTCATTATTTATGTTAGTCTTTTACCTATCTCTAAGTTGTATTGTTTGCCTTTATTGTTGTTAATTTTTAGGATTTCTAGTTGGAATATTAATATACCTTCAGATATAGCATTTGGAAATATTTTATCCAATTCTATTAGTAACTTTTAACTCTGTTTACATTGTCTTTGGATATACAATATTTTCTTTTATTTTTTAGGGAGTTTGTATATTCTTCTGTTGCCTGTGCCATTGAAATCATATCCAAGAAATCACTGCCAATTTCAATGTTGTGAGGTTTTATGACCCAGATTTTCTCCTAAAAGTTTATAGTCTTAAGATTTATATTTAGGTCTTTTATCTAGTTTGAGTTAATACTTGTATGTGGGATTAGGTAAGGGTCCAATTTTATTCTTTTCCATGTAATTATTATTTTTCAACAATATTTAGTTAAAAGATTATTATTTCTACCACCAAATCTTCGTGGAAACCTTGTCAAAAATAACTTGACAATATAGGGAAGAATTTAGCTCTAGGCTTGTATTTAACTCCAATGGTCTATATATCTGCATTTAGAACATTATTACACTGTTTCAATTATTGTAGCTTTATATGGTTTGAAATCAGAAAATATATATCTGCTAGCTTTGTTCTTTTTCAAGATCGTTTTGGGTATCTAGAATTCATATTCCATATTAGGATAGATTTTTTTTCTGAAAAATAAATATATAAATATATGATAGTTTCACCTAAAAAAACAGAAAAAAAATATGCTCTGGTAAGAAAGAAAGCAAAAAGAAATATTGAAATGTTATCTTTAAATCATCAAAAGCTTGGTATCAGACAAATGAAACTGTTATGTGAGATTATCATTTTTAATTTTGGATAAATTGCTATAATACTAGATGTCAACCACTAAGCCAAGCATGGGAAGGAGGGATGGGGAGAGAATGGGGTGGGGATTGGGTGGGGGCTGACTGGGTGATGTGTGCATGTATGTCTACAAAAGTTTGTATCCCACTATGATGTATGAATACAGTGCACCAATAAAATAAAATTTAAAAAAAACCATAAAAAAAAAGAAAAGATTAATAGAATTGATAAACCCCTGGCCAACCTAACCAAAAGAAAAAGAGAATCAACTCAAATTATCAAAATTAGAAAAAGGAGATATCACCACTGATAGTGAAGAAATTCAAAATATTATCAGAAACTACTTTAAAAATTTATACTCCAATAGATTTGAAAACCTGGATGAAATTGACAGATTTCTAAGCACAGTTAACCTTCCTACACTCAACCAAGAGGACATAGCAAGCCTAAACCAACCAATAACAACCAAAGAAATAGAAATGGCAATAAAAAATTCTTCCACTAAAGAAAAGCCCAGGCCCAGATGGGTTCCCAGCTGAATTCTACAAAACCTTCAGTGAACAACTAACACCAATACTTCATAACATGTTCCGGGAAATTGAAAGAGATGGAACTCTTCCAAATTCCTTCTATGAGGCCAGTATCACATTAATCCCCAAACCAAATAAAGATACCTCAAGAAAGGAAAACTACAGACCAATATCCTTAATGAACATAGATGCAAAAATTCTAAACAAAATACTAGCTATACGCATTCAAAACTATATCAAGAGAATAATACATCATGACCAAGTCGGTTTCATCCCAGAAAAACAAGGCTGGTTTAACATACGCAAATCAATACATGTTATTCACCACATAAATAGAACCAAGAACAAAAACCACATCATCATAGCAATAGATGCTGAAAAAGCATTCGACAAAATCCAACACCCATTTATGTTAAAAACTTTGCAAAAAATTGGAATAGAAGGAAAGTACTTCAACATCATCAAGGCAATATACTGCAAACCCAAAGCCAACATTATAGTGAATGGGGAAAAACTGCAAGAATTTCCGCTACAGTCAGGAACAAGACAAGGATGCCCACTATCACCACTCCTTTTCAATATAGTTCTTGAGACTCTTGCTGCAGCAATCAGACAAGAGAAGGAAATCAAAGGAATCCACATAGGAAGAGAGGAAGTAAAACTATCCTTATTCGCAGATGACATGATCCTTTATCTGGAAGACCCAAAGAACTCAACCAAAAGACTTCTGGAGCTGATTGACAAATTCAGCAAAGTTGCAGGTTACAAAATCAACCTAAAGAAATCAGTGGCCTTTCTTTATGCCAACAACGAACCCAAAATGAAGGAAACAAAAACAACAATTCCATTCACTATAACCTCAAAACCAATAAAATACCTAGGAATAAACCTAACCCAAGATGTAAAAGACCTCTACAACAAAAACTATAAAACATTAAAGAAAGAAATAGAAGAAGACCTTGGAAGATGGAAAGATCTCCCGTGCTCATGGATAGGCAGAATAAATATCATCAAAATGGCCATTCTGCCAAAACTGATCTATAGGTTCAATGCAATTACCATTAAAATACCAGTGACATTCTTCAGAGACCTAGAAAAATCAATCATGAACTTCATATGGAGAAGGAAAAGACCTAGAATAGCCAAAGCAATTCTCAATAACAAGAAACACGCAGGAGGAATTACAATCCCAGACTTCAAACTATACTATAGAGCAATAGTAGTAAAAACAGCATGGTACTGGCACAAAAACAGATATACTGACAAGTGGATTAGAATAGGAGATACAGAAACAAACCCACACATCTTTAGTCAATTAATCTTTGACAAAGGGGCCAAACACATACGCTGGAGAAAAGACAGCCTTTTCAACAAGTGGTGCTGGGAGAACTGGCTAACCATTTGTAAAAAGATGAATCTAAACCCCTATATCTCACCTAACACAGGAATCAACTCAAGATGGATGAAAGACTTAGAAATTAGACCTGAGATGGTGAAGTTAGTAGAGGAGAACATAGGTTTAACACTACAACATATTGGCACAGGCAGTAACTTTCTCAACAAAACCTCCAAAGCTCAGGAAATTAAAGCAAGAATAAACAAGTGGGATAACATCAAACTAAAAAGTTTCTTCTCATCAAAGGAAACTATCAATAACCTAAAGAAGAAGCCTACAGAATGGGAAAGGATCTTTACCAGCCACCATTCTGATAGGGGGCTAATATCCAGAGTATACAAAGAGCTCAAAAGGCTCTACTCTAGCAAAACAAACAACCCAATCAAGAAATGGGCAAATGAACTAAATAGACACTTCACAAAAGAAGAGATACAAAGGGCTAATAGATACATGAAAAGATGTTCTTCATCACTGGCCATCAGGGAGATGCAAATCAAAACTACACTGAGATTCCATCTAACCCCAGTCAGAGTAGCAAGCATAAAGAAATCAAACAACAACAAATGCTGGCAAGGATGTGGGGAAAGAGGAACTCTTTTACACTGGTGGTGGGAGTGCAAACTAGTTCAGCCACTATGGAGATCTGTGTGGAGATTCCTGAGAAAGTTGGGAATAGATCCACCATATGATCCAGCTATACCACTCCTTGGTATCTTTCCAAAGGGGTTGAATTCAGAGAAATACAGCAACATATGCATACCTATGTTCGTAGCAGCACAATTTGTAATAGCCAAAATATGGAACCAACCCAGATCACCATCAACAGATGAGTGGATAGCAAAACTATGAGAAATACACACAATGGAATTCTATTCAGCCATAAAGAAGAACAAAATTATATCATTTGCAAGAAGATGGAAAGCCCTGAGAGCATCATGTTAAGTGAGATCAGCCAAGCACAGAAGGAGAAGATACACATGTTTCCTCTAATATGCCCAAACTAGAAAACACAAAGGATACCAGTAGGACCCCAGATATTACAGGGGAAATACTTGCTAAGTTTTAATGGAAAGATAGGAGAGGAGAAAGGCCGATCTTGATTAATGAGGGTCTACACCTGAACATGTGTAAAATTACGAATAAGACATGGTTAACCTGGACAACCACTGGTGGGGGGGGGGAGAAAACGGGGGTGGGGGGGTAGAGGGCACCAAATATAGTGTAAATGTATACTACTTATGTTCAATAAAAAATTGTTAAAAAAAGTCAAATTCCCCCATCATTGGTATATCTGAATGTGAAGAAATAAGGTTGAAAACACAAAAAACTTGTTCTATAAATAATAGCATAAAATTTACTAATCATGGAAAATACATGAACATATAGGCACAAGAGGTTTATAGAACCCCAACAGACATGACTTGAAAAAAAAAATCCTCATCGTGACATATTATAATCAAGTTGACAAAAGAACAGGACAAAAGAAATAGAATCTATAGGAAAAAAGTATCAAGCCATATTTAAAGCCCATTAGACTAACAGTAGGTTTCTCAGCAGAAACCCTACAGGTCAGACATGGAATAATATATTTTAATTCCTGAAAGAATAAACATGTCAATAAAGATTACTATAGCCAGCAAGACTGTCCTTCAGAAATGGAGAAATAGCTTCCAAGATAAGCAAAAAAACTTAAGGGAATTCATGACCACCAGACCAGCCTTACAAAAGATGTTTATGGGCATTCTGAACCCTGAAGTGAAAGAATAATAATTAC